>NC_042997.1:79182046-79412046 GCF_006345805.1 Octopus sinensis
AGGTTTGAACTGTAATTTAAATTTGCAAGGCATTTTTATCAGGCACTCTGTTGATTTAGCCATCCTCTCCTTGATAATGGTTTGTGATTTAGCAGTTTTAAGGAGAAGGGTTAGTTGATACCTTCTACCCTAGCACTTGACTGGTACTTAATTTTATTGACCTGAAAGGATGAAAGGCAAAGTTGACCTCGGGAGGATTTGAACCTAAGATATAAAGTACTGGGAGAAATATTGCAAGGTATGTTGTCTAATGCATTAACAATTCTATCAATCCACTGCTCTTCCATTTCTTTATAAGTATAAAGATATCTTTTGTTGGCCAAATGGTAATAAGATGTTGGGGACAGTACAAATGTGAACTATAGAAGAAAACAACAAACAAGGAACAGTGAGGTGAGGTGCTATGAATAACAGGGCGAGATTAACAATAAAAATTAATGATACAATAAATAGATAATAATAACAATAATGATACAAGAAATATGGTACAGAACAACAATATTGGTACATGAGAGAATTTATACAATGTGCTGAGAGGGGTAGCCATTTAATAGTTTCCTTAACAGATCAAAGGCAAATATTAACTACTTTCTGATACCAAGCTACAGTTACTACATCCACTCTCAATTAT
The DNA here is from genome assembly GCF_006345805.1 of Octopus sinensis. Taxonomy (NCBI): domain Eukaryota; kingdom Metazoa; phylum Mollusca; class Cephalopoda; order Octopoda; family Octopodidae; genus Octopus; species Octopus sinensis. The sequence goes on from NC_042997.1 coordinate 79,182,678, forward strand.
TTTTCATAAAATTTACTGAGAAGAAGCATCTCTCACCTTACCATTGCCTTCCTCATCAACTGGTACTTAAAGAAGCTGGTGAGAGCTTGGCATGAAAGGAAAAATCCTGTCTTCAAAGCTTTTAACTGCATCCAGTTAAATTCCTGTGCCTAAGCTACTGAGTACAAGAAGAATATTCACCCATCATTGCCAAAAGAAGGTGTAAATTGATTTCTATGACAAAAACTTGGCTGAAAGCCAAATCTATTCCACATATAAACTCATGAACACAGAAGGAGTGCATTGTAAGACTGTTTTATGACCTTCAGCTCATCTCAAACAGGTTCTAATGCTGGAACTTTTGTACCTGTAGAACTGTTTTGAACACATACTGCCTTACTCCTACTCTATTGTGTAGCATCACCAGGTCAAAGATTTTTGGAAATTGTTCCTTAATTCTCAAACATAAAATTTTCTAGACAAGATTACACAAACTTTCTTTGTCAACATCTATTAGGTTGTCCCAAAAGTTCGTAAACACTTGCGAAAATTGAATTTTTCCTTGCCAAGTACTAACAAAAACAACAAAAATTATTCCTCAAAATAAAGACCATTATTTTCCAAGACTTTCTACGAACTTTTAGGACAACCTTATAGAATTCCTCACATACTTATTGCCATACACATCACTAACCCTCTGTAGAATATAATGGCTGACATTCTACCAACTTCATTGTTAAATTAAATACTTTCTAACATAAGAACAAATTCTGGGATTATGTATAGTTGATTATATTAGTTCCAGTGTTTTGCTGATACCTTATTTTATCATCAGCAGAAGGATAAAAGATAAAGTTAAATTTTCTGAGGTTTGAACTCAGAATCTAAAGGGATATAAATAAATACTGTAAAACATTTTGTCTGTTGCACTACCAGCCTGGTCACCTTCCCAGCTGAGATTAAAACTTCTGCAGAATTAGTTGTGTAAGGGTCCTTACCTATTTGTTAAGGCTAACAAGGGGTCCTCTACATGATTTGCATCATCTTATAGAAATAGAAATAACTATACTTTTAATAACTATATTTTTAATATAACAAAGCAAAATATTTCATAAAACATATATTAATGTCTAAATAATATGTTGAAAAATGTAATGAATTCAAAATTCTGCAATTTTCATTTTGATAATTGAAGAAAGCTGAAACAAAGAAAGATGTAGAATTGTTTGCAGTTCATAGTTTTTAATTGAAATAACCCCATGGTTAAATTTGTTTCTGATCCTTCTATGATTGATGAAATAAATATAACATAATGAAACAGGTAGGAACTGATTCAAAGCCAACATTGACCCCTACATAAATAAAAATGTCCTGCTTCTGAAAAAAGAAATACATGACTTACAAGTAAACTTTACAAACATAGGTGCAGGAGTGGCTGTGTGGTAAGTAGCTTGCTAACCAACCACAAGGTTCCGGGTTCAGTCCCACTGTGTGGCATCTTGGGCAAGTGTCTTCTGCTATAGCCCCGGGCCGACCAATGCCTTGTGAGTGGATTTGGTAGACGGAAACTGAAAGAAGCCTGTCGTATATATGTATATATATATATATATGTGTGTGTATGTGTGTGTGTTTGTGTGTCTGTGTTTGTCCCCCTAGCATTGCTTGACAACCGATGCTGGTGTGTTTACGTCCCCGTCACTTAGCGGTTCGGCAAAAGAGACCGATAGAATAAGTACTAGGCTTACAAAGAATAAGTCCTGGGGTCGATTTGCTCGACTAAAGGTGGTGCTCCAGCATGGCCACAGTCAAATGACTGAAACAAGTAAAAGAGAGTATATACAAATATATTTTTAAGCTTGTCAAACACTTTTAATGTGTTTATCATTTCCAGACCCAGCCCTACCTAAAAATAGGACATACAAGACAACATAGTGCCTGATATACAAAAAGATAGAAAAGTCATAAATAGAATATCTTTAATCATTGGCTTACCATATCAGGGCAAACCATGGCTAAATAACAACAGTACACTAATCATTCACTTAATACCTAGAAATGTGATTACTGTTTCTTTCAATGACTTACTGAAGACTTTTGCCTGTAGGTGTGTTGACAAGTGTTTATGCAAAATGTTTTTGTTGCACTCTCCTTGACTTCATATCACATCACCAGTGACTCCTAGCTTACACAATTTCTCAGGAGTGGTTTATACAACATTACGGAATATAATAATACTTTTCAAATGGACTATCATATAATCCTAATATCCTCTTGGCACACATTTTGGGAATAACTTAAAAATGAAGGTGATGAATTGGCAGAGTATTAGAACATTGGGTGACATGCTTTGTAGTATTTATTCTGAATTTTAAAAAATTTCTGAGTACAATTCTAGCTGAGATTAATTTTGTCTTCCTCCTTTAATATCCATTTTCTGGCATGGGTCTGACGGTTTGACCAGAGTTGGCAAGCTGGAAAGCTGCACCAGATTCCAGTCTGATTCGGTTTAGCTTCTATGGCTAGATGTCCTTCCTAACACCAACTACTTTACAAAGTGCGATGGGTGCTTGTTACTCAGCACTAGAACAGGTCCTTTTACATGGTGCAGCTGTTATGTAGCACTGGCATGGGTGGTAAATAAATAAAATAGCAGTCAGTGATATTAAGTGTAATCATTAGAGCATCAAAGATGATGCTTTGCAGTATTTGTTCCAGTTCTTTGCTTTCTGAGTTCTATTTTCAGTATAACCTATTCGGATGGCAGATTTAATCAATTACTAAGGTTTAAACATCACCACCTAGCCCAAGGGTGCCTTTAGCAGAGACTATTCTGTTTCTAGCATTAGGGCCAGGTCTCCAGTTTAAGGATAATATCTTCCTTATTTATAATCAGTCTCAGAGGCCCTGGAAAGGGTCATGGATACTGCTTTTGTTCCTGACTAAATAGTACATAAGATGGATCCAAGGAAACTAGTGAAGTTCTATTTTGACAAATACAACATGTTCAAACAGTAAAATAGATATTGTGAGGGAGAAGAGTAGTCTAATGTTTCAGGTAGATATTAGTATAGTCTGTTTAAATTGCAGGAATAATATACTAGGTGTAGTGCAAGTAATATAACAGAGGAAGGGACTAACAAGATGAACATATTGACTGCTGTTCCCCACCACTTCATTAATACTTGCTATCTCAGCTCCTTCTTCACTCTTATTTTTCAGTTAGAATAAGGAAGTTGACATCAATTGTTAGAGTGGTTTACACCATAGCTATGAGAATGTGATGATGTTTCCTAACTACTACTGCTAGTGTAAAGGTATTTGAGTCATCATCACCATTATGGTGATGGTATTGGACAATCAGTTCAAATGACTTGGATACAAACTGAATGTAGGTATTTTGACATGATGTAAAATAGCACTCACTTATTCGTATCTCAGTTCACCTGTCAGAAATATGTCTTAGATCATCTAGGAATATTATCTATGATAAATGGGTATTCTGTCAAGTAGAATATCTATTTCTTAACAAATTAATACCAACAAACTAGAACATTTGTTATGAAATCCACTGAACACTTAGAAACATTTGTTCTTATAAGGAATTGCAATAAAACAGATGTTATACTTATCAAGACATCTAATGGTAAATAACTATACTTTTAATAACTATATTTTTAATATAACAAAGCAAAATATTTTATAAAACATATATTAATGTCTAAATAATATGTTGAAAAATGTAATGAATTCAAAATTCTGCAATTTTCATTTTGATAATTGAAGAAAGCTGAAACAAAGAAAGATGTAGAATTGTTTGCAGTTCATAGTTTTTAATTGAAATAACCCCATGGTTAAATTTGTTTCTGATCCTTCTATGATTGATGAAATAAATATAACATAACGAAACGGGTAGGAACTGATTCAAAGCCAACATTGACCCCTACATAAATAAAAATGTCCTGTTTCTGAAAAAAGAAATACATGACTTACAAGTAAACTTTACAAACATATACAAATATATTTTTAAGCTTGTCAAACACTTTTAATGTATTTATCATTTCCAGACCCAGCCCTACCTAAAAACCACTGATTCTGCACTTATCGAATTATCTAGCTACTGTGTAATGAAGGTCACCCACCCACTAAGGCACATCAAGCCAGTTAACTGGACAGAGCCATGCTAATTTTACCCTAATTCCCCTCTAATAGCAAATGTGCTTCACCACTGACCCATCTGAAATAGTCTCATAGGGTAAAAACAACTGTAGGCATGTTATTTCACATACTTCACACAACTGAAACCTATAAACTAAGTTCACATACAGACAATAATCAAAGTTACCTAGTGTTACTCACAAGCAACTGCACTGAGCTAGTCCAGGTGCAGAAACTATACCACTATTATAAACTCACCCATTACTACCAAACAAGAAGCTTTAACCCAATGCTACAACTCCTGAATGACAATCATCTGAAAAGTGTAAAATACTTCTGTACATCTCACAAATTTGGAAAGCTTTTCTGCTTCTCAAATTGCAGCCAGTCCTTCTGGTACCTTTCCAAAGAATTATTGCCACCTTTGCAGAATCCTTCTCTCAGGGCATTTTAGAAGGGAGTTCAATTGGATAGTCCTGTACAGTCAAAGAAGGGCCAATGACTATCTGCCAAGCCAAACTTGAGAAAAAAGAAATCCCACAGCTCCACTAAATTTTGAGGACTGTTCTTCCGTTCTTCCAAGTGCCTTAAAGTAAACTTGTTCTGGTAGAACAAATTTCACTTGGAGATCCTGCTCCTACAAGCCTCTTTTCAATCAGAATGAGTCTATATGGAGCACCTCTGTAGAGGAAGCTTCTACATTTGTAGCCCACTTTGCCTCTAGCTTCACAGCACACACTCAACAAAAATCTACTGAATCTTTGCTTTTGAATTCCATCAACATACACATATGTGCCAAGTACAAAAACACTTCTGGTCACTTAAAACCAACAAGGCTAACAGTATTGCCTTCAAATATTGCACCCCAGAGCTAGTTCTCATTCTTGTCAAATTCTTCAATATTTCTCTCCCTTATCTTGGGAAACATGTCACAGTGTAGGGTAGCATCAGCTGACCCTGCCATCTAACAACCTATCACTTTAACTTGCACTATCTCACTGATAATAAATGAAAAAAAAATCATTAATTCCCCTCTTAGTGCATCTCCTATGTCATCTATGTTTCCTTACTCTTGAAAATTTCTGCCATCTTTGTCCATATCTATGAGTACCAAACAACACTCATCAAAAGAGGATATGGAAGCTTCCTGTCAGATCAAAACGTTGCAAATTGTGTGATGATGGAGATATGTCTGATCCACACTCTATGAAATCTTTGCATACCATAAGTTTCACTTATGTCACTTACACTCTTCTACTTATATATTAACAACCTACTTGCTCTAACAGTACTCAGGTTTGTATAAATGATAGCTCCTTTACTCTTCTTTAACCTTATGGCCACAGGCATTGTCCACACAACACTTGTCAAACTAGCACTCCATGAACTATGATCCAAAAAACAATCTACAATGTGGACATGGCAATTTTGTCTTGTTCAACAGCACACACACACACACATACACACTGTTTATATATATATATATATATATATATATATATATATATATATTTAATCACTAACCCATCTTAAATAGTCTTGGACAACTAGTTACTAAAGCCCTCAAAATTACTACAAATGCTAGCCTTCGTAATCCCTGAAAATATCTCCTGGCAATTTCGTAAGCATATAAGAACAAAACTGAATCTCAAAAATTAAGCTCCCGACAGTTGCCGAATCTCTACAAAGCTCAAGTGAGGCCCACGATGAAATACTGCATCACATCTAGGATGGTAATGTTGTTACACACACACACAATGTTTTCTCATTGTACCTTTTCCACTTCTACAAAAGCCTCTGCTTCTCGGAACTTGTGAGCGGTATATCGCTTCTACCCAATGAACCAGTACCCGTACCCTTCCCTGCTCTCTATGTCTGTCATTAACCACTAATTCCAATTCTTTCTCCTCAGAAATCTATTCTTATATTTTACTTTTTACATTCTATGTAAATGTTATTTCAAGATAGGCTATCTCAATTTTTCAGTCTTTGTAAAATATCTATTTTAACCACTGTCAAATCTTTTCTAAACAAACTACATTGGGTAAAAATGTGTAAGTAATTTACACATTATTAGCAGTCATCGTTATTAGAGTAATACCTTAGTATAAGTAACCCCTTCAGAATGAAGGATTGCTCTTTCAACAATTCTAATAGTGTTTTTTCTTTTCGATTTTTTTTTTCTTCTTCACAAACATATAAATGACCAGAAGTAACAGATTCAACCTTGTTATGATCAACAAGTCAAGGTTAAAAAGCAAGCTAAAGAATAAAGCAAAAACTAAAGGAATAAGTTCAAAACATTATTGCTGGCAACTTGAGTCTTTTACTTCAGAAGATATTACTCCAAAGTGCCAAAAGAGAATTTTAAATTGTTTTTTTTTTAATTATTTTTACAATTAAAAGTGCCAAAATTGTGTACTGAAGGTGTTTATTTAACATAATACGATAAATAATTTGTTTTAAGCTTCTAAGAGATCTGAAACAAATCTTCGTCAAATCAGTCAAAAATATAAATAACGAAGAACTTGTTCCTAATCATCTCACCACTAATTACAAGCGTATCGATTGAAGTTAAATGATGCAATGATGAAATGCTAAACTGCACCAGCATCTTCGTCTGCCCACAACAAGTGAAAATCACACCATCGACCCAAACAAAATCCATGCATGTTTCAACTGGACAAGGAAAGAATTTTTTTAATGTTTTCAAACAGTAATTACTTTACATCGTAAAGAACATTTACAAATATTCCTGAAAAACATAACAGCAGAAAAAAAAATTACTGAATAATATTTAAAACTCCAATGAACCCTGTCCCGTTAAGTCTGTTTAGTGTCACAACGACTTTATTAGCTACGTCACACAGAGAACTAAAGGGTGTGTACAGATACACACAAATCAAATATTAAAGGTAACCTGTTCAAAATATACCGCAGATGTTAAAGGGTCTCACATCATAGATTTGCGGCTAGGGGTTAACTCGCTAAATCGTACTGAGTAATTTGATAAGTAGTTTCCGCTGCGACGATAGCGTAAAACGGAATTACGTAAATATCTGAATATTGATACAGTCAACTAAATAAATGATGGTGGATGTCAAGGGAGTTCTTAAAATATTTGGTGCAAACTGAAAGTTACAGAAGAGAGAGATCCGAATAAGATGATAGAATTCACTCAGTCAAGTGTATATACATGATTCAGTAGAACATGCTAAGTGCGATATTGTTTACCTGGACATAAGACAATCGCTGTTAATTGAAAAATCATGTCATTCAACAATTGTCACTTTAAAGGTGTCAACTTAGCACCCTTTATTCTTGTAAATATCATTTAAGGTGCCAACATACACATTTCACCCTTAGATACAACTTAAAATCTCTCTCAAATCCACCTAGAAATTTCCTTAGTGATTCAAATAAACATTATTATTATCATCACTGCCACTGTCAGTCGAACAGATCCCGAATGCAAATATACAGTGAATGAATGAAACAAGTTACAATGACTTGTCTCTAAGAAAAAAGTAAATCGTTTGTTCTTACCTTCAAGTAAACAATTGTAGCATCTATGAGAAATGAACAGATCAATCGAGTATTTTCATTCGAGGTAATTGATGAATGAAATGAAGTAGCTAAAACCAGAATATTGATTTATTTGCTGCTTAGAAAACAAACGTTCTTAAAAACAATTATATTTCCTTCGGTTGTAAGCCGACCATCGAAATTTTGACCTTAATGTAAACAGAGGAAAAACATAAAAGCAGCCGGAACTGTACGTTGTTATTATTAATATAGGGTACAAGCACCTTTTCTCCGTTGGTTATGGATGCTGCTGGTCTCCTGCCACCAGCTTTCGGTTACGTTCTCTTCCTAATCCCCCACACAGCAATTCCTTTTCTCTTCTCTCCAACATTAGAAATATTGTAAGTCACGTGAATTGTTAACATTAGTCGTTTAAAGACATCTGTATTATATCTTAATGTGATTGCTTTACTAATGTTACTAATTAGCTTTGTTTTCTCTGCTGCGAAACAAAACAATGCCGCATATCTATAATTTCTAGTTAAGGTGAGATGGTTAGAGATCGATCACTACTGTAAGTACAAATTCGGTTAATAATACTGCGTCGTTCGAAACCGTTATACAAAATTACAGCTACTGCATGTGTTTCAGGTTTATTCAGACTGATTCACATTTATCGTTATTTATAAACATTTTATTCAATAAGTTTTTGTATGAAAACGATCTACAGGTATGAATAGGAATCTGGCAAGATAACAATTTACTAACGCAGACTTGTGTAACCTGTATTTTGATAACAAGTGGTGCACTATCCACAAATATGCATGTTCAAAACTAATGTTTCAACGGGAAACTAATTACTTACTATTACCAACCTAGTGGTGCTGAACCACCCCTTCTGTCACGTAATTCTTGGTAAATAAATAAATAAATAAAACATAATGGAAATTTCTATACCTTTTTAATTTTTAAAAATTCTTCGAATCAAAATGTATCTCTTTATATCAGCTATTTTACTATCCCAGTCTCTCTAATAGTTTAATTCATTGTAGAAGCCATTTATTAAAATATGTCAGTTAATATAGTTTTTTCAAGTTTTATTTATTTTTAAATTAACATAAATATTTATTTACATGAAAGAAAATTACCGGAAAACATTTTCCTAATTCTTCCAAATCTTTCTGCTAAAAAATCATTAGTGGGGAAGAAAGAGAGAAAAAAAATCAAAAACAATGCAGCACACGCGCTTCCACTGGCCGCATATCACAAGGTTCAACAGAACCTACTGAAGCATTATCACGGACGATGGCGAGGCTAAATCGTTGGAAAAGCCAAGCGCCCACATAGGCATCATCTGACACCTAGATGAGGCGAGCTGCCAACAATGACAAAAAATTCACCGTTAGTTGCCCAGTCTCTCCGAACATCTCAAACGCCACAAGTTAGAAGAGATGTTCACTAGGGTTTTCTTCTGTTCGGCTACAGAAGCAGTGACCCTCCCATTTACTGCAGCATCAAGGATGTGGGAGGGAGCAACGGAGACGCAGACTGTGGCGTCCCAAATGAGGCACCTACCTCTAACCAAGGGACAGAGTGTAAGACTATCTGGTCTCTTTCTATCACTTCTGGATAATCCTGCCAGCTCCAGAATTGAGGGGATATTAATCCAAGCCAGGGCCCACTTAATGATTAGATTTAGCTCTGTGTGACAAGTGAAGTGACCAGCATTTAAGCAGCAAAACAGACTGTAAAGACCTGTGCATTGAGGGGCCTACCACAGTGACATCTCAGTTTCTTACAGATGTCAGTTTCCACTCTGAGTGCAATGGAGATGTGGAGTTCATCTAGACTGAGTAGACCTCCAATGTTGGCCACAAACCAGGGCATCAATCCAATTTTGCATTAGCTGAAAGTAGGTGACACCTTGAAAATTGATCAGATTGATCAAGGAGAAGGTTGAAAGTGGCACCTGAACACAGATTGTCCCATACTCTCTGCTTCCGTCTATTCTTAACTGTAACAGGAACTGACAAACCCAGCTCTCACCACAGTAATAGAGCCTCAACCATCTCTCTGTTGGAATTAGTCCATGTTAGAGAGGAAAGGATGTTGCTTACCAAAGGGGAGCAAGCATGGATGGAGGAAAGTAAACAGGGAAGAGATAAAGACAAGCACTTGCGCAGACCTAGACCCCCAAACCTTTTGGGCAAAGTAGCCTGGTCGTGGAACTCTGGGGAGAGTTTAATATTGACCAAGCATTCAACTTTCCTGAAGATTAGGTTGTCAAAGTATTGGAAAGATGACAGAAAATACAATAGCTTGGGAATTGACAAGTAATTCCTAAGTATCAAAAAACTTTGGTGGGGCTTGATTAGATTTTTTTAAAAGTTGTTCAAGGTTAGCTATTTCGGATTGAAAGATGGACTTGAAAGCTAGGTCATGCTCCCTTGGAACCCTAATGGGTTCCAAGGGAGCACCATGCTGATGAAGGAGGAATCATGATTGAGGAGCGGGATTCAACAAATAGTTTAGTAGTCTGCTCATGCAAAGTACTTTCAGAATATACCCAGTATTGGATTCCTCTTGATTTGAGAAATAAAAAGAAACAGTGCATAAAACTGCATAAAAAGTGTTAAGATTTGATACAAACATAAAATAATTATTTCTAATTTGGGTACAAGGCTAGTAATTTGGGGAAAAGGGTTTAGCCCATTACATTGATCCCCAGTACATGGGCAAAGTTAATCTTGGAAGAATTTGAGCTGGAACAAACGTTACAATGTTTTCTGTTGCTTTAATGATTCTGCCAATCCACCATCCTGATTGTAGGCACAAAATAGTTACTATCTGGTATAGCCTAGCATAGTTAAACAAATATTAAACAATGCTGAAAATCTGTTGAAGTGGGAAAACATGAAAGTTCTAACTTACACATACTTTTGGGTTTGATAAATTTCACCTTCTTCCCTTAATTTTAAATTCATTTATAACTACTAACAAGACCCGTGAATATTTCACGGAATTAATAGTAAAGTTATTGGATTATTTCTGAAAACTTTATCCAAAAACCTGAAAGTGTAGCCTGTGTGGTGTCTGTATCAAAAGATAATCACTCATCTGCTACTCATTGAAAAGGGAAGGAAATTGGAATACGATGATTATTTAATGCACTTTATATACTTTATGCATAATTTTACAGACTTGATACACAGCACTTTCTCTCTCACTCTTTGCCTTAGCCTCTTTTTCTCTCTTTTTTCTTTTGCTCTTTGCCTTTCCCTTCAAATAATCACATGAAAGCATCACAGACAGGCTATGTAACAGAGGAAAAAAACTTAGTTAAAAAAAAAATACACATTTCACCCATCTCTCCCACTCCCTATCTCTCTCCTCCCCTCTCCGTCTCCCCACCCCATTCTCCTTCAACTAATCACATGGAAGTATTATGGATGGGCTAATTAACGGAGAAACAAGCAGGATTATCATATTTGAAGTTCATAAGGCATTAATTTGGAGTAATAACTATTTTATCTGCGGTAACATAACTGAATGGTTGCTTAACTTGCTAGAAACAACAACCAAATTACTCACCACAGTTTCAAAAAAGAATACATTGGATAATATAGTTCTAGGTTGGCTGCATATAGGAAAAAGATGGAACGGTCCCAGCTAGAATGTTTTTGGTTTGGAGACAAACAATGTAGAAAGGATGCAAGGTGTATTTATTTAAAATATGCTGTCAGTTTGCAATGAATAGAATTACACCACTTGGAATATTTTCTTGAAGACAGATTACACTTGACTTTTGACCTAAGTTGATCATTATTTTAATCAGCACTTTTATACAGCTCTGTTTGTTCAATCATAATGAGTAAGGAATTTCTTCCCACATTTCAAACTTCTGGGGCTTACTGTGGCACGTAAAAAGCACCAACCGTTCGTGGCCGTTGCCAGCCTACCCTGGCACGTAAAAAGCACCATCCTTACGTGACCGATGCCAGCGCCGCCTTGACTAGCTTCCGTGCCGGTAGTATGTAAAAAGCACCAACCGTTCGTGGCCGTTGCCAGCCTACCCTGGCACATGTGCCGGTGGCACATAAAAAGCACCATCTGTACGTGGCCGATGCCAGCACCGCCTTGACTGGCTTCTGTGCCGGTGGCACAGAAAAAGCACCTACCGATCGTGGCCATTGCCAGCCTTCCCTGGCACCTGTGCTGGTGGCACGTAAAAAGCACCCACTACACTCACGGAATGGTTGGCATTAGGAAGGGCATCCAGCTGTAGAAACACTGCCAGATCAGACTGGAGCCTGGTGCAGCCTCCTGGCTTCCCAGACCCCGGTCGAACCGTCCAACCCATGCTAGCATGGAAAACGGACGTTAAATGATGATGATGATATTTCAAAAAAAATGTTTACAGTAGACATAACTCATCAGAATTGTATTTTAAGTTCTTGTATTCTGGAGCTGTACTAAACTGGGTTTTATGCCTATTTCTTCTATCCATCAGTGTAGATCATTAGGGATAGTTCCCAAAGCACTTATAACCATTGTGATACATTTTACCCATACTTTCCATAATCTCTGTAATTCAATAGCTAAGTCCTGGTTACTTTGCTATTTTTTCATGCATGAAATATGGTCATGATAAAATCACATAAAAAATTTTATACATTTAGAGATTACGTGATTGGTAATAAGGAAATGACTTGTAGAATATGGTAGTAATCACTCTGATAATACAATATAAACATGTTTCTATTGTTACACATTGAGTAATTATAACCTGTCTTGTTTGTGATGTCAGAATAAACAGGCACAATTTGCTTGGTTATTAGATATGTAAAAAGGATCAATGCTACAAGAATGTGAAGAAATTGATAAAATAAAAAGGTTTTGGTTGAAACATCAAACCATTTCTCACTATGACACTCATGTGTCTAATGAATTTAAATAAAAATGAATTAAGAATAAAACTGAGAATCTGACATGTTAGACAATGTATATGAAGGAGATAGACAACTTGATGTCTATTGGAAGTGCCATAAATTAGTGACTGTGGATAAAAGAGACTTGAAATGCTCCTGTCAATCTTAAAAAAGCAAAACAAAGCAGTTGATATTACAGATGTGTATTGCAGAAAATTAACTGAAATACTTTGGTGTCCACATGCAATGATTGGAAATGGCTAATTGATTCCATGTTAGATTTGGCTTAACCAGAAAGACTGAAATGCAGTAAGAACAATGTGCACTCCTCCTTTTTGTGATTAGAACATCCAAAAAATGAAAACTCAGAATTTATATTTGTATTATAAATTGTTTAAAGGTGTTCATAGTTAGATTAATACTCAACCTCTATAGAAAATGTCTCCATTTCAAAATAGAATTGATATTTAAACCTGGATTTTGTAGAATGAAGAAGATGAGACACTAATCTCTAACTTGACTGGGTGCTAAATTATGGGTAGCATTTCCAGTCCAGATATAACTTCATGAACCGGAAATGGTTATTTTGTTCCCATTTCAGTACCTAAACTCTTCAGTACTCAACAAATTATTTCATATAAGAACATAAATATGATTTTCAGTTTGAAATTAATATTTTCCATAACACATGTTTTATTTATCACATCAATCTTCCCATGCCATTTCATAAAATGCTTGAGTCGTACAATCCAGCATCATAACATCATTATGAATATACCTTTTAAATGGTATTTCCAAGTCAACTCTTATATCACAATATCGTACCAGTCTACCTGACTTTTTATCTCATTTAGTATATTTATTATATATTTCAATCTTCTCAGGTTCTTTTGGTGTTGTTTTGATCCATCCTCAGACCTTATATGAAAAATTGGGTCCTTCTTGAGAGCATCGTTCTCAATCATAAAGCACTCTTTTTTTATTTCAGTATTTATGTTCAACTATAATCATCATCATTATTTTAACATCCACTTTTCCATACTTGTACGAATCAGACAGAATGCATTGAGGCAAATTTTGTATAGCTAGATACCTTCCTGTCAAAAACTGAAATAAGATATTACCTTATGGGCAATCCTTTACAGCTGTTCTAGGGATTTGATGATCAGTAAGTGCAATAATGTACCTTGCATACATTTACAAGGAGTAACTTGGTCTGCAAATGTATATGAATAATACAAATTTAAATTACTGTGTCATCTACCTCATCATCAGATTGTTTGCATTCTTCTCTCTCTTATTTGTGATGTTAGAGTATGAACTCTCCGAATATCTACCAATCTATGAAGAACTAATATAGAGGAGAATTGCTAGGATTCTCCTCTCTGTCTGTGATATTAGATAATAAGCTTCCTGGATATCTGCCAATCTATGAAGAACTATAATGGGCTTAGTTTTCTTGTTTAATTATATTTTTAATACTCATTCTGTATAACATATTTATAAATACTTTGTTGCTATTAACAACCGCCACTCCAGCTTTTGCTTTATTATACTGTCATTAGCCAACTGCTACATTTTGTACGGTCAACTCTTGTTCACCTGGATTCTGTATCCTATTGTTTGATGTTGGATGTTAGGTATTTGATCCAGTCCAAGGAATAATCTATTATACACCTTTTGATGTAATCTTACTCATTATGTCATCATCATCGTTGTTGTTGTAATTTAACATCAGTTTTCCTTGCTGACATGGGTTGGATGTTTCAACAGTATCCAGCAACCCGAAGGGCTGCACCAAGCTCCATGTCAGCTTTCGCATGGTTTTTACAGCTGGATGCTCTTCCTAAAGCTAGTTACTCTACAGTGTGTGTTGGGGTTTTTTGTTTTTTTTTCATGCATGCCACTGGCATTAGTGCGATTGCCAAATAACTTGCAAGACAGAAAAGAACAAGTACGAGAATATATATATTACATATAAATACACATATATATAATCTTCCTCATCAGAAATTTTTCTAAATCATAAAATATTGATTTGTTTTTGCAAGGCACAATGCCACATTTCCACAAAGGAGAACTGTAACTGATTGAATCATTTTCATTGTGGTTCTGGTACTTTTCTGTTAACTCTACAAGAATGAAAGGCAAAGTTGTCTATTGAGCAATTTGATTTAAGAGCTACAGGGAACCTAAATACTCTGGTATTACTTGTAATTATTAATTCATTAAATACCTTCACCCTCCAACTGTTTCAAAGAATTTTGTTAGATCTTGGTAATTTCCTTATTATTCTGTATTATGATAAAATAAAATGTTAATTGAATGTATACCAACAGGCCATTAAAATTCTCTTTTATGATATTCTACAGTGAAGAATATATAGTTCACCGAAGCCTGATGCAGATTGTTTTGTCATTCAGATTATTGTTGTTGATTATATTTATAACTTTGTAAATGGCAAATATAAGCTGAAATTTTCAAATATGAATTTTCTTACTGTAATATCACAAGATATTTCAGGGAAATGAGAGATGAAAGGGAATTTTCATCTTCCTTTACCCTAAAATTTACTGTTAAGTTAAAGTAACGATTAGAATGATATAACAGGGTTTGCAGAATGAGTAATTTAAAAATAATAAGAATGCATTATACAAGAAGTGTGCAGACTTATATTGAAAACTATACAAATGTAAAGCAGGATGATAAACTCTTTTGTGATTATGTTTTTAACAAGAAAAAAATGTGTAGCAGTTAAGTTTTAAAATCAAAAATTTTCTATTATTTCATTTCATTTTCACTATCTCAGAGAAAATCATCTAATAAATGATGAAACAGGCCGAAGGTATTGTTCAAGCCATAACATCCCATAGTTTTTCTCAGACCTGCTGTCTTTTTTAGCTAGAGGTGACTGCTATTTCTAGCAGGTCATGCAATCAAGTAAGGTTTCATTTATTTTATCTGTATATTGTTTGTTTGGAATATAATTTAAAAAGTTTCTTCATAAAACTATGATGGAATTTCTACCAATGGAAATTTTATGTTACTAACATACAGGTTTTGAATTTAAATCATAAACATTCTAACACAGGCAATTTGGGACAGGATGGTATTACAGGGCCATCACTTGTAGGTTAAAATAGTGTGAATTGCAGCTTTCTTTATATACTAGATAACAAATTATAACATTGTCTGAGAATATGTAGTTTGAAATATTACATAAACATGTTCCTCTTTCTTAGATAACATAAATTTTAACCTCTAGCATGTATATATATATATATATATATATATATATATACACATATTTTCTGGGCAGGGAACACTGACGGGGTCGGGGGCGTGGGTATACTTCTTGCGGAGAAATAGGTAGATAAGGTAATCGAGGTAGTCAGAGTAAGTGATAGAGTACTTAAGATTAGATTAGTGCTTCACCATAGGTCAGCTACCATCATCTCGGCATATGCCCCTCAACCAGGGCTACCGGAAGGACAGAAAGACCAATTCTACGACACCCTATTGCGGACTACCTCGTTGACAAATGACAGTGACCTTCTCTTTGTGGCAGGTGATTTCAATGGACATGTTGGACGGCATGTTGGGAGCTTCCATGGCGTTCATGGAGGCTACGGTTTTGGCTCTCGAAATGAGGAGGGAACCAGGCTGCTGGAGTTCTGCGATGCAAATGACCTTATGGTTTGCAATACCAACTTCAGGAAACCCACCTCTCACCTAGTCACCTACCGTTCTGGCAGACACACTAGTCAGATTGACTACATCCTCGCCAGAAAGAGGGAAAGAGGGCTGCTTATAAATGCCAAAACCTTTCCAGGCGAAGAATGTACTCCTCAACATAGATTAGTAGTTAGCGACATCAGGATCAGAGCTAAATGGCTGCCCAGAAGAAGACCAGCTTGGAGGAGAAGGGTCTGGAAGCTTAAAGATCCTGCAAATGGACAGAGATTTAGAGACATACTACTCGAAGCCTTTGACGAAATAGAAGGGGATGTAACTTCACTTAATGTGGAAGACAACTGGAGATTTCTACGGGACAATCTGCTGACAGCCACTGACCAGATCTGTGGATGGAGCAAAGTCCCGTCTCGACCCAGAGTAACATGGTGGTGGAACAATGTGGTTGACAGGGCTATTAGACAAAAGAAACGGGCTTGGAGGGACTGGAAGAACGGTGGTAGCAGGGAATTGTATCAGACAGCCAGAAGGGAAGCTAGGAGACACGTTTATTTAGCCAGAGGGGAAGCGGATAAGAAAAAATTTGCCAATGTTCTGCACCGTGAGGATGAAAGACTTGAGGTATTTCGTGTTGCAAGACAGTGTATGAGAGAGAATCGTGATGTGGTAGGAGAGAAATGTGTCCGCATGGATGATGGTTCACTTGCGCTAAATGAGGATGCAAAGAGAGAGGTTTGGAGATGCCACTATGAAAGGTTGCTAAATAAAGAAAATGAATGGGATAAAGAGAGCCTGCCAAATGTCAACCCAACAGAGGGTCCAGCCATCCGAGTTGATAATTCTTTGATAGTTAAAGCAATTAGAAGCATGAAGACAGGGAAAGCCCCAGGCCCATCAAGAATTACTGCAGAGATGCTCAAAATATCTGGCAGTGTCGGTTATAACCTAGTCACCCGTATAGTTAACCAGGTGATACACGAAGGAGTCATACCCAATGACTGGTGTAGCAGCATACTAGTCAACTGCTACAAAGGTAAAGGAGACGCCCTAGATACAAATAATTACAGAGGTATCAAGCTGTTGGATCAGGTAATGAAGGGTACAGAGAGGGTCATAGCTCAACTGATTAGGGAGAGAGTCAACTTGGATGAGATGCAGTTTGGTTTCATGCCAGGGAAAAGCACCACTGATGCCATATTTCTGGGGAGACAGCAGCAGGAGAAATACCTAGCCAAAGATAAGCCCCTGTACCTGGCTTTCGTTGACATGGAGAAAGCCTTTGACAGGGTCCCTAGATCCATTATCTGGTGGTCAATGAGGAAACTAGGGATAGATGAATGGCTGGTGAGGGCTGTGCAAGCCATGTACAGGGATGCTGTAAGTAAGGTTAGGGTTGGCAACATGTACACAGAAGAATTCAAAGTAGAGGTTGGGGTCCACCAGGGTTCAGTACTCAGCCCCCTCCTATTTATCATAGTCCTCCAGGCAATTACGGAGGAATTCAAGACAGGTTGCCCCTGGGAGCTCCTATATGCTGACGACCTTGCTCTAATTGCAGAGTCACTATCAGAACTGGAGGAGAAGTTCCAGGTGTGGAAGGAGGTTCTAGAATCGAGGGGCCTTAGAGTCAACCTAGAAAAAACCAAAGTAGTAATAAGTAGGAAGGTAGACAATCCACAAATGTCTTCAGGAAGATGGCCCTGCTCGATCTGTAGAAAAGGTGTAGGTAGAAACTCTATAAGATGTACCCAGTGTAAGCTATGGACACATAAGAGGTGCAGCAATGTCAAAGGAAGGCTAACTGGGAAGATAGTTTTTGTATGTGGCAGATGCTCGGGAGCATTAACCTCTGAAAATCTGCAGAAAACAACTTCCGTCACTTTCCAGGGGAAAAAACTAGAAGTAGTTGATAGCTTCCGCTATCTTGGTGACCAAGTCAGTAGTGGGGGTGGGTGTGCTGAAAGTGTAATGGCTAGAGTAAGAATAGCCTGGGCAAAGTTTAGGGAGCTCTTACCTCTGCTGGTGACTAAAGGCCTCTCGCCCAGAGTAAAAGGCAGACTGTATGATGCATGTGTACGAACAGCCATGCTACATGGCAGTGAAACATGGGCCGTGACTGCTGAGGACATGCGTAAGCTCGCAAGAAATGAAGCCAGTATGCTCCGATGGATGTGTAATGTCAGTGTGCATGCTCGACAGAGCGTTAGTACCTTGAGAAATGTTGGGCCTAAGGAGCATCAGTTGTGGTGTGCAAGAGAGACGATTGCGCTGGTATGGTCATGTGGCGAGAATGGATGAAGATAGGTGTGTGAAAAAGTGCCAATCCCTAGCAGTGGAGGGAACCCGTGGAAGAGGTAGACCCAGGAAAACTTGGGATGAGGTGGTGAAGCACGACCTTCGAACTTTAGGTCTCACTGAGGAAATGACCAGTGACCGAGACCTTTGGAAATTTGCTGTGCGTGAAAAGACCAGGCAGGACAAGTGAGTCCAGCACACTTATGCATGCCTTTCCTCCCTTGGACACACAAAGACCTGTTGAGGCAAGCGAAGTCGATATCGAACTTCATTGCGAAGACCTGTTGGGGCAAGTGAAATCGGAATCGAAATTGAACCAATCCTATGACTGGCACCAGGCAGATGCCAGGACCCCTGGACTGGAGATACATAAAAAGCACTATCCGAATCGTGGCCAATGCCAGCGCCGCTTCGACTGGCTTCCGTGTCGGTGGCACGTAAAAAGCACCATCCGAATCGTGGCCGAAGCCAGTGCCGCCTCGACTGGCTTCCGTGCAGGTGGCACGTAAAATGCACCAATCCGACCGTGGCCAATGCCAGCCTCGCCTGGCACCAGTGCAGGTGGCACGTAAAAAGCACCCACTACACTCTCGGAGTGGTTGGCGTTAGGAAGGGCATCCAGCTGTAGAAACTTTGCCAGATAAGACCGGAGCCTGGTGCAGCCTTCTGGCTTCCCAGATCCCCGGTCGAACCGTCCAACCCATGCTAGCATGAAGAACGGACGTTAAACGATGATGATGATATATATATATACACATATATATGCTTTAGATAGAAATAACTACAGGGGTATCAAATTATTGGATCAGGTGATCAAAGTTACAGAGAGAGTCATAGTCTAACTAATTATGGAGAAAGTTAGCCTAGATGAGATGCAGTTTGGTATTGTACCAGGTAGAAGCACCACTGATGCTATATTTCTTGTAAGGCAACAGCAGGAGAAATATCTAGCCAAAGATAAACCTCTGTACTTGGCTTTTGTTGACCTGGAGAAAGCCTTTGACAGGGTCTCCTGATCCCTCATCTGGTGGTCAATACAGAAACTGTCAGGGATGCTGTCAGTAAGGTGAGGGTTGGCAACGAGTATAGTGAAGAATTCTGGATAGAAGAAGGGGTTAACCAAGGATCAGTCCTCAACTCCCTCATCTTCATCATAGTCCTCCAGGAAATAACACAGGAATTCAAGACAGGCTGCCCCTGGGAGTTCCTCTATGCTGATGACCTTGCTCTAATAGCTGAATCACTGCCAGAACCAGAGATGAAGTTTGGGGTGTGGAAGCAAGGTCTAAAATTGAAGGGCCTTAGGGTTAACCTAGCAAAAGCCAAAGTCATAGTAAGTAGGAAGGCTGACAAATCACAATCCCCTTCAAGTAGATGGCCCTGCTCGATCTGTAGAAAAGGCGTGGGTAGAAACTGCATACGATGTACCTGGTGTAAGCTATGGACAAATAAAAGGTGCAGCAATAACAAAGGAAAGTTAACCAGGAAGATCATTTTTGTGTGCGGAAGATGTACAGGGGCAATAAATACTGAAGATGTACAGAAAACAGATTCCATCACATGCTGGAGGAAAAACTATAAGTAGTTGATAGTTTCTGCTACCTAGGCAACCAAGTCTGGAATGAGGGTGGTTGCTCTGAGAGTGTAGCGGCTAGAATAAGAATAACCTGGGCAACGTTCAAGGAGCTCCTGCTTCTGCAGGCAACTAAGGGCCTCTCACTCAGGATGAAAGGTAGACTGCATGATGTCTATGTGTGAACTGCCATGCTACATGGCTGTGAAACATGGGCCATGACTGCTGAGGACGTGCATAGGCTTGAAAGAAATGAAGCTACTATGATCAGCTGGATGTGTAATGTCAGTGTGCATACATGACAGAGTGTGAACATCCTGAGAGAAAAGTTGGACATAAGAAGCATCAAATGTGGTGTGCAAGCGAGATGACTGCATTGGTATGGTCATGTGTTACATATGGATGAGGACAGCTTTGTGAGGAAGTGCCACACCCTAACTGTGGAAGATGAGGTGGTAAAGCATGACTTCGAACATGGGGCCTCACAGAGGCAATAACAGGAGACCAAGACCTTAGGAGATGTGATTGAGAAGACCCAGCAACTACAGTGAGATTGCAGCCATGGGTGATACCAGTGTTGCATGTCCAGCCTATTTAAGAGTACTCTTGATGTGTTGTGTGATATGGTATGCTTGAGAAAACCTGTTGAGTCAAGTAAAACCAAAATCGTAGCAGTGGCTACTGCCCTGACTGGCTCATATTCCAGTGACACATAAAATGCAGCATTCAAATGTGGTCAATGCCAGTGTCCCCTGAATGGCTTCCATGTGGGTGGAACATAAAAAAACCATTCCGAATGTGATCAATGCCAGGTCTGCCTGACCAGCTCCCATGCCAGTGGCACATAAAAAGCAACCCCCGAAAGTGGCCAATGCCAATACCCATTGACTGGCTATCATGCCAGTGGTATGTAAAAAGTATTATCCGAATGTGATCAATGCCAGGGCTGCATGACTGGCTCCTGTGCTGGTGGCACATAAAAAGCACCATCTGAATGTAGCTGATGCCAGTATCCCATGACTGGCTCTGGTGCCAGTGGCACATAAAAAGCACTATCCAAGTGTGATCGATGCCAGGCCTGCCTGACTGGCTCCTGTGCTAGTGGCATATAAAAAGCATCCACTACACTCTTGGAGTGGTTGGCGTTAGGAAGGGTATCCAGCTGTAGAAACATTGCCAGATGAGATTGGAGCCTTGTGCTGCTGCTGGTTCTCCAGACCTCAATGAAACCATCCAACCCATGCCAAGATGGAAAACAGACATTAAACAATGATGATCATATAAACAAGTAGAATTGATCATTAATCTCCAGTGAGAATCCCTAAATCCTGAGCAAATTTTTGTCCACTGCAAATGGTTTTCTTTATAATTTTGCTTACTTACTTTAGTAAACAGATCAACTATTGATCACTGGTGAGAATTTCAAATTTTCTATCAACTCCTCAGTCACCATATTAACAATTGATTATATATTCCACAGATGTGTACTTTAAATGTAACCTTCAAGCACAATTAGTGACAAAACCAGCCCTTTCAACTTAGAGGTACAGTCTTTCAAAGTTTCTGCTAATCCAATTTTACTGACAAGGGTAAGATAGAAGACATTCCGCTCAACATGCTATGAACAGAAATTGAATGAGGATGTAGCAGTAATTTGAAACCAAATCCCTGGATACATAGTCAAACATCAGGAGCAAACCACTGCAGTTTCACATAATCGATCTATTAATCAACCAATCAGCATGAAGCAATGGCATAGACAGGTTTCTTTGAACATTCTAGAATTTGACTTTTGGTCCCTTGATATCATGAAAAACATTTGGTGTGCATATTTACATAAACAACTACCACATGAAGAAAGCTCAAAGGGAGCAAAAGCTATCACACATGCAAATCTTACCACTGCAAGCTATGATGTTGGGAACACTATCTTAGACACATCTTGTCTTGCTCAAAATAACAGTCATATCTACCCTTCAACACTGAGTAAAATCTCTTCTCTAGAATGTAACTCCAGAGTGAAGTTGATCTGGTAATTCTCCAAGTTTGCTATTACAGCCAGTATTTAATCTTTTAATATCCTTTCATTTGTGTGATTCCAAATAATTTCAATCAAAAAGAACTTGTTCTATTTCTTCTGAAAATAGTGATAGGTTAGTTATTTAAGCTGCCTTATCCTTTGCTTCACTTCCATATACTGGTCATTCTTCCATTTGGTTTTCTCAGCTCAAAGCCAATTTTGCAGGAATCAAATTTCTTCAATATCACCTTTTAGTCAGTGTCTTGTCTTCAGCAATGAAGCCAGAGATTTGATTACGAACCATTCTGGCTCCACATCTTATCAAAGCATGAAGCAGTTTCACCAGCTCCTTTACAGAATCTGTTATGTTCCTAAAACAGTCATAACTACTACTTATAGATTTTTCAAATTTCTTAAAATACCTTTAGGTCTTTGGAATACTAATACATCTCAGAGATTTATTATCAAAGTCATGCATGTTTAGACTTTGCTTTTGCCTATATCGACAACTTGTTGATTGCTAGCTCTATGGAAGAGCAGCATGAACATCACTTAAAAATAACTTTTTACAAGATTGTGATAGTTCGATGTAACTGACCCTAGTAAATGTCTTTTTGGTGTTTCTTCAATTATTTTTGGGACATATTAATAAAGATGTAATTTGTTTATTAAAGGAAAAGTAGATGCTATTACAAATATTCTTGTCCCTGCATTGCTAAGAAAGTTGCAAGAATTTTTCATATCATTAATTTTCCATAAAGGTTTTTATTCCTCACTGTACAGAATCCATACTTCCATCAAGAGAGTTATGTAATTGTAAAAGAAAACAAAAACTATTTCTCTAAATCTAGCAGAATTGCAATCTTGTAATGAAATCAAAGAAAAGTTAACTAAAGTTATACTATTAGCCCATCTGGTACCAGACACTCCCTCTATCAATGGTAGTAGATACATCTGACATTGGAATCTGTGGGGTACTGCAACAGTTTAAGATGTTTGGCAACCCCTTCCCTTTTTTCCAAGCACTTCAAACCAACAGAAACAAGGTACAGTACTTTCGGAAGAGAATTATTATCTCTTATTTATCTGTGAAGCATTATCAACATTTCTTTGGATGAACTTTCATCATTATGTAGATCTTAAGTCACTGACATATGCATTGCAATCTAAGACTGATAAATACTGAGAGACACCTTGATAATATCTGGCAGTTAACTGTCAATAGTCATTATATCAAGTGCTGATAATTCTGCAGCAGACACCTTATCCAGTATTTATGCTTTGCATTCCACTAATACTATTGACTTGGAAAAGATTGTTATGGATCAAAAGGACAATAAAGAGTTATTATTACTCCAGACAACAGTCTTCTCTAGATGTTCATCGATAACTACTGCATTTTAGTGTTTTATTTATATGGTGTGATGTTTCTACTGGACTGTATGCCCAAGAGAATCATCTTTGCTCTCCATAATTTATCTCATCTGTATATTTCAGCAATTGTGAAGCCAATTTCGAATCATTTTGTTTGGCCTAGTACGGAGGACATTAATAATTGTGTGCCATTGTATGTTCTGCCAAAATGCCATGGTTAAGTGCTACATCAAAACACCATGAGACACTTTCCCTATTTCTGATACTCATTTCAAACATATCTACATAGATACTAGAAGTCCTCTTCCACCAGTTCAGGATAAAATGTATCTTTTGACCTGTATAGACTGTTTTTCCAGATGGCCCAAAGCCATAGCAATTAAGGACATTTCATCCCTTACAGTTGCAAAGGCTCTAATGGCCAAATGAATTTCATGTTTTGGAACACCTATGACAATAACAACCAACATGAGTCATCAGTTTGAATCCAGTCTTTTCACCAACCTATCTAACCTGCTAGGTAAGTGTTGAATTTGTACTACAGCTTACCACTGTGTTTAACAAAATGATAGACCTTTTTCAACATCTTAAAGCAGCTTTACAAGCACATTCTGATTCAGACAGGTTAGAAGCCCTGCTGATTGTGTTACTAGGTTTATATACCACTTAAGGATGACAGGTTATTCCCAGATAGGTTGGACATTTATATGGCCTGGTCATTGGTTACAGCTACTCAAAATGACCCAACTATATTAACTGCAAAATTACATGGTGGAAATACCTCTTAATAATCAGACCACAGTTCATTCCACCTGATATCACTACCTGTTCTCATATTTGTAAGGAGTTATGTAGTCAAGCATCCCTTGCAGACAGTTTATTCCAGCATTAAAATCTAAACCAAAGTGAATGGCTTTGACATTCAGGGGAGACAAGAAACTGTCAGTGTTGATAGGCTTAAGCAGGCTATCGTCGAGTCTAATCCCCAACCACAACACTTCTCTGCCACACCTGAACAATCCATACACAAGCATAAAGCATTATCCAACAACAGTACATCTCATACTGACAGGGTAACCAAAAGTGGAAGAAAATTAGTGGTCAGCTAGTAACACTTGCACATATTTTTAAGAAAAAAACTGCAGAACTTTTCATTGTAGCAAGGACATTTTTTCAACAGTTCTTCACTATTCAATGCACATTTCTTTTTCTTTATTGTATTTGTCTCTCTCTTTTTATATTCTGTAATTGCTGAAGGGGTAGCAGTGATTTGAAACCAAATCCCTGGATACATAGTCAGACATCATGAACAAACCAGTTTCATGTGATTGGTCTATTAACCGACCAGCCAGCATGAAGCGATGATGTGGACAGGTTTACTTGAACATTCTAGAATTTAACTTTCAGTCCAATATGGTTTCATATTTGGCAAGCAGTTTTACAAGCCCAACAACTAAGACAGATGGCACAGATAGACAACAGGAACCTTTGTCACTACAAATATAGCACAATTGTTTTCAATTATGTTAGGCAAACCACAGATTGCTGTAAATGCCAAGTAATATCTCTCTCCCAGTATGTAATTATTGCTGTTACCTGTAAAAGGCCAATGCAGTTTGTCTTTATGTGTAACAATAAAATCTTGTTAAATGTTTGCAGATGTTGTTCAGTTACTTCTACAGAAATCAAGAAACAAATTTTCATTCAACTCAACCAATAATCACCAGACCTTCATATCATAAGGGATTTCATGATTGCAAAGAGAATTTCTTAACCACTTTAATCCAACACAGTAGGTTGAGATTGTTAGCATATAATTAAGGTTTGAAACATTAAAATATGTGGTGAGAAAAATAGCAGCTGATGCCAAATATTTCATCTAGTACAAGAGTACACCCATGACATGTTTCTATCTTGTTTTGTGAAATATAATTTTACCATATATTGTTAAATAGTTTGGAAATTGAGATGCTATCATTAAGATAAACAAGAGGACAGTATCTGCATATTTAATACATGTAGCATGTAAAATATATGCAGTTTGTGAATAGAAAGAAATATAATAATAAAAAAAAAGGGATTGTTGCGAAGAAGGAACACAAAATATATTTCTCATTTAGAAGTAGCAAAAAATTTATAATTATTACATTTTTAATGAATTTAATTGCATTATTTCCTCAAATTGACCATTAGTAGTCTGCAAATAATGTGCTAAAGCAATTTAGAAAACTAAGTTTGTGGGTTGTCAGAGAAACAAAACATTTCAGGCAAGGCCTTTTGAGAAAAAAAACATGAACTAGGAAACAGTAAACATTGTTTCTTTTTTTTTTTTCTTTGTCTTAAGAAAAATATATACTAAATATAATTTTGTACTTCAGAATTGCTTTTGGACATAAGAAACTGTACATCTTTAAAACCCTTTGATACATTAAAAACATACATAATGTACATAAAAATATACTACTGACAAACCATTTCAGCTTATCCTTGTATAGATTTATGGTATGCAGCCAAAGTTCTCAGTAACTGAAGACTATATTTCAATTACAAGTTTAAAGCATTTACTTGATCACATTCATCTCCGTAAATTGGTAGGTATTTCTAGCAGTGGTCAAACTAAATATATTGTCACTGTTTTAATAGGCAAATTTCTTACAGCCAAATGCCTTTCCTGAAACTAAGTTTCTACTATTTCCAAGCAAGTTAATTTTCCCCCATAACTGGACATGTTTTTAGGGAAGATTACATATGAACAGCACCACTTGTTAGATGGTGAGGTTTGTTTACAATTATCACAATGTCAAAATATAACATACAAATACATATGACAAACTTCTTTCAGTTTCTGTCTACCAAATCCTCTTGGACAGTCTGAGTGCATAGTAGAAGACACTTGCCCAAGTTGCCACACAAAACTATGTAATTGGCAAGGAAAATAGTCATGTGAGGAGTAAAAATCTTACATGAAAAGAGGTAAAAGTTGGTAATAGAAAAGACATAAGGCTGTAGAATATTGCCTTAGATCTTTGTTCCAAGAAAGTCAACATGGAAAGTGTGGATGTAAAAAGGATGATGAGATGTGAGCCAAAGTTCTCAGTAAATGAAGACTATATAATTCAATGGCAAGTTGAAGGCATTTACTTGATCACATTCATCTCTATAAACTTTCCATTAAAATTCAGGCCCCTACTTAATAAATTTTGTAATGAAAATATTAAAAAATAGTGGTTTTTCAGTTGCCATCATTCCACTTATAAATATATATTTAACTTCTTGGTTGCTGCTTTTAGGAGATAGAGCTGTCACATCCACTGGGCTGTCCAGTCAAAATAAGCCCTTAGTATTTAAGACAAGACTATGAAAAGAAAACTGGACAGTTCAAGTAGATTAAACTAACACCTCCAATATTTTATTCAAAAATATATTTGCATACTTTATTTAGAGGTGTTTTATGGTGAGACGTTTTTTAATTGGTTAGTTTTATATTTTCTCAGAGAAATTGATATTTTGAGACTGGTAAATTTACTCTATTTTACAGTATATGCGTAAACATATTGTAACTGGTTATATACCAATTTTATCAATACAATAATTAAACTTAGATCACTAATAAAACAACTGACATACATTCTATATGTTCTAGATCAAACCCAGCTGCAATCTGTTTTTCAATTAACAAGAAAGATTTTGTTCACATTTTGGAAATTGAATTTAATACAAATGAAAATGAATTGCTGTGATGAGCAGGAGGCAAGAGAGAGATGTAAGAAGTCAGGCAGGAATTGAAGAGTTGGAGGACTATAAATAGAGGCAATGATTTAGAAGTCCACAATGATAAATATGGAGTTTGACGTCTAGGACGGGTAATACTGATTATTATATGAAGACCAATGAGGATGTGGATAGCCTCCGTAACTGGCAGCATTCTGTAAATAAATAAGACAGAATTTCAATACAGACAAGAAAACAAACATTCCAGCAAAATTAATAATAGTTAAATCTTTAGCATTTAAACCAGTCAAAATATTCAATTTTATGTTCAAACTGGCTAGATGTGGCCTCTCTCACATATTCTACAATATCATTCTAAAAATTAACAGTTACCTCATAAAAATCTCAAAGCTACAAGATAATACATGATTAATTCATAACAATGTGAATAAATAAGCATTATATTTAATGGAATAATCTGAATGCTAAAGGGTTAAGTTTATATCATAAAATATGAGAGGAGAGAGGAAAGTGTCTCAGCCTCTTTTAACAGTAAAAGTAATATCATCATTATCATTAAGCCTTAGATATCTTCTCTTGTCCTAGGTCCTAATAAGGCTGGTTACCATGGTATATAAGCAACTAAGATCACAACATTCCTTCTGAATGGGACACCAGTTCTCATTTACAGCTGACTGGACTGCAGCAATGTGAAATGATGGTATTCTGCTTAATACAACATACCACCCAGTCTAAGAATTGAAACCACAATCTTGCAATCATGAGTGCAAATCCTAACCACAAAGTCACCTGTTGCCACAAAAATGTAATATGGCTGCTATTTCTTGACAAAAGAGACCAACTGATTTATTTTAGTCAAGACCTACCTTATTCATTTTAGATAGCATTAGTCATTCAACCAAGCTTAGTGCTTATGTGTGAAAGTTGCAATACTGAAATATTTTCTTTTTATTTCAAAAATTTAGGGTTATTTATATATTTATAATAATTTCAGACAATCAAAGAACAGGAAAACTTCTGAAAAGCCAAAGGTTTTCCACTAAAGAAACTAGAGAGAAAATGGAAAAGTGTAACTTGGTTAAGAAATAGAAGTATTTTCCCCACTAATGCTAACAATAACAGACACTGGGTTAAATCAACAACAATAAAAATAGGTAATGATTTTACTTACTTGATATGAACCCCAATGAGCATACTGAAAAGGGGTATTTTGTTGTACTACATTAGATATATCATTATTGCCGGACACGGCTGTTCCAACACTTGTTGCAGATAATATGTCTTTTGATCCATTGGCACGGGTGCAGTTGTTATTCACTCCACCATCCAATTTAGCCTTTTTCTCCAGTGGATCTTCTCTGAAAATTATTTTAAAACAATGTAAATCAAAATATTTTTAAGATATATAATAAAAAGAAAGGATAAAAACTGAGTATTATAATGGTACGTAAATAATCTTTCAAGTAATAAATTTCATAGGCAAAGAAAAAATGACACTTCGCATCAGTTTTTCACTATCTCTTGGCGCACAGGCCACATTCTTCCCCACCCCCAGAAACATAGACCACTTTCTGCAGGAAATTCAAAACTGTATTTCACAAATAAAACTTAATCAAATCAACATATTTTGTTGTTTTTACATCCAACACTTTCTTTTGACCACCCCATTATTACTCCACTTTTCCACTTCAACACCCTGCCGGATGCTTTTCACCACCCTAAGGCATGGGGAAGTACCACCCACTTTGGGATAGTTTCAACCATTCTAAATTTCAGGAAATTCATTTAGCCAGTCTCATCTGTATAAAGTGACTTACCAACATAGGAGCTAAATATTTTTTTTGCTATACAATGAGAGGACTATTATCTCTAACTTCAGAAGAGCTTTATTACATCATGAAAAATCAATAGTTAAAAGAGACTGTGATAGTAATGCTGACATTAGAAAAGGAATATTCCCAGTGGATGTTCAATTGAAACAACTGTCCGGTGTGCACACTGTAGAGTCAGATGTTTACAAATCATCTCACAAAAGCTTTTCATATGAATATCAAAAATTGAAAGAAAAAAAAGCAAAACAAAAAAAAATTTCAAGTCAGTTTTGTTCAATATTTTAATTTACCTGAATTTAACTATAAAGATATGGTGACATATTACACCAAATTCAATCAGAAAATCCTTTCACTGCTACAATCACACATTTTTTTCCCCTTTCTATAGTTTTCTTCAGAGATGTTTTAATATAAATCCTCAATCTCTATATGCATAACCATTCTCCATGCACCCAAATTAAAAATTAAATAATGCATTAGAATTCATCTTTGTTGTACTATACAACAATTCTAATATATTTTAATGGAATAAGAGATAACTCACATTATTCATTAGTTTTAAAACAAAACTTGATTTTATATCTAATTCAATCTACCTGTAATTAGTTTTGAATCCAAATTTGCAAGCATTTCCTGGGAGGTACTGTGTGCTCCAAACACCCACTTAATGTAAACCAGAAAACAAAAACAAATTGAAATTTTCTCAGACCATATAAATTTTGAAATACAGGAGCAGCCTGTTCTGATTAGAAATATAACAAAAGGGTAAACTCTGATCAGTTTAGGAGAAAGAACTATAACAGAATAAAACTTCTGATAGTTTTATTGTTTTACAAGCATTTCTCAATGCTAGGATGGAGTACTTGACAGCTTGCCCAGTCAGCTACTTAGTGGTTCTTTTGTGTCAGCCAAACAGGTGGGGGGGGGGGGTTCTAACATTAGTACAATAAATTATATGGGCCTTTTTCAGTTTTGTCTACCAAATCCACTCACAAAGTTTTGGTTGGTCTGAGGCTGTAGAAGACACTTGCCCAAGGTGCTTCAATGTTTAACATATGCACCAAGCTACATCATACATTTTGTAGAGATGGAAATTAGGTGACACGAGCTTTATTTTTCTTTACAGAATGCAATTCAAAATGAAAGAATACTTACCCACATTCAACCATTTTCCGTTTCTTTTCTATGTGAGCCTCTTTCAAAACCTTTTGGTGCTCATCATAAGCATCAAGCAACCTAAAAGAAAAAGGAAGTCCACAATCAGCATTAAGTGTGTGTGTGGGCACAATTTAAAAATTTTTTTAATTGGTTTAAGTCATTAGACTACGGCCATGCTGGAGCATCACTCAGAGTTAGGTTTTCTTTTTAATCAGTCATATCAATCTCCAGCAGTTATTTCATCATTCTATATTTTAATATTTGTCAAAGTTACCATTTTTACTCAATTATAAAATAAAATGAAAATTAAAAATCAAGGAAGTAGCCTCTATGATTAAATTATAACATAAATGTTAGCTTTTATTCATTAATGTTACACTATGGAATAAAACTGACAACAAAAAAAAAAATTATTTTAAAACAAAATTATCATAATCAAACAACTTACTTGGTAATATCTTTTCCAAAATCTTCTAAAAATTCTATTCGCCTTTGTGAAAATTTAATTTTGCTTTGTAAAGACATGTTAGTTGATAGTGTAAATTTAAAAGTGTCAAGTATTGAATCTTCATTCATTGGTTGCGTCTGATATTCAATATCTAATAACTGAAGGTGTAATTTAGGATTTGTCTGAAAAAGGAAAGGAATTAAAGGCTGACAAAGCTTTAACAAAAAAAAAAAAAAATGAAAAAGCCTTTACATTCTTCTTTTTTCCGGAATAGCTTTCCAACTGTATGGGTTATGTATCTACCTCACAAGCTTTATCTTGATTTTTATCAAAAGGTTACTTTCTCAAAATTCTTAATCAGCTATGCCATCAAATCTGAATTTTAAGTAGACCAATTTCAACACTTAGGTCCTCTAATAATTTTTTCTTTTAGTGGCATAAGACCTGAAATTTTTAAGAGGAGACTAGTAGATTACACTGACCCCAGTGTTCAACTGGTTCTTTATTTTATTGATCCTGAAGGGAAGAAAGGCAATTGACCTTGACAGAATTTGGACTGGAAGGAATGCCATTCAGCATTTTTGTCCAGCATGTTAATTCTGCCAGCTTGTAATCCTAAGACCTCTAACAATAAAAACACCCTTAGAATATGTAACAAATATTTCTATGATGGAATCATAGAAAATAAACTCATTACTTTATCACTTGGCTGCAATATAGCAGGAGCTTTGAAAAATGGGAACTGAATTAATTTTATTTATAGTTCATGGTTAAACCTAATTTAGTCTTTAATAAAAAATAAAATCTCACAGATTTTAGTCTCATTTAACAATGAGAAAATCAATTATCTAGATATATCAGTTTATTTTGTAGAGAAATGAAGGAAACCTTTCCAAATGCAATTAGAGAGAGAGAGAAATGTGATGTTTTATTAAACAGGATAAAAGTTTTTTTTATAAAAGCCTGTCTACTTACCTCATCAATTTCTATTGCTTCTTTTAAAATTTCTTTGGCTTTATTTACATCATGACAAACCTATAATTGTATAAAGTAAACAATTTCAACTCGTCAATATATTAAAAAAGTGCCATACTTGTAAAATTAATTTAAATTTAATCAAAGATTGTCAAATATCTTAGAATTACAATTACCTTTGACAGGAAACGTGAGTATTTTATGGCAAAAAATGAACGTATTTCTTTGGTAGCTGCTGTATCCATATATTCTTGGAACAAAGCTGCAGCAGCAGCAAAATTGTATTGATGCCGCTCTAAACTTATTCTCCGAAGTGCAACCATGGCAAGTCCAGGAATGTTTTTTTCTAGATTGTTTAATATTTTCCAAGCTTCATCATAATTACCTTCAAAAACAAAATTTGTTTAAGCATTTACACACAGAGTGAAGGTTCATACTGAATTTTTCATAAATCTTAACCAGCTGCACTTTTCTAAGAAGTTGTAAACATTTAGAAGTAAAAACAAAATATGATTTTAAAACTAGATGGTGCAGTATCAAAATACTTATCATTGGTGAATTAAAACAATGATTGTGAATGTGTGTACAAAGTCCCTAAAAATGATAAATTGTCGAAGTTTGAAAACTTCAGCACATATCACTGACTAAATATACTGCATTCTATAAGTATACAAAATCAGTCAAAGAAACTACATTATAAACTCATTAAGGGTGTATATTCTTTGCAACTTCATAAATCTAATAATACTATTCTTTTTTATTCCTTTGTGCTAGAACCAGATTTTTATGACATTTGACAATAAATACTTTACATAAACAGTGTCCAATAATTCAATTAATCAAAATTTCAATTAAATTTTCCACCTATACATATGAATAAACACTATGTAAGAGGCTGTAAAAATTAAGTGCAATGATTGTGGACATGCTGGGGTTCCTCTTTCAAATGCATAATTCCTTGAAAGGTAAATTGATCTTATATGATTTGAACTTAGCCAAAAGTTACTTCATCTGATACTCTACTTGAAGGATCAAATCTGCAATATATATATATATATATATATATAGATATAATTTTTAGAAAAAAAAAACAATATACACGTCTCTTTTATAGGTTTATAGAAATATACTTTATTCTATTACTAGTTCTCGTCTTTGGATGCAGCCATTTTGGGGCATCACCTTTAAGGCTTTTAGTTAATTATATCAATGCCAGTACCTAACACTACATAAATTACAATTAGATGGCAATTTTTAAAATGCAATAAGATATCAACCCTATATTAACAAAGACATCTTAGAAATTGTTTCATTTCTTCAATTGTATCATAATAATATTGAGGTGATACTCCATACATTTTCCTCAAATATAATTTTGTATAAATGTACTCCTGTCATCTAATTTTGTAACTGTCATGAGAATTCAATTAATGGCATGCCTTTAATTGATGCCTTGTTTGTTTATACAAATTTGTTTCATCTTCACTGCTGCTAGCATAAAAATATGATTACCTACATCATCCACAGTAAAATTGGGACAGTTTTCTCTAAATAATTACAACATCCTGAGAGAAAAAACATTAGAAAGTAGCTGAAGTTGGTCATATAGCAAGCATCATCTTTGAAAAATATGCAAGATTTGTGAATAAACTAAATTTCAATAACATTTACATATACAAATAAATGAAGTTTTATTAGGGGTATAAGATATCTCGTGAATGAGCAAGCATTTTCTTCTTGCCCAAATCCGCTCATTATCAAGGCAAAATGGTGTTTTAGGTGTCACAAGATATCTTGTGATCAAGCTTTGGGTGTTAAGTTGTTTGTCCAATAATACACTTGATAATTCTATTAAAAACAGAAAGTATTCTAGTCAGGTTTATAGCAAATCAATTTTTCACTTACCTTGACTTTCTTCAAAAGCAGCCCAAGTTAAATGTATTGATGGCTTTTTAGGTAAATGAATATTACATGCTCTTTTATAAACATTGCGGGCAGCTTCAATACTATGTTGTTCTATATATCGAGCATACTATAAAAAACGAGAACATACAATTTAATCAAGATATTGAGCATACTATAAAATTTTCCTGTTAAGAGAAGAATATCATCAACACGATGTCATGTTAAAGATGAAATGGACATAACTAACAACAACGAAAATTTTAAGGTAATCCATACACATCACAGGACCATTTCAGTGCGAGAGAGAGAGAGAAGACTGTGTTGATATGGTCTTGTGATGTGCATGGATGAGGGCAGCTGCATAGTGCTGATCTCTATTTGTGGAAAAGGTAGACAGGAGATGAAGTGGCAAGGAATGATCTTCAGATGCTGAGCCTCACAGAGGAGGTAATAAAGGACTGACATTTCTGGCAATTTTGCCAAGCTTGAGAAGACATATCAAGCTAAGTAATATTGTGGTCACCCATGCATAAACATGTTCTTTATGGCCATGCCCTCCCCGCCAACCAAGTCACACACAATCTGACCTCTGTCAAAATTGCCTCGCCACCTATCTTTCCAGCAACGCTCATGATCATTACTCTCTGCAGGTCTCTCCACTCTCCCTTACATATCTACCATACATGCCTACCAGCCACTCCAATTTCTCTCACCATCAGTTGCTACTGTCACCTGTTCACACCATTTATTTCTCTCTCACTGTCTCTATTTCTCCTCCTCATCCTCTCTTTTCCTACTAGGGCAGCCAAATATTTCCTTTATCCCTCTATTATATTCTAATTTATCACCTGGCACAAAGCCACCTCTCTTGATTCCATTCCTTCTCTTTTGTCTCACAAGTTACTTGGCAACCTTTAAAGCTTCATCTTTACATTAAACAATTTGCAAATAAGCTCTCATTTCAAATGCTATATGCAAATGCCTCTATAAATGCTGATTTTGTTAGGACTTATCTGTAAATACTTAAGAGAAATATTTTCAAGAACAAAATTTTCTTCTTCTATCATAAAATATAAGGGCATAAACAGAAAGTTTAGATGTGCAGCTATTGCAAGAACTTTCATATTGGAATATGTGGAAAATGGCTATAATAGAAGTTTGATCAACTTAAGTCAGCCTCATTAAAACATGGATTTTTTTTTAAATGGCACCTTAAATAGAAAGAAACAAATTTATATTTTCAATGAGTAAATTTCAGAAACTTACTTTCAACCAAAAATCTTCATATAATGCAGTCGCTATTAAGCATCTTTCAAAGAGAACAACAACTCTCTCATGTGTTCCAAATTCAATTTCAAAATCTAAATAATCTTTCCAGTTTTTCAACTGTGATCTTTCTAAAGGTTTAACATGGAAATAAGGCCGTTTGATCTGAAAATTGATATTGAAAAGTTATATTACATTTTATATAATACAGAAATTTCCAAAGCATTTCTAACAAAATTATAGAATAACCAAAGAGAAAATATGATAGTCTTTATAATAATATTAGAAGGAATGACTGAATAAAAATGTGTTATCTATTAAGAAAATCAGTTCACTTTAATTTCTATACCAAACAATATAATTTTCCTTTTGGCTTTTATCACTAGAAACATCTTAGAAAATATTTCAATATCAAGCAAAGAGCATATTTAAAAACTACAACAATTTCTTTTTAAGTATTTTAAATCTGTTATTCCAGCATACTTCAATATCCTTTTAATAGTTGTGGATAGAAAGCAAACAATAGTATAACATTTCCATTGATTAGAGGGTCCAGTAGTTGATCAATGTGAATAAGAAGGATGCTTTAATTCAAAGCAACATATCAAATCAAATGAGAACAAAGTCATGTTCAACAGAAAAATGTTTCTTGCCTTGTAATTTAATCATGCCACCTTTAGATTGGAGACCTGATCAGAATGCTTGAAATGGATTGGATCTGTACCCAGCAGCTCGTAGAAAGATTAAGTTTACCACCTAAGAGTAGTACTTTCAGTTTTTGTCTACCTGGTCTCATTCACATTGCATCAAAAATTATGGTAGAAGACACTTGCCCAAGGTGTCATACATTAGGAAAAAAACTAGTAAACACAAAAGCGCAAAATTCTTAACCACATATATATGCCCAAACTTTTAGTAGCATACAACAAAAGTTAGTTTGTTCAATATTTCAACATTGTAATATTATCATAATATAATGCAGTAAATTGCACAGCAGTTTGTTTTTTTTTCTACAAGAAGCAATTAAATATCCAACAGCATATATTTCATTTCAGATATTAAAAGTAAGGACAAATAGGAGTAACTAAGACATTTGTTATATCTGTAAATTAGAGTGTGATGGAGTGAACCTGTCTGTTTCAAACAATATGTTCAGAGAAGGTCAATAATAATAGCTTCAATGGAATTTTATCAATTGCATCGACCCAACTACTTTAGTATTTTATCCATCTCTTTTAAAAAAACGAAAAGGCAAAGTAGTCTTTCGGCCTAAGGGAAATAACTTGGACAGTTGTTAATACCTTTTTTTTTAAACATTAGTTCTTTAGTTACCCTATACTGATTGTGTGTGTATATATATATATATATATATATATATATCATCATCATCATTTAACGTCTGCTTTCCATGCTAGCATGGGTTGGACGATTTGACTGAGGATTGGCGAACCAGATGGCTGCACCAGGATACAATCTGATCAGGCAGAGTTTCTACAATGCCCTTCCTAATGCCACCACTCCGAGAGTGTAGTGGGTGCTTTTATGAGCCACCAGCACTGGCAACAGCCATGCTCAAATGGTGTTTTTTACATGCCACCTGCACAGGAGCCAGTCCAGCAGCACTGGCAATGACCTTGCTCGAATGTTTTTTCACATGCCACTGGCACAGAAGCCAATCAGCTGCACTGGCAACAATCATGCTTGGATGGTGCTCTCAGCACTCCACTTGGCACGGGTGCCAGTCATCAAATTTGATTCGATTTCAGTTTCACTTGCCTCAACAGGTCTTTGCACGAAGAGTTTAGTGTCTAATGAAGGAAAGGTATGCATAAGTGGGCTGGTTACACCCCTGGCATAGGTCTTGGGTTATGGTCTCACTTGGCTTGCCAGGTCTTCTCACGCACTGCATATTTCCAAAGGTCTCGGTCACTAGTCATTGCCTCAGTGAGGCCTAATGCTCGATGGTTCTGCTTCACCACCTCATCCCAAGTTTTCCTGGGTCTACCTCTTCCATGGGTTCCCTCAACCGCTAGGGTGTGGTACTTTTTCACACAGCTATTCTCATCCATTCTCACCACATGACCATACCAGCTAAGTCATCTCTCTTGCACACCAACTTTTCTCTCAAGGTATTTACACTGCCGAGTATGCACACAGACATTACACATCCATAGGATCATACTGGCTTCATTCCTTGCAAGCTTACGCATGTCCTCAGCAGTCATGGCCCATGTTTCACTGCCATGTAGCATGGCTGGTCATACACATGCGTCATACAGTCTACCTTTTACTCTGAGCAAGAGGCCCTTTGCCACCAGCAAAGGTAAGAGCTATCTGATCTTTGCCTGGGCTATTCTTATACTAGCAACTACACTTTCAGCACACGCTCCTCCATTACTGACTTGTTCACCTAGGTAACAGAAGCTATCAACCACTTCTAGTTTTTCTCCCTGGAATGTGGCAGAAGTTGTTCTCTGCACATTTTCCGTGTTTATTGCTCCTGAGTATCTGCCATATACAAAAACTATCTTCCCAGTTAGCCTTCCTTTGATATTGCTGCACCTCTTATGTGTCCATAGCTTACACTGGGTACATCTTATAGAGTTTCTATCTACACCTTTTCTACAGATCGAGCAGGGCCATCTACCTGAAGGGATTTGTGGTTTGCCTGCCACCCTACTTATTAGGACTTTGGTTTTAGCTAGGTTGACTCTAAGGCCCTTCGATTCTAATCCTTGCTTCCACACCTGAAACTTTTCTTCTAGTTCTGATAGTGAGTCAATAATTAGAGTAAGGTCATCAGCATAGAGGAGCTCCCAGGGGCATCCTGTCTTGAATTCCTCTGTTATTGCCAGGACTATGATAAATAGGAAGGGGCTGAGGACTGAACCATAGCAGACCCCTATATCTACCCGTAATTCTTCACTGTACTCGTTGCCAACCTTCACCTTACTGACAGTGTCCCTGTACATGGCTTGCACAGCTCTCACTAACCATTCATCTATCCCTAGTTTCCTCATTGACTACCAGATAAGCGATCTGGGGACCATGTCAAAGGCTTTCTCCATATCAACAAAAGACAGGTACAGAGGTTTATCTTTGGCTAGGTATTTCGCCTGCAGCTGTCTTACCAGAAATATAGCATCTCATCTAAACTGACTCTCTCCCTAATTAGCTGGGCTATGACCCTATATATATATATATATATATATATATACACACACACACATATATATATATTTATATATACACACACACACACACGAGGGGGGTACCCAAACCTGAATTTTGCAATATAATTTTATTCACGCAGTTTTACATGTTTTTATCGCCTTCAAAGTATTCTCCATTTTGAAGCAATGCATTGGTCCAGATCCATTTTCCACTATTCAAAGCAGTCTTGGAACTCTTGCAAAGTGATGCCTTTTAATGCCTACCTCACTTTTTTCTTCAGCTCTTCCACATCTGCAACACGTTTACCTTAAAGAACTTTTTTCATTCGGGGAAACAGAAAAAAGTTGCAGGGAGCAAGATCGGACGAATAGGGAGGTAGGATAAGCAAGGTCATGCCGTTTTTGGCAAAAACTGTCTCACACCCAAGGTGGTGTGTGCAGGCGCATTGCCATGATGAAACCACCACTCTGCCACAGATCGAGAAAGTTTCATCTCACCACATCTCACAAACACTTCAGAACTGTGAAGCAAAATGTCTGGTTAACCATTTGACCAAGAGTCAAATTGTGTGGACAATTCCTTTCACATCAATGAACAAATTAGCCTTGTATTGATATTGGATTTTATTTATGCTTTTTGGGGCGTGGTGATATTGAATGCTTTCATTGACTTGATTGCTGCTTCATTTCCAGGTCATAGCCATAGCACCAGCTTTTACCACCAGTGATGACCTTTGGAAAGAAATTTTGATCAACTTCCAGCTGTTCTTTCAGTTCATGACATGTATTCAGTCATGACTGCTTTAGATCTTCTGTGAGCAAGCAAGACACAAATTTTGTTGCAACTCTTCATTCAAAATTTGTTGGCAGGAGCTCCAGGATACACCAGTCATATCAATAAGTTTGTCAATTGTTCAGCGACAGTCCTCCAGGATCAGTTCACATGAATTTTCGTGATGTTTTCAATAGTTTGGGAGGTTGACGGTTGCCCTGAATGAGGTTGATCTTCAAATGACAAGTGAATATTTCTAAAGCAAGAAAACCACTCACATTTGTGTTTTGCTCATGGCTGCACCCTTGTAAGCTGTTTCAAGCATGACAACTGTTTTGGCTGCCGTTTTCCCTAGTAGAAAACAGGATTTTACAGAAGCACGCTGTTCCTTTGTTTCAACCATCGCAAAAATCAACCAATGGGAGAAGCACTGCAAAACAAAGAGACTGACACCTGAGGATCACGTCTAGAGGGCAGAAGCCTCAACAATGAGCTTGTCCCACAGAGAACATTTCTAGTTACTTTTGGGTACCCGCTCATGCATAAATGTATATAATTAAATAATAAAAGCATTCACAACACTTGAAGTATTGTTCAACCTGCGGCTATAGTAGAAATCAGAAGACTCACCCCTTCTTCGAAGGCCCACCGCTTGCTAACTTCTTCTTCGGTTTCTTTATGAACTGCTTGTCGAATTTCAATTATTTTTGCACGTAATTTATTTGCTTCCACTTCATCTGACTGAAAAAAAAATTTCCAAGTACAAGAAATGAAACTTGATAGCTACAAATACATCTGAAACGATAAACTTTATAACCTTAACTAGTTACTAATGGTCATTGACAAAAAGACTGTCCCCACAGATCCTTGACAAGGGAAAATGACTTGTTGGCATATGAAAACTTTAACAAGCCATGTGAACATCACAAAACATTTACTAATCAAAATCTTCAAAAACTACCTATATTTAAGTTAAAATTGACTTATAAAAACACTTATAATTTAATAATTCAAGAACTTGGTTTTATTCTGTAAAGTCTTAAGCATGACTAAATTCATATCTTGCACAAAGTGTGATATGGCTTAATACAATAATTGATATAATTAACCATAAAACTGTGTGATTAAAGCAATAACAGGGTCCGTATGTGGCATCCGCTTCTTCGGGGAATGATCTCCCTTTGCAGGATAGAGGAAACCGTGATGGTGTCAAGCCTATCTGGTGACGTTGATGATCGCCTGGGGCTAAATGCATCAGTAACACCCCCACCGCCCTGCCCCTAGCCACATTCAAATGGCTAATGTCCCTTTTGTTATGGAGCAGTTACTGTCTATATCTCGTTTAGAGAATTATTATAATTACTTGTATGTTATGTGTAATGTAAACAATACAATAATTCTTGACAATTTTACAATTCCATTGTACTTGGATTGGATGAGGCTTCAGAGAAATGAAGAAACAAATTGCTATATTGATGTTTTTCTAAAATAAGGTAGCCGATAGATCTAATTTATACACATAAAAAAAATCACATTACATTATCTATTAAGAATAAAATAAGTAGATCTAACTGCAACTTCTAGGAATATGATGCATTTAATGTGCATAAGTGTTCAAGCAAAATGCACAGCTCTTTTCAGAGATTTGCTGTTAAAGCACAAATTAAATACAAGGTATTAAATTGCAGGTAAATGAAGTTTAATAAAGTCTTATTACCAGTCTATGTTGAAATTTTAGAAGATTTATCAAAACATGAAAATATATATATATATATATATATATATATATATTAGTTTGATGCTCAGGAAAATGAAAACGACTTTTACATTTTGAGCCTACAGTCTTCAACAGAAGGAATAAGAGAAAATAAACAGAAAGAATGAAAAAAAAAACTAATAGATTTCAGCGGTCCAGCATACCTTTCCACCTTCACTTTCTACACCAGGAGGTGCTTCTTCAGTCAACTGTTGATCATCAGGACCATCCTCTTCCTCAGCAGAACAATCAGATCGTTTGGCTAATACTTCTTCTCTCAGTTTAAAGAACTCGTCTAGAGATAAGATTTCTTTGGGATGATGACTATTTATAAAGGATTTAAAACTGGAAAAATAAAAAGAAACAAAAAAAAGGCAAATTTTTTTTAGTATATAACCCAAATTGCATTTACTAAATATAAAATTTAATGGAAAGGGAAAGACAAAGAGATGGGATTTATATTTACTGTATTACCATCTCTCTTGTATAGGCTCCCTGTTGTCATTTTCCCTTCCTCTTATATTGTCAAAGAATCAAGTTCTAGATTTACATTCTGAACCAGACTGCTCTCCTCAAATCACCCTTGGAATCAACTTGGCTATAGGCTCACCCCTTTCCATGTAGTGATCTCTGATATGGAAAAAAAAATAAGCAAAAGATTTTATACTATATCAAGAATAAAATTAACTCTAGTAGATCTTATGTGCAACTTCTTGAATATGATGTATTTAATGTGCATATCAATGTTTAAAGTTTTATCATCTAGCTCAGTGTGCAGGTCCTTTCAGAGATTTGTTGTCAAAACAATTAAACACACAAAGTACTGTCTAATTATTGTGAACAGTCACTTAGCTAGTGATTTTCAGTTCTATTCTATGGGTTTTAGGGTTACTATAAATGTAATGTAAATGAGGAACCTAACGCACTGATTTAGTAAAAGCAGGTGCTTTAAATTCCACTTTTCCCACCAGTGATATGATAAACTTCTACAGTTAAAATGTCCCTAAAAACTTCTAGATTGCAGTCTAATTAATGGTAGTCAATGTTTTAACACATGATTTAAAAATTAAACAGCTTCAAACTCTAAGATTTGATAATTATAGTAATATCAAGAAAGCAAGAAATTATTTATAATTAATGCAGAAGAAGCACTTCCATAATCTTTGAATTCTAACAGATGAGTATAATGAAAAGCCAGTTATGTGGGGATGAAACAGGAGAGATTGTTTCCTTTATAATTAAAAGCCATTCTTTATAAATAATTTATATTTTACATTAAAATATTTGGAAAATATGTTATTAGTTCTGTTTTTAAGGCTTATAAAATAGAGGTGAATTAACAGAAGCAAAGAAGGAATTGTGACATTTAAGTTATATACACACTGACACATACATATATAATTTACACATATGTACACACACACATACATGTATACATACATAAATGAAGTTCAGGTTTGTGCCAGGACAGAATCCCACCAATGCCATCTTCCTAGTGAGACAACTACAGAAGTTATTAGCAAAGAGCAAGCCACTATACTTAGCATTCACTGTTCTGGAGGTCTTTGACAAGGTACCATGCTCTGTAGTTTGTTGGTCACTAAAAAAAACTTAGGTGTAGATGAATGGCTTGTGATAGCTGTGCAAGCCATGCACAGAGATGCTGTCAGCAAGCAGAGAATTCAGTAAGGAATTTAGTGTGCAGGTTGGTGCTCATCAGGGCTCAGTTCTCAACCCTCTTCAGTTCATTAAAGTTCTCCAGGCCATAACAGAGGAGTTCAAGACCAGCTTCTTTGAGAACTTCTGTATGCCAATGATATAGTTCTCGTAAGTGAATCTGTTGAAGATTTAGTGGAGAAATTCCTAACATGGAAGCAAAGTCTAGATTGAGAAGCCTCAAAGTAAACCTAGTAAAGAAAAAAGTTTTAGTTAGCAAGAAAGATAGGATTAAAGTCACCTGGGAAGTAGACATGCTCAATATGCAGAAAATGATAAATAAGAATTCAATATGGTATAAGCTATGAGTGAACAAAATATATAGTGGAATTACAAGAGAAGAAAAACTTAGAGAAAAATTATATATGTAATAGTTGCACAGGAGTAGTTAGCCATAACAGCAGTTGTGAGAAAATACTTGGCTTGGAAGACTCTCTATAAGTAGTTGACAGCTTTTTGTTTACTATGAGACCTCTAATTAGCTTTGAAAGTAGAGAAGCCAGAGTAAGCATGGAATTGTAGGAAGATCACAGAGTTAATCTTGCTGGCAACAAGATTCACTTTTCAAGTGAATGGTAGATTGTGTGATGCATGCATATGAAATGTGAGGATGTGTTACAAGAGAAACATGGGTACTAAATGTAGAGGATGTATGAAAGAAATGGGACAAATATATGTCACTGGAACGACAGAGCAAAGATGAGGTGAAAGACGAGCTGGGTTTAAAAGGAATTGGCTGTAATGTGTAAGAGTGAAGACTGTACTAGTGTAGACACCTGACACATATAGATGACAATAGGGTGTACAGAAGTACCAAACAATCTAAGTGGAAGGACACTGCAGAAGAGAGAATACATAGGAACAACTTCATGAATGAGATGACAGAGAAGCATAAGTCCTAACTTATGATTCGTCGTCTAGATAAATTCTGTCCTGCCTACACAAACATAGAAAGAGGGGGGATATATATATATATATATATATATATATATATATATATATATATATAGAAATGATGCATACACACATTCAACAGGTGTATTTGTATGCATGTATAAAACCACACATACATAGTGGCAGAGTTGTTAGAATACCTCATGGTATTTGCTCCAACTCTCTGCCCTCCCAGTTTAAATCCATCAAGGTCAACTTTGTGTTTCACATTTTATAGATGAAGAATTGATCCAATCCAGGTGAATTGGCAGTACTGTTAGAGTACCAGATGAGATACCTTGTGACATTTGTTTTGGTTTTTTTGCCATCTGACAGTAATGCCTGTGGAGTCACTAATGCCATCATGCCAAACTGTATTGGCTTGTTATCTGACTTCCTCTTTGACAGCAATTGACAGTGTGGAGAAGGGAGATTTGCACACATGGGTAGCCACTAATCTTCAAAAAGGAAAATAAGGAAGGAAGAAAAAAAGAAAAAAAAGAAAAGAAAAAAGAAACTTGGCCCGGGCTTTTGCCTTGAAGAAGATGCACTCTTGACTGAAAGCCCAGCCATTCATATACACCAGAAAAGCATAAATTTCATACATTCACATTGTGCTCAACAGCTGTTTCATGATAAACACCATCAAACTGTATTTCCCCAAATCATCAGGAATGTAATGTGTTGATCAGAAAATCATTAATGTTTTAAAAACACTGAGACAATACAATGAGAAGTAGCAGAAGAAAATGAATAAGGAGTCCATCGATAAATATAAAATATGTAAATACATCTGTCTCCACACACACACATATATATATATATATATATATATATATACATACATACATACATACATACATACACACACACACACGAAAATGATTGCGTCTGACCCAAGTGAGCATGGGAAAGTGGACATTAACATGATATACACTCAAACTATACCTATATACATAGATAGGTATATGCATAAATAGGAATTCAATGCAGTCCTTGGGCATACTGGTTCCTGTCATACCAAT
The DNA here is from genome assembly GCF_006345805.1 of Octopus sinensis. Classification (NCBI taxonomy): domain Eukaryota; kingdom Metazoa; phylum Mollusca; class Cephalopoda; order Octopoda; family Octopodidae; genus Octopus; species Octopus sinensis. The sequence goes on from NC_042997.1 coordinate 79,226,911, forward strand.
CCGTGTGCCAGCATGGAACATGGACATATGATAATGACACATAAAACATGCATATACAAACAAAATATAAAATGTACATAGATACAAAAAGAAGCAAAACTACTAATTAAGAAAAGAAAAAATATATAAACAAAATGCAATTGAAATAAATATATTACTGCACACACTCACCAATACATGTATATAGATACAAAACACTAAATGCTATAAAAGATGAAGGTGAGCTATCCACATTTCTAGCATCAAAATATAACGGTACTCTTGGAAAAGGCTAACAAAAAAAGTGATGTTATATACATATACTAGAACTTGAAGTATACATACATATTGACACACACATAAATGTAAATACATACATACTCATACACACATATTTATGGAACACAAAGAAAACTATACTTAAAATTCATATAACACACAAACATATAGAGAGTGTGATAAATACAATACATATGAATTTTTAAAATCAATTCAGATTCTATGTGATGTGCCATATTTAGCAAATGACAATTAAGATCAGCACCTTGAGATGGGGAAATAATTGCAAGAATCAAGATTTCTCCAACATTGAAATGCCGTTTAAGAAAAGCGCAGGCTTATTGTCTGAAGATAAGAGGACAGTCGTGGATGTATCTTTGCCTTTGGTTACTGTATTTAGAAAAAGGATAGGTATTTAACTGTCAATAGATCATTATAATTTCATATTAGAATTAAATTATTTTAGCTGGCTTTGATGGTCTCCAGAATCTCACATACACATAACTGGAAACTTTTACCACCACAAGAATTTGCAGATTTTAGAATAGAACATTCTAAACCATAAAGAATCTTTTTAGCCTTCAAATCGAAAATATATTCAACAAAGGATGTAGAGTTTTTTAAGGTATCTTTAGAAAATGAATCGCAATGCTAATAATACACTCTTTTGAAATTAGAAGTGGAACCAACATAGAATTTAGAGATTTGTGGGCTTTAACAGTACATTTATAAACATTATTACTTTTGCAGAAACCATTCTATGGACAATTAACTTTCACTCAACATTTACACAGAGTTTTATTAGAGTTTGTAAAAAAAATTGTTATCTTTGATAGAAGAAATTTTATTATTTCTAACTTTAGTTACCTTTAATTTTTTAAATGAAAATGAGTGTGTGGTGATATGTTTATTTTCATTCTATTTATTTCTACATCCCTTTTTCATCAGGTTTACTTCTGCTAGTATGCATGTACATGTATTAGTGTGTGTGTGTGTGTGTGTGTGTGTGTGTATGTATATATATATATATATATATATATAAAATTAAGAAAATGGAGATATAGCTTTTAATTTTCTTTTGAATGATTATAAACCATGATTTATATATAGACCCATCATTTTATGAATATTACTATCCTTTAATGAGGCTAATTTAACATCTAATTGTGTATGTATGTATATATACGTATACACTAACTTAAAAGCCTCTTGATATGGTGGCTTTTAAGCTGGCTCCTGCAGAGTGCTCTTCATTGGGCCTTGGGCCCAACAATGATACTTCATGCATTGAGTACCTATTAAATTTTATTAAACTTGAACAATATTTTTCAAGCAATGAACAATTTTCATCAAAACAATAATTTGTCGAATTTGCATGACAAACATTTTTAGTCTTCCCATTCGAGGGTCAGTACAATTTTTTTCTATCTACTATCTAACCTCTTTCTCTCTCCCTCTCTTACCATTGATTGTTAACAACCCTCACCAGTACCACCACCATAACTGCCATACACACACCAGACTTCTAATGCCACCACCATCAATACTTTTGATTTCATCGCCTTCCCCTCCATCACAACCACCACTATTTCACTATCATCATCACAGCTGCCTCCACCTCTATCAGAACTACAGCTCATACTATTACCGGGGTTTTCCGAAAATCTGCCCATGGGCTGTTAAATGGAAAATTCTATTTTACAAAACTATTTTCTTCACCGTCTCTATGCCTATTATTACTCTCACCCCAGCACGAAGAAGTGTCATGGAATAGTGACGGATTGGGGGTGGGTGGGTGACAAAAACACACAGAATTTAGTTTGTACATTAATGATATTAGATATATATATATGCATGCACATATAGATATTTATACACTTTTGTATATTTAGGATTTTTTCCTTTTTCCTTCTTACTGTAGTCTGTCCTTTTTGTCTTAATGTACAGGGTGCGATGGGTAGATTGTTGCCATTTTATATTTTCAATTTTGCACATGTGCAATGTTTGTTTTTGATTTTGTCAACTACACAGTATTGTAGGGTGAGTTGGGCACCGCCTGTGACAAAAACAGCACCATGATGCAATTCAGTCTGCAAGAAATTTGGAAACAACATGCTGTACTGCTTGGCATTCACACCAGAAGCTCCAATATGAACAGATGGTGAATACACAGAACAACTGTTGGCTTGCCATGTTCCTAAAACATGTATTGAGAGTGATAAACATCAAACATCCAGTCAACATCATGTTGTTTGGAGTGATCACTAATGATGGTGACATAGTGCCTCCATTCATCTTCCCACATGGCCTCAAACTCAATATGGAGGCCTACATCAAGTGGTTGGAGGAGGTAGTGCTGCCCTGGGTTAAGAGGGTGGGTGCTCAAAAACACTATGTCTGGCAACAGGACTCTGCACCATGCCACACAAGCAGAAGAACCCAGTCACGACTGTCAGACAATTTCTGCAACCATATCACCACCAACACCTGGCCAACTAACTCCCCAAGCCACAACCCTCTTGATTATTATGTGTGGGGTGCAGTTGAATGAGAGACCTACAAAACCCCTCGTAACACTAAAGACAAGGATTATGGCAGTATTCACCAACTTAAACAAGGAAACTGCCCAGAAGAGTTGCAGGAGATTCTGAAGTCGTCTGGAGGCCATGGTTGAAACCAATGGCAATTTTATTGAATAAATTTACTCTATTTCAAGATATTTTTATGTAATTTTGGTAAATACATCTGTTAAAAAGAGATGTCTGGTATTTTCATTTTTGTGTAATTTAGATAATATATTCACTGCACCCTGTATTTAAACCAGTAACAGATTTCCGATTAACATAACATTCCTGATGATTTAGGTGAACACACAAAATAATTTGACTTGATTTAAATTATATATTACAATTATTGTAATTATATATTTGGCAGTGTTTATGTTATTGAAACAGCTGTTGAGCACAAATTATGAATTATATGAAATTTATGCTTTTCTGTATATATATATATATATATATATATATATAATATATATATATATATATATATATATACATACACATGCAAGTTGGTCCCAGTTGGGTTTACTGCAATGTAATGATCTATTAATAACTGAGCTCTTAATTATGGTGGATTAATTCTTTGAAGTTTATCAATTACACACACACACACACACATATATGCATATCTGGTGATGCTCCAATATGATTACACTCTAATGACTGAAAGCAGTAAAAGTATATACATATATGTATAATTTTTTGGTTTATTTAGTACATGAAAGTACTGTGGCTGCCTAACAAAGAAACTCTATAATAACTGCTATTCTACTCCAATTGTAAACAAAAGCAGCAAACACTTTTCAAACTACACACTAATACTGAAATTATTATTAAAATTAAAACAAGACCTTCATAATGCATAATAGATGACAGCTGGCACCAATGACCAAGTGACCATTCAAAAACACAGCAAACAGTGACTGAACAAGAGTAAGGTTTGGAAATGTTACGTTATTTATCTTACATGTAAATTATGCACAACTACAAATTTATGCTATGCAACTGCATATTGAGAACTAGAGTGCTATAGAAAAATAAACCCTTCCAATGTAATAGGCATGAGCCGCTAAAATAATTTAGTAAGACAAACAGTTATGGATCCAGGTAAAATTAAGACAAGGTGCAATGACTAAATGGAAAAGTTGTTGAATTTGGAGAATGAATGGCAACATACAGAACCATTCTAGAAGCAGTAGCATAGATAACCAAGTAAGAAGATGAAGTGATAAGTGAAGAATGGAAAGGTAAAAGAATAGGCTGCACGAAGTTAAAGTATGAAGAAAATGACAGATCTGTAAACTGATGTTGAAAGAAGGTAGTAATCCGGTGGGTTAAGAGGTGAATACTGTCAGGTCTTTGTACAAAGGAAAAGGCAATCCCCTTCCCTTCACTGTGGGTCATATAGAGTAATTAAGTTATTGGAGCATTGAATTACCATATTTTCCGGTGTATAAGCTGCTATATGTTACCTGGGAAATTAAGTGTGCGGCTTATAGAAAGGTGCATCTAATGTGTGTATTTTTTATAAGTTTCAGGAGGAAAGTAATTTATGTATGGAGATCGAATGATTCCACTGATTGTTTTTTCAGAGGAAAGGTTGATTGGTGAACAACATCATCATCATCATCGTTTAGTGTCCGCTTTCCATGCTAGCATGGGTTGGACGGTTCAACTGGGGTCTGTGAAGCCAGGAGGCTGCATCTGGCCCAGTCTGATCTGGCAGTGTTTCTACGGCTGGATGCCCTTCCTAACGCCAACCACTCCGTGAATGTAGTGGGTGCTTTTTACGTGCCACCCGCACAGGTGCCAGACGGAGCTGGCAAATGACCACAGACGGATGGTGCTTTTTACGTGCCACCGGCACGGGGGCCAGGCGAGGCTGGCAACGGCCACAATCGGATGGTGCTTTTTACGTGCCACGAACGGATGGTGCTTTTTATGTGCCACCGGCACGGGGGCCAGGCGAGGCTGGCAACGGCCACAATCGGATGGTGCTTTTTACGTGCCACGAACGGATGGTGCTTTTTATGTGCCACCGGCACGGGGGCCAGGCGAGGCTGGCAACGGCCACGAACGGATGGTTCGCTTACTTGTCACCGGCACTGGTATCACAGCCGCAATTTCCATTGATGTCGATCGACTTCGATTTTGGTTCTGCTTTCTGATATCTGATTTGATTTGGTTTGATTTTGATTTTCACTTGCCTCAATGGGTCTTCACAAGTGGAGTTTTGTGTCCCAAGAAGGAAAGGTGTGTATAAGTCGACTAGCTACATACCAGGTAGAGGCCACGTGAAAGACTACTGCTACAGTACATTGGTACCCAGAAGAAAACAAAGCACATTTGTTTTGTTTTACCATCACATTTTGATAATGTCATTTTTAATCTAATAAAGACTTTAATATTGACAAAATGTGTTTGTTGTTGATTATATTAAGATAAAATCATAACATCTCTTAGTTGTAAAATAAGGCATTTTGAAACTACATACACAACAACAACAAAAACGCTAGCTGCGGACCTGTAGCTCTATAGGTCTTTTAAACACCGGTGCACTTCATGTGTGGATAAAACCAAAATTTCCCCCCAAATCCAGCTCTGCAGCTTAAATACCAATGTGTTTTATAGACCGGAAAATACGGAAATGTATTAGAAAGAATCTTAGATGACATGGAAAAAAATGAAGATGAAATGCAATTTGCATTTATCTGATGAAAAGGAACACTTAATATAAATTTTTATTGTAAGACAATTCAGTCACAGGTGAAATACAAGAGAAAGAAATGGTTAAGCTTGTTGATCAAGAGAAAGTTTTTAATACCATCTATGTGCAGTGATGACATGTATATTAAGAGTCAGGAGTGGAAGTATGGTTGGTTTAGAGTGGTCAAGTATGAGAAGTATGCAAAGGATGAATTTGAAATGAAAATTTGAGTACATCAAAGGTTAGTATTAAGCCAACTTACTGTTTGTCATTGTGATGGTGCTCATTCAAAGCATAAAAAAAGGTTTATCATGAGAGTGTACCACTCTCATGATAACCTTATATCAACAGTCGAGTGTATGAATGGATTGAAGATGAATAGGTCAAAGAAATGTATGAAAGCAAAAGATTTGAAAGTGAATATGAGGGAAGTGGCAGTGTGCAGAAGTAAACTATTAAACATAGAATATGTACTCATCATCATCATTATCATTTAACGTCCACTTTCCATGCTAGCATGGGTTGGACGGTTCAACTGGGGTCTGGGAAGCCCGAAGGCTGCACCAGGCCAGTCAGATCTGGCAGTGTTTCTACAGCTGGATGCCCTTCCTAACACCAACCACTCCGTGAGTGTAGTGGGTGCTTTTTATGTGCCACCGACACAGGTGCCAGACGAGGCTGGCGAACGGCCATGCTCGGATGGTGTTTTTTACGTGCCACCGACACAGGTGCCAGACGAGGCTGGCGAACGGCCATGCTCGGATGGTGTTTTTTACGTGCCACCGACACAGGTGCTAGACGAGGCTGGCGAACGGCCACGCTCGGATGGTGTTTTTTATGTGCCATGGACACAGGTGCCAGACGAGGCTGGCGAACGGCCACGCTCGGATGGTGTTTTTTTACGTGCCACTGGCACGGAGGCCAGGCGAGGCTGGCACGGCCACGATCGGATGGTGTTTGTTACGTACTGGGTGGATTAAGTGAATATGTAGTCATATGAGAGGGTTTGTAACTGATGTAGCTGTTGCACTGAAATGTAAGGCATTTTGAGAGAAACTGCAAAGATAGAGTGAATGATGGCCTAGATTTTAGAATCTGCATTCAGATGAAAATATTTGGTTATCTAGAAGACATGTTAAATGGAGATTGTGGGATATAACTCAGTGATGGTGATTAAAATGAGATGAACAAGGAACAAGTTCTATGAACTGAGTGGTGTACTAATGAGAAGGGGTGTGTCACTGAAATTGGAAGTAAAGGTGTATGTTGTAGATAGGAATAGAACCAGCAAAGGGTGTTGTGAATAGAAATGGGATAAAATAGCTGAGTCATGAGTGCAAGAAGGATGAAAGTGACTTGGTGAGAGGAATGATGAAAATGAATGTGGAAGACCAAGAAAAATATAAAGGAATGGAGAAAGAATTGAAAGCAAAGAGCAAAATAAAGACAAAGATTACAATGGGTCTGCAAGCTAAGCCCAGCATGAAAATGGTCTTAAGACACTTGCACATTTTTGTGTGTGTGTATATCCACATAAACACATGCTCACATATGTCCAACCTATGCAAACATGGAGAAAGAAAACAAAAATGATGGTGAAATAGTGTAGTAAACAAGTGAAAAATCAAAAGTCATTAGAAGTGAGGAAATAAATAATCTGAAAACCTAGCCAATTAGAACACATACACAACAATGCAAAGAGAGGAAGAGAGGAAAGAAAAAATGCAACAAGGAGACATTAGTAAGAAATTTGATACATAATCACTTAAACAAGAATAAGACTAACAAATCATTATTTTTAACTAGCCAGGAAAAAGTCTACTTTTATTATCAAAATTCCTACTTTGAGAGTTTGAAGATCAAACTACTAAATGCATGTGATTATAGCGTGTGTGTGTGTGTGTGCGTGTGTTTGTGTAAAGACTTTTTTTTATCAAAATGCAAGAATAAATGGATTTACTTGTCAAAATGATGACTGTATAGTTGGAGAGGAATTTTCAGCAGTTCATCATATAAGCACATTACATTTTGCAAATTTTTTTGTTGTTTTTCCCAGTGAATAACTGAATCCCACAAGCGATCAGCACGGAAGTCAGTACCAGCAGCATTCAGAGCTTTTCTGTATAATCTGAAAACAAAAGCCAAAAAGATTAACTGCAAAGAAATTTATGCACCATTGTTTTGGTTATTATAGTAAAATGTCTCCCTGCTGTTACTATCCTTTTTCATTACTCCTATCATTATCTCCTTCTCTTCACACTGGCACTTGACATTCTCCTATACCATCTCTTATTTCCTACTCTGAGTATCTATTGCAGTCAACCTTGTACAAAGGTGAAGCTTTCCTTTCATCTTGCAGGATACAAGACCTCACAAGTGCAGGTGCAATGATAAAACATCCCTTGTAAACTCTGTAAAGTGAATGATGAACAGGCAGAGATAAAGTTGAGAGAACCTTATACTCTTGTTTTTTTTTTGTTTTGTTTTTTTTTTAAACATGGCAACTTCTAGTGTTGGTGCCACAATAAAATGCACTCTGTATACTATTACATGACTAGTGTTAGGAAGGGTATCCAACCATACAAATTATGCCAAAGTAAAACATGAGTGAAGTATGGTCTCCAACTTGCAACTTGTTCAACCCATGCCAGTGTGGAAAGTAGATGCAAAATGATATACAGTTAAAATATTTTAGAGAATATATATCACATTAAAAGTATTGAAGAAAAAGCAATTTTACTGAGAATTAAAAATATCAATGTTTGAAAAATCACACTGCAAAGTCATCAAACTTAAGATTAACACTACTTACTCCTGAATTCTCTCAACATTTTCACACTCTCTTGATTCAGTAACAGAAGAGATGTAATGAAGCCAAAGTTCTACACTTAGAGGAATAGCCTTTACACCACGCTCAAAGACCTGGAGAAAAATATGTAACAGTTACAAACCAAGATAAATCAAGCCCTGCAAACAGGACCGAATAGAGTAAAGTAGTTGTAAAATGTTGAAAAGTAAATGGGGTAAAGTCGAGCAAGCCGAACAATTGGAAGTACAACCACGTGATTACCGTCGTCAACGAAGCTCTCCTGGCGACTGGCACAGTCAAACAGGGACAGTTGACGTTCATCTGTTGTTGACCCTGTAGTATTAGGGATTTTCTTGCTGCAAATCCATAGCCCTCCCTAGCAGTGGACAAGTTCAAAATTGTGAAATCTCACAAAAAATCTAAATCACGATTTCAGAGACCCTCACATCTGCCAGGTCTCCAGTAGATTCATTATGTCTGCAAAGAAAAATATTACATAATAACACAGTGAGAGCTTGATTCTAAACTAGGCACCTGGCATGAAGCAGGAAATAATCAAAGATCTGTGTGTGTGTGTATTCATGTATTATAAATTGGGCATTCTCTAAAAAGTATTGAAGTTATGAAGTGGGTGGCAAATATCAAGTTACTTGAAACTGAGTGTGTGTAAACATGTAAAACAGCATGTGAAAATATGTTTAAGTTATTAAGTTTAGAATAGAATGCATCAGTTCTGAGGAACTAGATAATAATACTTTTAGAAACATTGTATGCTAAAAAACGTAAAACCATTTTAAAACCAAAAGATGTTAGACTTTGAACTTTACTCTATCGATGTCAGCATTTCTAAAAACCTTAACATCTTTTTCTACTATGTTGATATATTTAGGCAGTAAAATAATAGACTCAGAGCATTGGACAAAATGCCAGTGGCATTTCAAGTACAATCCTTTATGTTCTAAGTTCAAATCCCACTGAGGTCAACTTTGCTTTTTGTACTTCTGAGGTCATTAAAAAAAAATACCAACCAGTCCAGTACTAGAGCTGATTTAATATTCATATAAATGCATTCTAAATATCAATGGAATTGTACTAGAGTTTCTATTTTAGTATTATAATCTTCTTGCATATTATTCTAAATGGTAAAAACTTTTCTTTATTCCCATGCACCTTTTCATATATTTGGAGTGTTTAGACATGATGTGAGTTCTTGGGTGCCTTTAGCAAAGTTTACTGGATTGCAAGCATTCAAACCAGACCACCACCAGTTCACTCTCTATCCAGATTTTTCCTGCAGACATTGATCTACATGTTAGACATGGCATCAGATGTACTGATCTCAGGAGCCTGAGACTCTGCTCTCCTTTATCCTCAAACTTTTAAATATGCATATATAAATACATTAAGTATTTCATTATACAATTATTTCTGTGTAAATTTGAAAAGAAAAAAGTCAGTAGTGATTATGCAAAATAATTCATATAACCTACATGATTACAACTTACTAAAATAGTATTCAGAATTATGTTTCAAGTATAAAGAGTTATTGTTGGATCTTAAAATACAAGATTATTACCTTTGACAGAGCAATTAAAAGAATCTAAAGACCACAGACAAGTACAAATGAACAAACATGTAAGCACTATCATTTGTCATTACTAACATTTTCTGAAGAAACCTGGAAAAACACCCTTTAAGTAACAGACTTATATCACATTCAGATGAAATCAGAAGATTTATTACATAGCTGAAAATGAGAACTTGCACTAAAGGATTCGGAAGAGGAGTAAATATTTTCTATTGTAAATAATGTTTCAAGTTGTTTGAGGATTTTTATGTCTCTGACGTATATTTTCATGAGTCAAATTTTCTAAAAATCAAAGTTCAAGATAGTCTAAATCAGAGATAAATGGAGAAAGAGTTTGATATTGTTAACTAGAAATTTATGTTGTCTTCAATCTTGTAAATAATAATATACAAGAGAAATTACTTATGAATAAAAAAATATTTAATTATTATCAGAATTATGACTACCCTCTCTCATTAAAAAATTAAATAAACCAACAAAAAAGCTGTTATGCGATTGACCAACCTGCTAATACTACCAACCAAATTTCCATCAAACTGCACCTTGCTGTTTTAAAAAATGGAAAACACATTGGACAACATAGTCCTCGATGGTGCATTGTCTGAAAATCACAAGATGAGATATACACAGCTGGAAGGTTTTTAGAGTTGACACTGAGCTAAAGAATAATAGATTTCGTTTACCAAGGGCATCCAACTACATGACTTGCTTCAACAATTTAAAGTTTCAAAACAATACATTAATGGTTATTTTATAGACATCTTCAATAAATTATAGCTAGATTAGGTATCAAAGTTTGTTTACTTATCCAGCATATTTAATATTCATTTCATTCAACAGGAAACCTTTTTACAACAAAGCCAAATTACTATTTTCTTTTGTACATGCACAGTATGTTTTCTTTGAACGAGTCAAAGAGGTGGTTTAGTCAATTATATTAAAAGAGCCTTTATGCAGCTACTCAACTGCCTAGAAATAGCTGTTAAGCTTCCCTTGGAGATATATCAGGAAAAAAATGCTCAGGGGATATAAAAACTACCAATAAATCTTTTGTCATGTCTGGAGAGATGAAAGACAGGAGGAGAAAATTGAAGAATTTCAACTCAAATCTACAAGGTACTGAACTATATACAACAAAGCATCTAATTTGCCTCCCTACTGCTAATAAATAACAGAATGTGTAAATACACAACATTAGTACTCAGGCTTTTCAGTCCCTTCTAGGCCAGGATATAAAAAAGATTTAGGTATGCTGATTATTTTTGCTGATTAAACCTTCACTACAAAATACTGAAATAGTTCAAATATGACTGTACATATAACTATGGTTATTAATACTGTTCGCTCACTTGAGGTTCAAGTTGTAGTTCATTTGATTAACCCTTTCGTTACCAAACCGCCCGAAAAAAATTTTGTTTAATGTGACCAAACCGCCCAAATTTACCTATTCATATTTAAATGAGAATATCAGAGCAAATCTCTTAAGTACATTCGTGAAAATACGTATTATAAAGAGTTCAACTACAGTTTTGTACAAAAATCGAAGTGTAATTTTAATTCCGTGAATTTTGGGAGATTTTTTCCCGAAATTTGTACCTATTGTGTTTTCAAAATTTGTAATTCTGACAAAAAATGGATACGAATTTCATTATATCAAGCAGCGAGTCAGAATTCGAAGGATTTTCTACTGAAGACCTTCATAAATCTAACTCTATGACTGAAAAAAAAAAGCATGTGGTATTTGATAATGAACCTGATGTTTCATTTTCCAAAAGTGAAAACAGTGAATCCGAGAGCTCCGACAGCGATAAAGAAAATGAATTGGCACCTGAATGGAGTGAAAATTTTAAAACTGTTTCTTTCAGTGATTTTTCTTAAGAAACTGGACCAAGACACAGACTTTCCCAGAAGAGTAAAGCCTTAGACTATTTCTTTTCACTTTTTCGAATGAGCCTATTTGAAATCATTACGGCAGAAACAAACCGTTACGCTAAATGTAAACAAAATGAAAGAAAGGATACTTCGTGGTTTCCCATAACCTTAAATGAAATTAAGACTATTTTGCCATAAATATTATTATGGGTATCAGAAAGTTACCCAGAATAACAAATTCTATCGTAAAATTTTCTTGTATACCCAATTGAATATTAGCTAATAACCCATTTTCTATAGCGATGTTTGAACAAAATTTTAATAATTTAATATTTTGTTGAATTTACCTGTATCTACCTGCAATTAGAGTCACTTTATGACAAAAATTATAGTATAGAATTGGTTGAGAACATTTCATTAAATTATCTTCCAAAATTCACGTTAATATATTGATAAATAAAAAAGTTATAGTTGTTTAATGAAACCAGACTAAATTTATGATTATGTTAGAAATTAATTGAAACACATAAGGGGTGTATTTTGGTCAGAAATATAGTAACGAAAGGGTTAAGATATTCAATCAAAATTCCAATGAAATTAAATATATTTGCATAGTGCAGTATATAGAGCATGACAAATTCAGAACACAAAGTACATATAGAGGACAAACAAGAAAGGAAATATGTTCATATGTTAATTTAATATATCCTTTCATGGGTTTCATTCATTCATGAATCATAAAATTTATACAATAATCAGTTGATTTGATGATGTAATCAGACTAATAGATTTATTCATTTATGAAACTCGTGTAAGGATATATTGAACAAACATATCTCCACTCTTGTTTTCCTAAATACACTGTACTATGAATATATATTTGTTGAAGATTAATTTAGGATTCAACACAGACACATTAAAGTTAAGTGAATGCTAACACCCATGCTAATAAAACTATAAAAAATATTTGTGAGATAGTATATTAGTCAATGTCACATTAGATGGGATATAATTGGACCAATACGTTGTATTTAATTAACTTGGATAACATGAAAATGAAAGAGCCAAATTGATTTAGTATCCTCAGCCGCTGGTCTTTTTAGCAGGCATTTGGAAACTGCAGAGCATTTCACTACATACCAAAACCTATACAGCTACGTGGTACAGAATCATTGACACTATTCCAGAGTAATTTCAGATGGGATGCCTTGATTGAATGCTCCAAGTATTGTGGATTGATCACATTTGACAAACTTATTTGCCAGATGATCGTTCAGAAATAGAGGTTGTGTCATGTAAACTGAATAGCTAACGAGTGCTATCAAACTACTTACATATTTTTGACAAACAACAATGGAAAGTACACAAAATAGGGCTGAAAAGGATCCAAAAATATCCATAAGAGAGGCAAGAGAGACATTAATGAATGTATCCTAGTTTCAGAATAGGTACAAGGCATGTTGTAAGCAGCAACTAAAAGAGCATCCAGTCAAGGCTATACCAAAAAAACCAGCTGACTCATACCAGTATGGAAAAGTAGATGTAAAATGCTGACAAACATTTGACAGAAAAACTAGCAGACATAGAAGGAAACTGCCCATGTATTACCTAAGGAGAGTGGGTAAGAAAGGGAATGAAAGAGAATGGCTTAACTTTGCTTAAAGGAATTATGATGATACAGTACTATCTAGAGTAGCGGTTCTCAACTGGAGGTCCATATAAGATTTTGTTAAAATTTATGTGCAATAATTTGGTTTACTTCTACAATACACAAAATATTTTAATTTTTTTATATACAGCGAATGGTTATGGATGTCCAGTAGAGAAAATAAGAATCAGAGGGGTTCATAGGCAAAAACAATTGAGACCCACAGTATTTAATTCCTAGTTGTATGGAATACTATGCTATATACTCTCACAAGATTTTGGTGCCAGAATTTACACAACTGCAACTCTACTTTTCCAGTTATTTCATCAAGCATGCATCATCTCCCTTGAAATATTTGTTTACTTTCAACTTTAGAATGGCAAACCTTGGAAGAAGATAGTTTCATTTACAATATATATTACAATATATATTTGGTGAGAATTAATCTAGGATTGAAAATGTCAAGAGTGAAATTAGAAATATAAAAATGTTATTCAAATATTTAGTCATGAGTGGTATGTGCTAATTAAAACTTTTTTTTGGTATTTGGAAACTGCAGAACATTTCACTATGTATCAAAATTTACATTTAATATCTATACAACTACATGGTACAGAATCATGGACATTATTTTATTTTTGTCACTATAATTTAAAGTCAATAGTCTCTTAAGTCTTCCATTAAACAAATCATAAATTTAAATGTAATATTTCCAGGTTTCTAATCACAAAGAGCAATTCTAGTGGAAACCTGCTCATTAACCTCAGGTTGAGAAATTGAAACCAAATGTAAACAGATTTTTGATTAAGTTAAGTGTAAATTTAGATTAGTCAATATTTTTTTAAAATGTGAAGAAAGAAACTAAAAAGAAAGATAACCCACCTATCAACAAAAATAGCTATAATAAAGATCTCTATACTTTGAATAGTCAAAAATTTAACCTATTAAGATAAAATAATACAATCAATTATGAAGATCAGATTTCAGAAAAAGCTAGAAGAAATATCCCAAGATCAAATAGTATTCATTTACATTAGTGAATTTAATAAGATATATAGTGCCTGTCGATAAAATCACCAAGATCAACACTTCCACTCAGAATTTAGAAAAAAAGAAAATCCCAATCCAGTGTAACTCGTTTGAACATTAATATTGCTAACAGTGAAAGATTACAAAAAGGATAATAATGAAACACAACAAATGAATAAATACTGGATTGAGACAATTTCATAATTGCAGGTAATAATACCTTTTGAAAATTTTTACTAATTAACAATTGAAAAGAGATCATTACAAAAGCTACTGAATAAAACAAACTTTACTAAGAATAGAAAAACATTCTACCAACTTTTGATCTACTGAATGACAATGTTTTCTGATAAATTTTTCACTATCATTATCCCTTTCAACACCAACTCACCAGATTAACACCTTAGCATTTAAACCAGCCTTATCTGACCCTAATATTCTACCTATTTCATGTTTAAGTCAGCCAGATCAAGCTCTCAAACTTAACCTACAATGTCATTCTGCTGCATCTTTAAAATCTCAAAGCTACAAGATAAGACATGATTAATTCAAAACAATGTAAATAAGCATAATTTGAGTGCTCTTTATAAGCAGCTGAGCTGAGCTACTAATTGTAGTAGGAGACTGGGTGCATCTTCTTTGAGAATGCGGCCATCAAACCACAAAATGGTCCATCAGTAACTTAGAGCTTAATTTTTATCTTACCCATTGAGAGGCTCTGTAATATTTAAATGTAAGTTTTTGTCTTTTATTAATTAGAAAGTTTATTTTGCAAACCTTCACATTATTGATTATTTTAAAAGGTAGAAAGTATTCTTGCTTGAAATTAGATCACAAAAGGGTTAATGGTTAAAGCATACACTAAATAATGGTGAGCCACAGCTAGACAGCTAATAGAATGTAGAAATTCAGTTTAATTTGACAAACTAGATATCTGATCAGGGATATTCAACAACTAGAAAGTTTGTAAAAATGATAACCAAAGAAAAGTTATGTACAGAAAAGTTATGTCCACTTGGAGTGGTTGCAGCATATTAGTGTTTTAAAAACTCCAGCCATCTTACTAAAATTTTCGTATATTTACATATCTATAAAGTTGTTGGTGTTAGGAAAGGCATCCAGCAGTAGAAAACAAGCCAAAAATGAAATTTATGAACAAGATGTGTGCTTCTAACCTATCTGTATCAGAAACTCTGAATAAAAAACTAAATTGGATCATGACAATCCATCCAACCCATGTTAACAAGGAAAGCAGATGTATGAATATCACAGGATTACTAATTCTCTGCTATGACATTATTTATCAACCCACTTTTACCCGGTTTCTTTGAAACTAATGTTTAAAACATACTTACAGAATAATTTTAGGCATAGCCATGTGGCTACAAAATTTGCTTTAAAACCACAGTTTTGTGTGCAATCAATGTGCAACACACTTGAGCAAGTAACTTCTAGTCTAGCTTCAGGTTGACCGATGTCTTTTGAGTGGTATTTAATTGGCAGAAACTATGTAAAAGTACAGGTGTGTGTGTGTGTGTACTATCTGATTAAAAAAGATTAATAAAATAAATATTGGGGGGAATGAGTGACTAAAATACTCATGAAGTTGTCCACATTAGTGACTAACCAGGAAAAGGGGAATTTGCTTTTTAAATTTCAAAGAGAAACCTCTGAAATAGTGGAACCATTTTAACTAAAACTTACATAGTAAATAAACAATTACTGCATAAATTCTATTTTTTAAAAATTCCATTCCCAAGATAAAAATGGTTATGATATTACTAATGCAAAACCCTATAATGTATATTTTACAAGGGTAGCATTTGATATATACAGAAGCAATTAGTGCAATGTCCTAAAAGTTAAAACTCTGCAACAGAGTTTGACTATTTATAAAGTATACAATCTTGGTTGCAACTGTTAGGCATCAAAACAAAAAAAGCAACCACTCAAGGCTAGTATATAAGAATGAAAAATAGAAGACTTGAATATTACATTTTTCTGTACTAAAACAGAATTATTAGAGCAACAGGATAAAGGTTAGAACTATAAAATAAGAGGTTACTTATGCATCACCTAATTTGTAAAACTACTTAACTCTTTGAAATTGAAGGCCACTGATGTTTCTACACTGCAGATGGTAAGAATTATTTTTATAAGATATAAATAAAAAAAAAGTTGTGTTATTTTTGTAAAATTATAACAAAAATTGATCTCGCTACACAAGGTACATCTGAGGTGAAACCAGCCTTTGTTTTAGCACAAAAAAAAAGGGGACATACCCAGTTGTTTAACGGGTTAGATATGAAGGAAAATCTATCCTCATATCATCAGTTAAATACTATATAAATACACTTATTTGAAATGAAGTTGTGTATATAAACACTTCAGTGGGTTAATCAATGTAAATATTGTCTAAAGACTAGTTTCTAAATAAAATAAATATTCAAACTTAGTAATTAGAAAGCATTTTTAAAAACTAATTTTGTTATGCAATTATTTTTCAGAATTTACACATAATAGAGGACTGTTGAAATTAATTTCTCCAAATTTAAGAAAAAATTAGAACTTACAGTAATTGCTTTATCCACCTCATCATTTTTCTTTAGGATATCAGCAAACTTTTTCCAGTAACCATAACAATATGGATAATGATCAAAGAAAGCATCAAATGCTTCTTGCGCATCTTCAACATTATTCTGTGATAAAAGAACAAAGTTATTTTAGTTTCAATAGTTAATGAAATATAAAAATTTTCAATCAAATATATTTAAGATTTAAATGGACAATACATGGAACCTGTATTGCTTTGTTGACACTAAAGAAAAAGTCTAAAGCACACTTATAATAATGGATAATGTTGCAACTGGTTATTGTTAGTAGAAAGGATAGATCCTAAAATGAACACTAACTGTTTTCCATTGTAGCTGAAAACATTTTCAACGAGATAAAATTTAGATTAGTCAATTTATCACCCAGGTTTGCTAATTCTGTTTGTAAAAATGAATTTTTAAAAAATTGATTTGAAAAGTAATTCCTTATTGGGAAAACCTAGCTTGAAAAATGAATTATTACTAGAGTAAATTTCTATTTTTAAAACAATAGAGAGTAATCGTAAATGGCAGAAAGTCTAGTGTTAGGCCTAACTGCTTCATAGTATGGTGTTATGACCATGTATTCTAAATTCATCCCTCAGATTCAAAAAGATTAATATAAATTTCTGATCTGGCACTGGCATGGCTGTGATAAGAAGCTTACTTCCTTCCCAACCATGATTCAGGGTTCAGCTGAATTGCGTGGCATCATGGCAAGTGTGTTCTGCAATAGTCTCAGGCCAACCAAAGCCTTGTGAGTGGATTTGGTAGATAGAAACTGAAAGAAACCCATCATATGTGTGTGTGCACCCCACTACTGTTTGAGAACTGGTGTTGGGTGTTTACATCCCCATAACTTAGCAGTTTGTAAGAGACCAATAAAATTGGTACTAGACTTTAAAAAATGAGATCTGAAGTTGATTTGTTCTACTAAAACACTTCAAGGTGGTGTCACATCATGGCGACAGGCAAATGATTGAAACAAGTAAAAGATAGAAGATCTTTGCCCCTTTAGTTTAATATTATATTATTATTTGATATCGTACTACATACATTCGCCGCTAACGCTTAAATGTTTGAATCTATTCACTAACTGCTTGTTTTTTCTTTCATGAGCTAACAGTTGATATTGTTCCTCACAAAATATAATCTTTTAATTTTTTAGCCCCCCATGTATGAAGTTAATTTGTTCGTTACTCTATGTTACTTTCTTCAAACCCCGATTGCTTAATTCTTCTCATTACTGTCCCAATCATGGTGCGCCCACCCGCTCCCACCAATACCGGATAACACTGTTTACACCATCTACACTGGATATCCCTTCTCCCACCACCATTACGTGTGTCTATTCCTCCAACCCCTCCTCCTCAATATGCTATTTCACTATGTATTACCCCTGCCCCTCTCCCCTAAGCTCATCAACCGTCCCACTTAACCAGTTATCTTACATTTCCTTCTGCTTTGAAATCTGTCACTGCCTCAACCGGCTATCTCCTTCCAGTCCCCACCCTCACTCGTGATATCCTACGTTTTATATCCTACATTTCATTCTGTCTAGAACCTGCCACCAACCCTACCTGTCATCGTTTCTCCTTACCCCACCCTCCCCACTGGTGCTCCCCTATATTACTTGCACTCTCTCCCCCCCCCACTTTCTCTCTATCTCTCTGCTGGAACCCTTCCCCGCCACAATGCAACCAAAATTTTTTTCAGCTGGAACCCCCCCCCACCCCAACACTAGAATATCCATGTTTCTGCTACGCTGCTTAAACTACGTTACTCAATGACCATAATGCTTGCTTAGAATGCTACTAACACCTAGAATATCAGTATTTCTGCCACAGAGCTTACATCTACGTCATCATGACCTTAATGCTTATGCTTACAACGCTGCTAACACCAGCTCTTGCCTACGGCAGGGGCCACAACCTTAACATGCCTAAATGCTTGAATGTTGTCAGGTCGGAAGAGAGATCAGATGAAAAATGCCCTCTTCTTTTCAGCCGCTGAATTGCACCCCTCCCCTCCACATTACCTTCCCAGTTTTCAGAGTTGGCACTGTCAATGTTGGTACACTGAAAGATAGGTCTAGTGAGATTGTAGAGATGCTTGAGAGAAGACGGGTTGATGTATGCTGCATACAAGAGGTAAGATGGAGAGGTGCTTCAGCTAGGGTCCTCACAGGCAAGGCACATAGGTATAAAGTCTTCTGGCAAGGTAACATGGATGGTGTAGGGGGTGTAGGCATTCTCCTTGCGGAGAAATGGGTGGATAAGATCATAGAGGTTGTCAGGGTTTGCGATAGAGTGCTTAAGCTCAGGTTAGTCCTACAGAGTGGCACAGCTACAATTATCTCCGCCTATGCTCCACATGCGGGGCCACCAAATGATCAGAAGGACCACTTTTATGATACCCTTCTCCAGGCTACCTCAAAGACAAGTGGCAAGGACCTCATCTTTGTGGGTGGAGATTTTAATGGGCATGTTGGGCGGGAATCAGGTATCTTCACTGGGGTATACAGTGGCCATGGTATTGGCATCAGAAATGATGAAGGAACTAGACTACTGGAATTCTGTGATGCATGTAACCTTTTAATTTGCAACTTCAGGAAGCCTGACTGCCACCTAATAACCTATCAGTCAGGAGACTCCACTAGCCAAATAGACTTCATCCTCACCAGACAGCGGGATGCAGGGTTGCTCTTACATACAAAGACCCTCCCGGGTGAGGAATGTACCCCTCAGCATTAGTGACTTAAAGCTTGAGGCCAGAAGGATTCCAAGAAACAGACCAATCCAGAAAAGAAGGATTTGGAAGCTAAAGAACCCTTCACATGGTCAGAGATTTAGGGACATCTTCATCAAGAAATTTGATGAGAGGGAGGAAGAGCTACAGACGTTGGACATACAAGGTAGCAGGAAATTCCTACGGGACAGCTTGCTGAGTGCCACAGACCAAGTCTGTGGATGGTGCAAAGTCCCTTCCAGACCTAGAGTTACGTGGTGGTGGAATAGTGCAGTAGACAAAGCCATTAGTGCAAAGAAACAGGCCTGGAAAGCCTGGAGGGATGGGGGTAGCAGGGAACTGTACCAGGTAGCCAAAAGGGAGGCTGGGCAGCAGGTATACATAACCAAAGATGTAGCAGAAAAGAAGAAGTTTGCCAATGTCCAGCAACGTGAGGACCAAAGAACTGAGGCATTTCGGATTGCTAGACAGTGCGTGAGAGAAAATAGTGATGTTACAGGAGAGAAATGTGACCGCATGGATGATGGGGCACTCGCTTTTAATGACGGTGAAAAGAAAGAGGCTTGGAGAAGCCATTATGAAAGACTGCTGAATGTGGAGAATGAATGGGAGGAGGAGAGCCTGCCAAATGTTGACCCAGTAGAGAGACCAGATATCCGAATAGACAGCTCCCTTGTAGTTAAGGCAATTAAGGGTATGAAACCAGGTAAAGCCCCCGGCCCATCAGGAATCACTGCTGAAATGCTTAAAACAGCTGGTTATGTGGGCTATGGCCTAGTCACCTGCATTGTAAACCAGGTAGTTCATAATGGAGTCATACCCAATGACTGGCGTAGCAGCACCATAGTCAACTGCTACAAGGGTAAGGGTGATGCTCTAGATAGAAACAACTACAGGGGTATTAAACTGTTGGATCAGGTGATGAAGGTCTCAGAGAGGGTCATAACCCATCTCATTAGGGAGAGAATTTGCTTAGATGAGATACAGCTCGGTTTTGTGCCAGGTAGAAGCACCACTGATGCTATATTCCTGGTCCGACAACTGCAGGAGAAGTACCTAGCTAAAGATAAACCCCTCTACATAGCTTTTGTGGAATTGGAGAAAGCCAGGGTCCCCGATCCCTTATCTGGTGGTCGATGCGGAAACTGGAGATTGACAAATGGCTAATAAGGGCTGCACAGGCCCTATACAGAGAGGCCGTCAGCAAGGTTAGATTTGGCAACGAATATAGAGAAGAATTCTGGGTAGAAGTAGGTGTACACCAAGGCTCAGCCCTCAGTCCCCTTTTATTCATCATAGTCCTCCAGGCAATAACAGAGGAATTCAAAACAGGTTGCCCCTGGGAGTTCCTCTATGCTGATGACCTGGCTCTCATAGCAGAATCACTACCGGAACTAGAAAAGAAATTTCGGGTGTGGAAGCAAGGGTTAGAATCAAAGGGCCTTAGAGTAAATGTAGCAAAGACCAAAGTTATAGTGAGCAGAAAGGCGAACTCAACACACACACCCTCGGGCAGGTGGCCCTGCTTGATCTGTAGGAAAGGTGTAGGTAGAAACTCCATAAGATGTACCCAGTGTAAGCTATGGATGCATAAGAGGTGCAGCAACATCAAAGGGAAATTAACTGATAAGATAGCTTTCATGTGTGGCAGATGCACAGGGACAATAGACACCACAGACACTCAGAAAACAGATTCCATCACACTCCAGGGGGAGATACTAGAAGTAGTTGATAGTTTCCGCTACCTGGGTGACCAAGTTAGTAGTGGAGGTGGATGCTCAGAGAGTGTCACCACTAGAATACGAATAGCCTGGGCAAAGTTTAGAAAGCTCCTACCCCTACTGGCAACAAAGGGTCTCTCGCTCAGTGTGAGAGGTAGATTGTATGATGCATGTGTGCAAACTGCCATACTTCACGGTAGTGAAACATGGGCTGTGACTGCAGAGGACATGCGTAGACTTGAAAGGAATGAAGCTAGCATGATCCGCTGGATATGTAATGTCAGTGTGAGTGCACGACAGAGGGTAAGCACCCTGAGAGAAATGCTGGGCATAAGAAAGCATCAGATGTGGTGTGCAAGAGCAACACTTGCGATGGTATGGTCATGTACTGCGGATGGATGAGGAGAGATGTGTGAAGAAGTGCCGCTCCCAAACAGTTGAAGGTATCAGGGGGAGAAGAAGACCCAGGAAGACATGGGATGAGGTAGTCAGGCATGATCTCAGAGCGTTGGGCCTCACAGAGGCAATGACAAAGGACCGTGATCTCTGGAGATATGCTGTGACTGCAAAGACCCGGGCTGCTTCTTGCACCAGCCCCGCATAGCCCATTCAAAGTACCTCGGATACCAGAACATCCCGCTGTGCTTGAGGAGACCTATTGAGTCAAGTACCTGAACATCGAAATAAATATCAATGGAAATAGGAGTTGCGATACCTGTGCCGGTGGCACATAAAAAGCACCATCCGAACGTGGCCGATGCCAGTGCCGCCTCGACTGGCTTCTGTGCCGGTGGCACATAAAAAGCACCATCCGAACGTGGCCGATGCCAGCGCCGCCTCGACTGGCTTGTGCCGGTGGCACATAAAAGGCACCATCCGAATGTGGCCGATGCCAGCGCCGCCTCGACTGGCTTCTGTGCCGGTGGCACATAAAAAGCACCAACCGATCGTGGACGATGCCAGACTCCCCTGGCACGTAAAAAGCACCCACTACACTCACTCGTGGAGTTGTTGGCATTAGGAAGGGCATCCAGCTGTAGAAACACTGCCAGATCAGACTGGAGCCTGGTGCAGCCCCTAGCTTCCCAGACCCTGGTCGAACCGTCCAACCCGTGCTAGCACAGAAAACAGACGTTAAATGATGATGATGAACTGATAAACACTAAGCGCATTCTCTAGAAATTATATAAAATTTCACATTTTAAGACTGATTCACCTTTTCTGAATTGACTGCAAAGAAAGTAAGTAGCAATGTATAATATCATTTTAGAGCAAACATGGAAAGTGTCAATTTTTTTATTTATTTATTGCTATACCCACTAGGAATTTAAAACCTTGACGGTAATGAGTGGGGGAACAGAATAAGATAAATATAGTTTGTATAACAATTAAATAAACAAAACTGTGACATTTCTATCAAATTATTTGACATCTTGCTTTGTAAAAAGTTAGATTAATATGAAGAGTTAATTCCTATTGCATAGGATCTTAAGGTGACAATTTTTATATTTATTAAAATTAACATGTAAACAATAGTTAAAAAAAACAAAATAAAATGTTAAATTTAGATGCCATACAGTAAATATTGACTACTACTTTATAGCGAAATAAAAGGAGAATGTATTATTTTTACATGAAGAAGGAAATAGCTACAAAATCTAAACGTATTAAATTTTACAAAACAGTAATTGTCATTTGAAAAATGTTTCCTTTCAGGAAAATATTTTTTCTATAGCTTATCGTTTTTAATATCATGTGATGCTTTATATTTCTATACAAAATGCAACGGAAGTTGGTGAATAATTGAACAGTTTCTATTACAGGAAATAAAGTAAGCTATGTGCTTTTATCACATGTAAAGTAAGCACGATGCTTTTACCACATGCAACGCATAAGAAGATTTACATAAAAATAATAAAATTTATTCCATGAATGAAGAATTCAGTTAAGAAAATAGCAAGATAGGGGTTAAAGCTGAAAATATTGAGTGGAAACTTTCCAAAAATTAAATCTGTTACTCTATTAAAATATCCAAATGTAAAAACATTTGGAGTTCAAAATAACTTTCAAAGTTATGAGCTAAAAATGATTAATGAACTCTTAAAAGAAACTGAATGGAAGAGGACAATTTCAATTGAACATGAAAGCTCCATATAAATAATTTGAATAACTACTCATGAGTAAACTGCATTTGAAATTCAAATAAAATTACATGTGGTTATATATATATATATATATATATACACATATATATATATATAGATACATACATATATATATATATATACATACAAACATACATATATACATACCTACATATATATGCATTCGCATTATTTCCTTCTGGGGCTGGCCGACTCAGAGCAAATCTCAGAATTAAACAGCCGAAATTTGAAATGATGAATCGGTTTCTGACTGAAGAATGAAGGCTTTGAATGACCCATCTGTTTTTTGTTCGTCCCTTCATGTATTTCACGTTATTTATATATGTAAAGTTTGATTATATACATACATACATACACACATATATATACATACATATATACACACACATATATATACACACATATATGATTTGATTTTGATTTTTCCAGTTTCAGCTAGAGCTGTGACCATGCTGGGGCACCGCCATTATATATATATATATTGGATGAAGATAGGTGTGTGAAAAAGTGCCACACCCTGGCAGTTGAGGGGACCTGTGGAAGAGGTAGACCCAGGAAAACCTGGGTCGAGGTGGTGAAGCACGACCTTCGAACTCTAGGTCTCACCAAGGAAATGACCAGAGACCGAGACCTATGGAAGTATGCTGTGCGTGAGAAGACCCGGCAAGACCAGTGAGAACAGTCAAAATCAAATCATATATCAGAAAGCAGGGGTTAAGTGACCCATCCGTTCGTGTCCGCTGTCAGACTCATCTGGCACCCGTGCCGGTGATACGTAAAAAGCACCATTCGCTCGTGGCCATTTGCCAGCTCTGCCTGGCCCCGTGTCGGTGGCACGTAAAAGCACCATCCGTTCGTGTTCGTTGCCAGCCTCGCCTGGCCCCGTGCCGGTGACACGTAAAAGCACCGTCCGTTCGTGGCCGTTTGCCAGCTCTGTCTGGCCCCGTGTCGGTGGCACGTAAAAGCACCATCCGTTCGTGGCTGTTTGCCAGCTCTGTCTGGCCCCGTGTCGGTGGCACGTAAAAGCACCATCCGTTCGTGTCCGTTGCCAGTGACACGTAAAAGCACCGTCCGTTCGTGGCCGTTTGCCAGCTCTGTCTGGCCCCGTGTCGGTGGCACGTAAAAGCACCATCCGTTCGTGTCCGTTGCCAGCATCGCCTGGCCCCGTGCCGGTGACACGTAAAAGCACCATCCGTTCGTGGCCGTTCGCCAGCTCTGTCTGGCACCTGTGCAGGTGGCACGTAAAAAACACCCACTACACTCGCGGAGTGGTTGGCGTTAGGAAGGGCATCCAGCCGTAAAAACACTGCCAGATCTGACTGGGCCTGATGAAGCCTTCCAGCTTCACAGACCCCAGTTGACCCATCCAACCCATGCTAGCATGGAAAGCGGACGCTAAACGATGATGATGATGATATATATATGGTGACGTCGATGATCGCCTGGGGCTAAATGCATCAGTAACACCCCTACCACCCCGCCCTGTCCCTAGCCACATTCAGATGGCTGATCCCCCTTATGTCATATATATATATATATATAGCAATTAAGGACAACTACTTAATAAGGAAAACTTAACAAGAAATTGTCAGGTAGATAGCGTGAAAACCTCATAAGAGAATAAATTTCGAAAATAATTATTTCTTATTGAACATATTAATTTATATATAGAGGGCATTATTAAGTTTTCCTTATTAAGTAGTTGTCCTTAATTGCTAAATTTTTATTCCGAAAAAACTTTTCCTTTCCCGAAATGCAATTCGTAAAAGTTCGCCATTTACAGGATGTAATATATGTAAACTCACCCATGTGCTTCGTTGATGTTGATCAGTTAGCTGATCGGCTTAAGCGGGGCAGGGTCATTTATTTATGATACATTCAGGCCTGCTGATGAATACGTAAGTATGAAATCACTGTGATACAGGTCTATATTTTTTTAATGTCTTACTTTGAAAAATTGCATTCGGTGGGATTAGTAATATTTTTGGTAGAAATGACTAATTGTCCCTCTTAGCGTGTGGCATGTATGTATAATTATGCCCTCTATATATAATATATATATATACATAATATATATATATATATATATATATATATACGTATATATATATATATATACGTATATATATATATATATACATATATATACGTATATATATATATACATATATATATATATATACATATATATATATCGTATATATATATAATATACATATATATATACGTATATATATATATACGTATATATATATATACGTATATATATACATACGTATATATATACATACTTATATATATACATACGTATATATATACATACGTATATATATATACATACGTATATATATATACATACGTATATATATATACATACGTATATATATACATACGTATATATATACATACGTATATATATACATACGTATATATATACATACGTATATATATACATACGTATATATATACATACGTATATATATATATATACATATATAATACATACGTATATATATACATATATACGTATATATTACATACGTATATATATATACATACGTATATATATATATAATACATATATATACATACGTATATATTACATACGTATATATATACATACGTATATATATACATACGTATATATATACATACGTATATATATACATATTATATATATATATATACATATATATATATACGTATATATATATATACATATATATATATACGTATATATATATATATATATACGTATATATATATATACAATATATATATATATACGTATATATATATATATACGTATATATATATATACGTATATATATATACGTATATATATATATACATATATATATATATACGTATATATATATATACGTATATATATATATACGTATAATATATATACATATATATATATACGTATATATATATATACGTATATATATATATACATATATATATATACGTATATATATATATATACATATATATATATACGTATATATATATAATATATATATACATATTATATATACGTATTATATATATATATATATACGTATATATATATACTATACGTATATATATATATACATATATATATATACGTATATATATATATATCGTATATATATATATCATATATATATATACGTATATATATATATACATATATATATATACGTATATATATATATACTATATATATACGTATATATATATATATATTATATATATACGTATATATATACATATATATATACATATACGTATATATATATATCATATATATATACGTATATATATATACATATATATATACGTATATATATATATACATATATATATATACGTATATATATATACATATATATATATACACATATATACATATATATATATATACATATATATAATATATACATATATATATATACGTATAATATATATATACATATATATATATACATATAATATATACGTATATATATATATATACGTATATATAATATACATATATATATACGTATTATATATACATATATATATACATATACGTATATATATACATATATATATACATATACGTATATATATACATATACATATACGTATATATATATATATACATATACGTATATATATACATATATATATACATATACGTATATATATAATATATATATATAATATACGTATATATATAATATATATATACATATACGTATATATATACATATATATATACATATACGTATATATATACATATATATATACATATACGTATATATATACATATATATTACATATACGTATATATATACATATATATATAATATACGTATATATATACATATATATATACATATACGTATATATATACATATATATATATTATAATATATATATATATATATATATATATATATTGCAATTAAGGACAACTACTTAATAAGGAAAACTTAACAAGAAATTGTCAGGTAGATAGCGTAAAAACCTCATAAGAGAAAAATTTCGAAAATAATTATTTCTTATTGAACATATTAATTATATATAGAGGGCATAATTATACATACATGCCAGGAGGCATTATATATACCTGCCAAACGCTAAGAGGGACAATCAGTCATTTCTACCAAAAATATTACTAATCCCACCGAATGCAATTTTCAAAGTAAGACATTTAAAAATATATAGGCCTGTATCACAGTGATTTCATGAAATCACTGTGATGCAGGCCTATATATTTTTAAATGTCTTACTTTGAAAAATTGCATTCGGTGGGATTAGTAATATTTTTGGTAGAAATGACTGATTGTCCCTCTTAGCGTTTGGCAGGTATATATAATGCCTCCTGGCATGTATGTATAATTATGCCCTCTATATATAAATATATATATATATATATATATATATATATATTATTAGTGAATTGAAGAAATGGAGTTGAACGAAGATTGAACAGAAATCCTTTTATTGCATTCTACACGTATATATATACATATATATATACATATACGTATATATATACATATACATATACGTATATATATACATATATATATACATATATGTATATATATACATATATATATACATATACGTATATATATACATATATATATACATATACGTATATATATACATATATATATACATATACGTATATATATACATATACGTATATATATACATATATATATATACATATACGTATATATATACATATATATATACATATACGTATATATATACATATATATATATACATATACGTATATATATATATATATATATATATATATATATATATATATATATATATATTATTAGTGAATTGAAGAAATGGAGTTGAACGAAGATTGAACAGAAATCCTTTTATTGCATTCTACACGTGTTTCGAAAGCCACAATTTACCAAATTCCAATTGAATAAGGAGACCATATTGTGTCTTTCTCTTCAGGAAGAAATAGGAATTCCGTTGGCAAAACAAATCGAACGAGGAGGCTCCTAAGAGCCCATGGCCAAACTGTTTATCAATGTATGTTGAAATCGGGTGGTGGGTGCGTTGAAGATATATACAGGTCAGGCAGTGGTCAATCCGGTGGGTGAGAGCACGGGGTGCGTAGATATACTTTGTGACCAAGACTAAGGTTCTGACTATTTTAAGAATATTAGGTGTATTATATGGGGCGAGACAAAATCTACTTAGAAACATGTGTGTGTGAACTGTTCTATATGTGCGCGGCCGTAAGTTGGTAAAAAGCGCTACACAATGGTCACTGCTGAAAAATCCGTCAGGCGGCAGAAAATATTTTATGTGTTCGTGTGTTCATTTAATCGCGCGGCCGTAAGTTGGTAAAAAGCGCTACACAATGGTCACTGCTGAAAAATCCGTCAGGCGGCAGAAAATATTTTATGTGTTCGTGTGTTAGTCTAATCATGCTTTGTCAAAAAAAAACCTCACGTCGTCAAGACAAAACACCATTCGCCTAATGGGAGTAATTCCCCTTGCAAGGGTTAATCATATCTCTCTTAAAAAGCTTTTTCAAAAAATTATTTCCAAGGGCTATTTTCAGATAAGTAGGGTATCATTTATAAGCGTCATTTATAAGCAAGATAAGTATAACGCCGCCAATGGGGGCATCGAAAAGCCGACTGTAAAAGTCCGTTTACCATCCGGTCTCTGGCGAACAATATATGGAAAAGCTCAGAGACACAAAGGTTGCACTTCCTTCTGCCCCTATCAAATGGGAGGGCCACCGACAAAATTGACCATTCCAGCCTGTAGCTTGAGTTCGTATTCTTCAATCGCCATATTAGCTTGCTAAGTACCGTGGCATGGTATTTATTCACGTCGCGAAAAGTTGCGTAATGGTTGGAGATTCGTAAGGCCAATTTTGACGATGAGGCCCCGACATATGAGTAGACATCTGAGTCCGCGTAAACCTTGCATTGGTAAACGGCATTTCTGATCTTGGAGTTCCCCGACATGAACCTTATTCTATTAGGATTAGTTTCTGAAATTAGAACTGCGTTACTGTTACTATATTGATTGTGAGAACTGCAGCCGCTTACTACTTTATTTTCCACTAAGTCACTATTAACTAACGGAATAAGCCCTGATTCTTCACTATCACTCAGAGTGCTGTAATTGCTAGTGCCCGTGGTACTGCTATTGCCAGAAACGATGCTGGAGTTGCTATTGAGACTCTCTACCCTAATGAGCCGAGTTGCGCTCATCTCACTACTGCCATTGTTATCGTTAATGACATCACCCTTATTTATATCTATACGCCTAGTATATAATCCCTGGTTGGAGCTGAGATTATCAGTCACTGTACTGGCTCTCATATCATTATTACTACTATTATTATTATTCATAATGAGCGTTAAACCGGGAGAGGACGAAGCTGTGCCTCCGGACAAAGGTGATAGGGTCTTAATAAGCAGCCTATTATTATGGGAGGCGATTATCTGGGCGAGGTTTTTAGTGTTGGAGAAAGCTATCCTAACTTTATGCGAGTTAACCGTGGAGTAATATTTGGAATTTCTGGGGAAGTTATTGGCGATGGCTTGTTGAAACAGGAGGGGGAGGTTAGTTCTAATCTGCTTACCAAAGGGAATTACAAACCATATATGCTTATTCCTATTTATGTGATGGGTCGGGAAGCCAGCTCTCGCATTAGGGTGGGTGATTCTCAGATGAATAACGGGTTTTGGGTTAGTGTGAACTCCCCCGGACCGATAATTATCCTTGTTCGCTAAATTAAATGCGGAAGTGCCTGCCCCAGCACCTGCCGCGCTCCCGTCACTACTTAAATTATTTATGTTAGTTAGTTAGTTAGTTAGTTAGTTAATTTGGCTCAAAAGCAAATAGCAAGGCCATGTAGGGGGACATGGAGTTAAGTACAGGGTGGTGTTCATGTAAAGAGTTCAGGCCACTTGAGGTCCAGGGAGGCTTTGAACAAAGCGGTCGTCGGCATCTTCACCATCTCGTCTGGCAGCTTGTTCCACGGATCCGCAACCCGGACGGAGAAAGCTCCTCTCCTTCGATTGAAATGAAATCATCGCAGGTAGAGCTTTTCGGAATGACCCCGCAGCCGACGCTCCGGAGCAGGAGTGAAGAACAGCTCTTTCGAGAGGTTACACTTCCCGCTTATGATGTTGTGGGCGAGAATGAGATCACCACGGCAGCGGCGTTTTTCAAGAGAACAAAGGTCGAGCGTCCTCAACCTTTCTTCGTAGGACAAATTTTTGAGACCATGAACCATGCGGGTAGCCAGCCTCTGGACTCTTTCGAGGTGCTGTATGTCTTTGAGGAGATAAGGAGAAGAGGCTTGAATCCCATACTCCAATATGGGTCTCACCAGCGTGACATAGAGTGGCAGGAATATGGCTGCTGTGAGCATTCCGAATGACCGTCGAATCAAAAACAGAATTCCGCACGCTTTGTTGGCAGCATGGACGCACTGGGCCGAAGGCGAAAAGGAGGAATCCACCAAGATACCCAGGTCCTTTACCTGATCGGTCCTCTCCAGCAGCAGACGACCCGGCTCGAAATCAAGTTGAGTTGCAGGAGTAGAGCCGACAGGCAGATGACAGCACTTCGACACGTTCAGACACAGGTCCCAATCGTTAGACCACTTCCAAATTTGGTGGAGGCATCGACGAAGATCCTCTATACTACCGCGAGGAGCGGCCAGTTTGATATCGTCGGCAAATAGAAGGGTGTGTTGCGTGAGGTCATCGGGCAAGTCATTTATGAAGACTAAGAAGAACAAGGGCCCAAGCACTGAACCTTGAGGCACGCCACTGCTCGCACTGGAGACGTCGGACCGCGAACCATTAACTTGAACTTGGAAGGAGCGATCTGAGAGGAAGGCACCAACCCATCGTACAATATCCGAATGGAAACTATATGCTTGAAGCTTGACAAGTAGTAGGCGGTGGTTTACCGAGTCAAAAGCTTTGGCAAAGTCCAATAAAACGATGTCACAGCATCACTATCATCGAGGATGCGCGTCACCAATTCTTCCATTACTAGTAAGTTGGTCAAGCATGATCTCTTCGGCACGAAGCCGTGTTGGGAATCAGTGATCGAGGCTGTGTTTAGGAGGTGGAGCATCATACTTTTCTTAAGGATGGTTTCGAACATCTTGCTGATTATTGATGTAAGGGAAACCGGTCGGTAGTTAAGCGGGTCTTCGCGGCTCCCTTTCTTGAAAATTGGGCAGATTATCGTTGTTCTCCAGTCTGCAGGTATAACACCCGTCGCCAATGACATATTGAATAGTCATGTTAAGGGCTCGCAGATGACCGGAGCCAACGCTTTGATAACCCGTGGGTGTATGCCGTCAGGGCCGTGACCCTTGTTGACATCGAGGCCTTGAATAACACGTTTGACTTGGTCCCGCGTGATGATCAATCGAAGCATTGGAGGTACCGATCTATCAAATGGAGGGGGTTCACGACCATCATCTTGTTTGAAAATAGTTGAAAAAGCCTCGGCAAATAATTGACTCTGTTGATAAGGGTCCTCAATCGATACGCCTGTTGAGTCTACCAACGTTGCAATCTGGTTGTTCAAGCGGGAATTCCGCTGGACATGGACAAAGAAGGTTTTTGGACTGCTACTGGCATTTGCCGCGATTTTGTATTCATAACTGAAGCGTTCTTTCTTTTCAATTTTCACGGCTCGGTCTCGTTGAGTTTTGTACACCTCAAAAGCTGCAGTCGAATCCAGATTTTTGAATTCAGCCCAAGCAATATCTCTGAGTCGACATTCTCGTTTAACCTTCTTCGTCACCCAGGGCTTGTGTTTCTTCCTCTTGGGAAGTCCAACGGGAACTGCCTGGTCAGTCAAACAGATTACATATGCTTTGAGGGATGACCATAGTTCGTCAACTGAGGACAACGTCATCAGGGAACGCCAGTCCAGAAGCGCGGAAGCCTCGGTTAGGATTTCAAGATTAATTGCAGAGAAGACTCTACGTGGCAGCGAAGTAATCGTGGGCGTGGAAAAAGTTGTGTGCATGACGAACTTCAGGACCGCATGATCACTCTTGGCAAGAGGGGCGCACACAGATACGTCTGACACTGATCTTGGATAGCGGGAGAATACCAGATCTAGCATAGATGGCTGCTGCCCAGACCGATGCCTTGTCGGATATTCAACATGTTGCGATAGAAAACAATCTTCAGCCACGTCAAGAAGGGCCTGGCCGAACCGGGAAGATGTACAAATTGATGCGGGCCAATCGATCGTGGGAGCGTTGAAGTCGCCTAGTACCAAGCAGTCATGCGAAGCTGAAACGAATCTTATTGCTTCGAGTAGATGAGCATCGTCCTGGGGGTCGGCCTGTAGACAGCCAACACGGGCAGGCAAAACTCAGATAGGCTCAGCTTGCAATAGATGGCATCGAATTTGGTTGTAGGTTGAGCATTTGTGGGTAGAATACCGCAGGACGGTTTGTGCTCAGACTTAACATACACAGCAACACCTCCACCTCGCCTTTTTCCTCTGTCACATCTGAAAAGGACGTAGCCCTGCAGGTGGATCTCTGAGTCCTTTACTGCTGGAGTCAGCCAAGTCTCGGTGATAGCTACCACATCAGGGGAGTCGCGTAGGACCAGTGTAAATAGTTCACTGAACTTTGGGAATAAGGAGCACGAGTTGGTGTAGACGATGCTGAGCTGTGAAGTCTGAGGGGCGGGAGTTGGGGAACAAGCAGAATAAAGGGCATCAGAGATAGCATCGTTGACGGGGGTATCAACTTCACTTCGATTTGCCCTCACATCACTTTCCCTGTCAGCACTACAGCATGGGACCAGAGGTAGGACTTGATTATCTGTCCATCTTGGATTCGTAAACCCTTCTCTCCCATTTGTTTTCTCATCTTTAGCTCGGATATCAGGTTCCTCCGGCGAATTCTCTCTCTTAGTGAGTATTCCTCGCGAAAACCCATATTGGGGTCCTCCCAGGCATGCGTCTGAGCTCTGTTCAGAAAGACTGAAGCCTCCCGATCAGAAGAAAAGATTACCCTTATTGGGCGTGGTCTAGAATCTGCGGTTGGGTTCGCTTGGAATCTTCCTAGCCGAGCGACCTTAAGAACACTGACATTTTCGTTCACAGAGAACAATTTTCCAACCAAAACGGAAACAAAATTAATGTCATTTTTAGGCGGTTTATGCCTGTATCACAGGTGGATTCAGCCTTGCCATATATTATTGCCGATCTTGAGTGGGCAAAAAGTTCTCTACTATGAGCTGCGGTATTCGATTCTTCATTGGAGGATTTCGAAAGGGTGGTTTCATAGCCATCGGACTTATGTCGGCCTGTGGGGTCGATCGGAATGGATTTAGTGGTCATAATTTTCCCGCCTGGTTTGGAACTGCACTGCCTCTTCTTCGGTTTGGGGGAGCACCACTCCCCAGATGAACCCACATCGAGATCGTTCAGAATTGGTTGAGCAATGGCATTAATGGGAAGGACAAGTGAAGGAGAATCCAAACAGATTTTATCGTGATCAGGTTTCATAGCCAAATCTGCCCCTCTGGAGTTTTGACTACGTTTCTTCTTTTGGGGAGAACAACGGTCTTCAGGTGGGTTTTATGTTATTATAGACGGCCCTATCCTGATGACCGAATGATGGCATCGGAAGGGCCGGATCAATATAAATTACCTTCTGCCTATAACTGGCCTTGGATAGTGCGGCGTTATAAAATTCCGCTTTCTGCATAAAAATATCGGCACTAGCGGACAAGTTAGACAATCTTAGAGAGATGTTTTTAACCAAATTGTCTGTTACGGTTTTGGCATGATTGGAGAAGACACTGACATACTTCAAATTAGTGGAAGGCTTATGGTAAGGGCAGTATGAATCGCTATTAAGGTTAAGTGTAACGTCTAGGAAATTAGCCTTGGTGAGTCCATATCAAAAACTATATTCATGCCCATTCTATTAAAAAACCTAGCTAACCTACTCTTAGTTTTCTGCACTATTCTGTTTGTGGTGTTTTGCAGGTAAAACAGACAATCGTCACGATACAGGCCGCCCGCGATCCCTGGGAATTGGTCGGACAATTCGTAGAGAATATAGATTCCGACCAAATCGGCTATCTGCGCACTATCCGAACTACCCATAGGCACATCAAATTCATTGGGAGTATCTTTACGGATCCACAACTTATTATCAAACTTAATAAACGATTTCCTGGCAACTAAAATGATATCTATTTCTTCTCTGGTGAGGCCTGCCTTGTGAGCATGCCAAAGGGCCTTATTTAGTACACTAGGGTTAATCGAGGGGTAGAAGCTAGCGATATCAAACTGAATAAACCTAGTACGGTTCTTATTGGGGATGGAAGAGAACCACTTCACTACCTGCGAGGAGTTGGCCCAGAGGCTGAGCTTCAGCTTATTTACTAAACTAGGGATATATTTATCTAAAATGTACTTACTGATTGCCCCGATATCAGAGCTAGCAATGCATATGAGTCTTAACGCTGGGTTGGTGTAGAAATTCGGTTTATGGTCCTTCACTATAAATCTAGGTTGCTTAGGGCTAAGCGGCTGCGTTCTCATTTGAATTCCGTGTTTAAACATTATTTCCTTAATTTCCAAGTTTACTTTCCTCAAGGTACTCCAATTAGTTGTTCTATAATTTTTCTTGATCTCTTTTCCGAGTAAATCTAGGTACTGTTTAATGGGTAACTTGTATGTGTTCCTGGTCTTGTCGGACTGGACCAGGACTCCGTCCGTTCTATTAATGTCCTTGGTAATTTTATCTAGGTATCTGAGGTGAACATTTCTCCTGGGTGACTTCCTGAACTTAATCTTCCTAACGATGTCCGACAAGTCATCCTCAAACTTCTTCAGTCTTGGGTTAGGTGGCGGCGTATCCATTGTTTTAATTTTATATATATATATATATATATACATATATATATACACACGTATATATATATATATATACATACGTATATATATACACACATGTATATATATATATATATACACATATACATACGTATATATAATTTTAATCCAAACGGGAAACAAAAAAACAACAACAATGGAACAATTACAGTATTATTATTAATAGGCGCTCAGGAAAAGGAAGCAGGGAGGTATGACGTTTCGAGCGGAGCTCTTCGTCGGAAACATAAAGAAGAAGAGAGAGGAAAGAAGATCCAGAGCGGGCAACAGGGAAAGAGAAAAAGACGACTGGTGTTTACGAGTTGCACATGGTGAAAGGCGGATGTTTACGAAAACAGAGCAAAGTGGGTTTTTAAAGGCAAAAGAGTGGAGACAAGGTTGGTAACGCAACAGATGTGTGTGTATGTGTGAGTGTGTGTGCGTGTGTGTGAGGCGAGATGAAAAAACAAAAAATATATATGTGTGTGTTAGTGTGTGCGTCTGTGTGTAGGCGTGTGAGGTAGGGCGAGATAGTGGTCAGCTTAGCAGACAAAGGTCAGTCATAGTAAGAAAAGAGGAAGGAGGAAGGGAGGGAGGGAAGGGGTGGGTGCGTATGTAGCGTGCCAGCGTGTGTTGAGTAGTAGTGTGTGTGTTGTCCATGTCGTGGTGGTATAAATGGCGAGTAGATTGAATGTGTGTAAGAAGTAATGTATATATTTAGCAATGTGTGTATATGTGTGCGCGTGTGTGTAACGAAAAGGGGGGGGTTAAGGAAAAAGGACTCCAGCTGAGGGGAAGATGGAAGAGTGGTCCCGCGGAGGCGGGCGTGGGAAAACCCAACGACACGCGACGGTCCCAGGAACGGGCGGGAGGTCTTGTCGGTTCCAAGAGCGAGGTGCCTGCGGAGCGTATGCGTATGCGAACCGGCGCAAGCGCGTGCGTGCGTGAGTCTGCGCGTAAGTATGTATGTGTGTGGATGTGTGAGTGTGTCTGTGTGTATGTCCGGGTGGCAGTGTGTCCGATGAATGTATGTGAGTATGTTTGTATGTATGTGTGTGCATAGATGTATGTCCGTGTGTGTGTGTGTGTGTGTATGTGTGTGAGTGTGTATGTATGTACGTGTGGGTGTGGGGAAGTGTGTGTATGTGCATGTGTGTGCGCGTACATACAGGTGTGTGAGTGAGTGTGTGTATGTATGTGTGAGTGTGTATGTATGTGTGTAGGATGCATGTATGTGTATGGGTGTATGTATGCGTGTGTGTATGTATGTATGTGTACGTGCGTGTGTGTGTGTGTATGCGTGTAGGTGTGCGCGTGTGCATGCATGCATGCACGCATGTGCGTATGTGTGTGTGCATGTGTGTGGGTATATATGTATGTGCGTATATGTGTGTGTGTGTGCGTACATGTGTGTGTGTGTGTATGTAGGTGTGTAGGCGTGTGTGTATAGGTGTATGTATGTAAGTATGTATGTGTGTGTATGTATGTGTGTGTATGTAGGTGTGTGGGCGTGTGTATATGTGTGTGTATGTAGGTGTGTGGGCGTGTGTATATAGGTGTATGTGTGTATGTCTGGGTGTGTCCGTGCATGTTTGTGTGTGTGTGTGTATGCATGTGTATGTAGGTGTGTGTGTACGTGTGTAATGTATGTGTGTATGCGTGTGTGTGTGGGAGTGTAGGTGTGTGTGTGCGTGTATGGGTGTTTGTCATGCATGTGTGTGCGCGTGCAGGTGAGTGTGTGTGTAAGTATGTGTGTGTGTATGTTTGTGTGAGTGTGTATGTATGTGCGTATAGGAGTATGTGGGTATGTGTGTGTGTATGTATATGGGTGTATGTATGTATGTGTGTGTGTGTGCATGTGTATAAGTATGTGTGTGTGCGTATGTGTGTATATGTGTATGTGTGTGTGTTTATGTATGTGTGTATGTATGTGTGTAGGCGTGTGTGTGAAGATGTATGTTTGTATGGGTGTGTGTCCGTGTGTGTTTGTGTGTGTGTGTAGGTAGATGTGTGTGTCTGAGTGAGGGTATGGCTGTGTAGGTGTGTGTGTGTATGAATGTAAGTGTGTGTGTATACAAGTGTAATGTATGTATGTAGGTGTGTGTATGTGTACGTGTGCGTGTGTATGTGTGTGTGTGTATGCGTGTGAGTGTGAGTGTATGGGTGTATGTCTGTGTGTGTGTATGTCTGAAGTAGGTATGTATGTGTATGTATGTATGTGTGTGTGTGTGTGCAGGTATGTGTGTGTGTGTGAGTAGGTGTGCGTGTATGTATGTGGGTAGGGATGCATGCGAGTGTGTGGGTATGTATGCATACATACGCACGCGCACATCCGAAGCAAACCCACACACACGAAGCGCGCCCACGCACACAACGCACAAGCAGTACAACGCAAGCCCAAGGGGCCGACCAAGCCCCCAGCGAGCGCCAAGGCGCGCGAGCGCAAAGGCGCGCGAGCGCAAAGGCGCGCGAGCGCAAAGGCCCTCGAACGCCCCGCTACGCGGGAACCAAGGATCCATAGGCCAAAACCGGAAAGCAGAAAAGAGGGGGGGCTGCCTGGATGCAAAAAGGTGTATGTGTGTGTGCATTCAGTGTGAGGGTGTGCATGTGTAGGTATGTATGTATGTATGTGCCTACATGTATGTTTGCATGTGTGTGTGTGAAGTATGTACGTGCGGTGTGTGTGTGTGAGTGTGTGTGTATGTATGTGCGTATGTGTGTGTGTATGTCTGTGTGTGTGTGTGTGTAAGTATGTATGTGTGTGCGTATGTATGTGTGTATGTGCATGTTGGTTTGTATGTTAGTGTGTGTTAGTATGTCTGTAAGTGTGTGTGATTAAATGTGTGAATGTATGTACGTAGATGGGTCTACGTATGTGTGTGTGCACAGGCGTGTGGGAGTAGGTGGTGGTGGTGTGGGAGGTAGGGGGTGGTGGGAGGTAGGTGGGTGGGTGTGGGAGGTAGTGTGGTGTGGGTGTGTGCGTGTGGAGGTAGGTGGGTGGGTGTGTGTAGGTTGTGTGTCCACAAAAAAAAAAAAAACGGATCTCAAGAGGAGGGGCTGTGTTAAGTCCGTGTGGGGTGGTAGTTTGTAGGGTGAAGATGTAGCGTTGCTCCAAGTGGAGCCTGGAAAGTGGGCGACCATGGTGGGGGGCGAGACCAAACCTGAGATGCCATCTAGGGAATGGCCGGCCGAGCGGAAGTGGCGTGCGACGGGAGAAAGAGAGTGTAGGCGAACGTCCCTCAAGTGTTCAGTGAAACGGTCGGACAACCGCGTCCCGTCTGTCCTACATACAGCATCCCGCATAGGTTGCATTTAATGCAGTAAATAAGGCCAGACGAGGTGCACGTAAAAGAGTGCCTAATGCGTACAGTGTGCAGGTTGGAGCCGGTGACAGCGGTGGTGTTGGTGATGAAGGGGCAAGTGTTTGCAACGGGATCTAGAGCAAGGGAATGATCCGTGTGGGGCTGAGGGGGAAGAGAGAGGGTGCTGTGGACCATGAGGTCACGCAGATTGCGGGCTCGTTTGAAAGAGGACAGGGGTAGGTTAGGGAAAATGGGCGGGTGGTGGGATCAAGCTGGAGGCGACGGAAGGCACGTAGTATCTTGCGACGAAGGGGTAGGGTAGGGGGTGGAAAAGGAGGGGGAAGGGGGTGCGGTTGGGGGGTGTGGCGGGGGAAGGGCGCGGGTGAGGGCATCAGAGAGGAGTATGGGTGGGTAACCTCGGAGTCTGAACATGCGGGCCAGGTATTGAGATTGGGTCTCGAAATCCTGGTCGCGGCTGCACAAACGTTGGAGGCGGAGGAACTGGGAGTAGGGGATGGCTCGTTTGGTGTGGAAGGGGTGGGAGGAAGAGAAGTTGAGATAGAGGTGGGAATCCGTAGGTTTAAAAAAGGCGGTGGTGGTGAGAGAGCTGGAGGGGTGATCGATGCAGAGAGAGATGTCAAGGAAGTTGACAGAGGTGTTGGAGATGGTGGAGGTGAATTGAAGAGAGGGTGAAAGTTGGAAAGGAAAGAGATGAATTGCAGAGAAGTTCACGGGAAAGGGAGGTGGCACCTACGCAGTCGTCGATATAGCGACCGTATAGTTCGGGGGTCGGCCCAGAGAACTGGGAGAACACTTGGGCCTCAATGTAGCCAAGAAAGAGATTGGCGAAATTGGGGCCCATCCTAGTTCCCATCGCGACCCCGGACACCTGTTGGTACGTTTCCCCGGCGAACGTGAAGCAATTGAGGGTGAGGACGAGCTCAGCCAACCGGAGAAGGGTGGGGGTGCTGGGGGTGGGGGTGCTGGGGGTGGGGTCGGGACGACAGTCGAGGAAGTGTTGGAGGGCTAGGAGACCGTCATTGTGGGGAATCACTGTGTACAGGGATTTTACATCTAAAGTGAAGAGGAGGTGTGAGGGGCTGGAAGGGAAGAAAAAGGAATTGAAGAGACGGAGGGCGTGGTTGGTGTCGTGTATGTGGGATGGGAGGGCTGCGACTAAGGGGGACAGGATGCGGTCGAGGTATAGGGAGATGAGTTCAGTGGGGCAATTACAGGCAGAGACTATGGGACGGCCAGGATTAGAGGTTTATGGATCTTGGGAAGGAAGTAGATGGTGGAGGTGCGGGGTGTGCGGACGATGAGGTTGGTGGCGGTGAGGGGGAGAGCGGAGGAGGAGATGAGGTCGTGGATGGTGGAGGACACTCGCTGTTGGTAGGAGGAGTGGGATCGGAGGGGAGGAGGCGATAGAAGAGTGGATTTTGAAGCTGGTTGAGCGCTTCCTCCCTGTATAGGTCCGCGCGCCACACTACCACTGCCCGCTTTGTCCCCGGTTTGATGACAATGTCATCACGACGGCGGAGTGGCGAAGGGCAATGGATTCGGCCCGAGTGAGGTTGGCTCGGCGGGGTCTTGGTGCAAAGTTGAAACGGTGGACCAAAGCGTTGCAGTCATGTACAAACGAATCTAGGCTACTGAAAAGGCCTGGGGGCGGCGTCCAGATGGATGGACGACGCCCCAGCTCAAAAAGGCAATCCTGATTGTTGTGACGCTGCGGGGACGCGTGGTAGTATGTGCGAAGTTTGAGGCGGCGCAGGAACAGGTTGACGTCCGCCCGAGTCTCGAACTCATCACAGTGGCGCGTGAGTGGCGTGAAGCGGAGACCCTTACTGAGGAGGGAGCGCTCAGCGGCGGAGAGGGGGAGGTGGGGGGTATAGTGACAACAGCGCAAGGAAGCGGGGTGGTGGAGGACTAGGGGCAGGCGGAGGGGGTGCAGGGGTGTGAGGGGAGGGTAGGGGTGGTTGGGTGAGATGGGTTAGGCGTAGGAAGGTCACGGTGGGGGGTGTGTGGGTCCGTGGAAGGGTGGGGTAGGTGCGAAGGAGGGGGGGAACAGTGGGGGAGGATGGGGAAGGGGGTGAGGGGTTGAGGAGGAGGTGGAGTTTTTTGTTTTTTGTGTGTGAGAGGTGGTTGTAGAGTTGGTGGTTGAGATTAAGAATGAAGCGGAGGATAGGTTGGGTGAAGAGTGGGGGCAGAGGGCGGAGAGAAGGAGGTAGGCCTGGGGAAGTTGATGGTCGAGGGAGTCAAGGAGGGGGCGGTGAAGCGGATGGTGGCGCGGAGGAGGGAGCGGGAGGTACGAGCGAGGGTGTTCGATGAAGGGGGAGGAATAGGGGGTAGCGTGGAACTTCAAGAGGAACCCGCGGGGTGTGACATGATGGCGGAGGCACCGGCTAAGAAAGGAAAGATGACTCGAGTGGCGGGTTTTCTTAAAAAGCAAGCGGGAGAGTTTTATAGCAGGTGGCGGAACATTGTGGGGGAAAGAACGCGAGGTAGCGGCTGAGGAGGGATTGAAGGTGTTGGACGAACGAGTGCAAGTCAGGCATGATGAGAAGTGGTGGCACAGGTAAAGGTGGGTGGTGGCGAAACAGGAAAAAGGAGAGACACAAGGAAACAACGAAAGAAGAAAACGGTGAAGACGGTTTGAAAACAATAGAAAAAAGTTGAAAAGTCAGGAAAGAGATTTGAGAGTCCACGGACAGATTAGGTAATGATTTTCAATCACGGTAATGGTGGTACTCCGGAAGAAGGTTGCGGGTGATCCGTAGGTCAGGAAGAATGGTAACAATAATCCGTAGGTGCAAAAAATCCGGGAGTTGGTATCCAAGGTACAAGGGGTCCGTGTAGGGGCGCAGTGGTATAATTTTAATCCAAACGGGAAACAATATACACACACGTATATATATATATATACACATATACATACGTATATATATATATATATATATATATACATACGTATATATATATACACACGTATATATATATACACACGTATATATATATACACACGTATATATATATACACACGTATATAATATACACACGTATATATATATACACACGTATATATATATATATATATATATATATATTATATATATATATATATATATATAATATATATACATACGTATATATATATATACACACGTATATATATATATATATACATATACACGTATATATATATATACACACGTATATATATATATATATACATATACATACGTATATATATACACACGTATATTATATATATATACATATACATACGTAATATATACATACATATATATATATATATAACATACATACGTATATATATATATATATATACTATACATACGTATATATATATATATATACATATACATACGTATATATATATATATATATATACATACGTATATATATATATATATACATACATATACATACGTATATATATATATATACATACATATACATACGTATATATATATATATATACATATACATACGTATATATATATATATATATATATATATATATAACATACATATACATACGTATATATATATATATATATATATATATATATACATATATATACGTATATATATATATATATATATATATATATACATATACATACGTAATATATTATATATATATATACATATACATACGTATATATATATATATATATATATATACATACGTATATATATATATATATATATATATATACATACGTATATATATATATATATATATATACATACGTAATATATATATATATA
Organism: Octopus sinensis; assembly: GCF_006345805.1. Taxonomy (NCBI): domain Eukaryota; kingdom Metazoa; phylum Mollusca; class Cephalopoda; order Octopoda; family Octopodidae; genus Octopus; species Octopus sinensis. The sequence goes on from NC_042997.1 coordinate 79,269,638, forward strand.
TACATATACATACGTATATATATATATATATATATAGACATATACATACGTATATATATATATATATATACATATACATACGTATATATATAATATATATCATATACATACGTATATATATATATATATATACAATACATACGTATATATATATATATATATATACATATACATACGTATATATATATATATATATATCACATACGTATATATATATACACACGTTATATATATATATTAATATATATATATATATATATATATATATATATATATACATACGTATATATATATATCACAAGTATATATATATATACATATACATACGTATATATATATATACACAAGTATATATATAATACATACATACGTATATATATATATACAAGTATATATATATATATATATATATATATACATATACATACGTATATATATATACACACGTATATATATATATATATATATACATATACATACGTATATATATATACACACGTATATATATATATATATATATATACATATACATACGTATATATATATACACACGTATATAATATATATTATACATATACATACGTATATATATACACACGTATATATATATATATACATATACATACGTATATATATATACACACGTATATATATATATATATACATATACATACGTATATATATATACACACGTATATATATATATATATACATATACATACATATATATATATACACACGTATATATATACATATATATACATATACATACATATATATATATACACACGTATATATATACATATATATACATATACATACATATATACACACGTATATATATACATATATATACATATACATACATATATATATATATATATACATGCGTATATATATATACACAAGTATATATATATATATATATACATATACATACGTATATATATATATATACATATATATATACGTATACATATACATACGTATATATATATATATATACGTATACATATACATACGTATATATATATATATATATATATATACATATACATACGTATATATATATATATATATATATATATACATATACATACGTATATATATATATATACATATATATATACATATACATACGTATATATATATATATATACATACGTATATATATATATATATACACATATGTATATATATATACACACACGTATATATATATACACACACGTATATATATATATATATACATATACACACGTATATATATATATATATATACATACGTATATATATATATATATATATATACATACGTATATATATATATATATACGTATACATATACATACGTATATATATATATATATATACGTATACATATACATATATATACGTATACATATACATATATATACGTATACATATACATACGTATATATATATATATATACGTATACATATACATACGTATATACATACGTATATATATATATATACGTATACATATACATACGTATATATATATACGTATACATATACATACGTATACATATACATACGTATACATATACATACGTATACATATACATACGTATATATATATTATATATATATATACGTATACATACGTATATATATATATATATATATATATTATACATACGTATATATATATATATATATATATATATACGTATACATATACATATATACGTATACATATATACGTATACATATACATATATACGTATACATATACATACGTATATATATATATACGTATACATATACATACGTATATATATATATATACGTATACATATACATACGTATATATATATATATATATACGTATACATATACATACGTATATATATATATATACGTATACATATACATACGTATATATATATATACGTATACATATACATACGTATATATATATATACGTATACATATACATACGTATACATATACATACGTATACATATACATACATATACATACGTATACATATACATACGTATACATATACATACGTATACATATACATACGTATACATATACATACGTATACATATACATACGTATACATATACATACGTATACATATACATACGTATACATATACATACGTATACATATACATACGTATACATATACATACGTATACATATACATACGTATATATATACATACGTATATATATATATATATACGTATACATATACATATATATACGTATACATATACATATATATATATACGTATACATATACATATATATACGTATACATATACATATATATACGTATATATATATATATATATATATACGTATACATATACATATATATACGTATACATATACATATATATACGTATACATATACATATATATACGTATACATATACATATATATACGTATACATATACATATATATACGTATACATATACATATATATATATATATACGTATACATATACATATATATATATATATACGTATACATATACATATATATACGTATATATATATATCATCGTCATCATCATCATCATTTAGCGTCCATTTTCCATGCTAGCATGGGTTGGACGGTTCTACTGGGGTCTGTGAAGCCAGAAGGCTTCATCAGGCCCAGTCAAATCTGGCAGTGTTTCTACGGCTGGATGCCCTTCCTAACGCCAACCACTCCGTGAGTGTAGTGGGTGCTTTTTACGTGCCACCCGCACTGGTGCCAGACAGAGCTGGCAAACGGCCACGAACGGATGGTGCTTTTTATGTGCCACCGGCACGAGGGCCAGGCGAGGCTGGCAACGGACACGAAACGGGGCGGTGCTGGCAACGGTCGCGAAACGGAAAGTTCTCTTACATGCCACCGGCACTGGTAACACATCTGCAATTTCCATTGATCGATTTCGATTCTGATCCTCACTTGCCTCAATGGGTCTTCACAAGCAGAGTTTCGACATGCCACCGGCACTGGTAGCACATACGTATACATATACATACGTATATATATATATATATATATATACATATATATACGTATATATATATATATATATATATATATATATACTATATATATATATATATACATATACATATATATATATATATATACATATACATACGTATATATATATATATATATACATATACATACGTATATATATATATATACATATATATACATATACATACGTATATATATATATATATATACATATACATACGTATATATATATATATACATATATATACATATACATACGTATATATATATATATATATACATATACATACGTATATATATATATATATACATATATATACATATACATACGTATATATATATATATATACATATACATACGTATATATATATATACACATATACATACGTATATATATATATATATACATATACATACGTATATATATATATATATACATATACATACGTATATATATATATATATACAATACATACGTATATATATATATATATATATATACATACGTATATATATATATATATATATACATACGTATATATATATATATATACATATACATACGTATATATATATATATTACATACGTGTATATATATATTAATATATATATATATACATACGTATATATATATATACATACGTATATATATATATATATATATATATATACAATATACATACGTATATATATATATATACATACGTATATATATATATATACATATACATACGTATATATATATATATATACATATACATACGTGTATATATATATATATATATACATATACATACGTATATATATATATATATATACATATATATACGTATATATATATACATATACGTATATATATATACATATACATATACATATATATATACGTATATATATACATATACATATATATATACGTATATATATACATATACGTATATATATACATATACGTATATATATACATATACGTATATATATACGTATACATATATATATACGTATATATATATACATACGTATATATATATACATATGTAATATATATACATATATACATATGTATATATATATACATATATATATACGTATATATATATACATATATATATACGTATATATATATACATATATATATACGTATATATATATACATATATATATACGTATATATATACATATATATATACTATATATTATACATATATTATACGTATATATATATACATATATATACGTATATATATACATATATATATACGTATATATATATATATACATATATATTATATATATATATACATATATATACGTATATAATATACATATATATACGTACGTATATATATATACATATATACGTATATATATATACATATATATACGTATATATATATACATATATACGTATATATATATATCATATATATACGTATATATATATACATATATATATATACGTATATATATATACATATATATATACGTATATATATATACATATATATATATACAATATATATATACATATTATATACATATATATATACGTATATATATATACATATATATACGTATATATATATACATATATATACGTATATATATATACAATATATATATATATATATACGTATATATATACGTATATATATATACATATATATACGTATATATATATACATATATATACGTATATATATATATATATATATATACGTATATATATATACATATATACGTATATATATATATACATATATACGTATATATATATACATATATATACGTAATATATATATATACATATATATACGTATATATATATAATATATATACGTATATATATATACATATATATACGTATATTATATATATACATATATATACGTATATATATATACATATATATACGTATATATATATACATATATATACGTATAATATATATATATATATACGTATATATATATATATACATATATATATATAATACATACATATATATATATGAAAAAACAAGTCAAAAATAGAAAATGCTAAGATAATTTTATAGTGAATCTTTCAGTACCGGTTCCGGTCATTTTGAGACCTTTTCAACTGTAACGATTAAATAATTAAATTTAGAAAAATTAGAAGAAAAGTTTTTTTAAAGGAATATTTCTATAGTAGTGTTCAGATATAAGTGGCATTCTGCCTTTCTCTGACTCCCTTGTTTGCACTTGTATATATACATATATATACGTATATATATATATACATATATATACGTATATATATATATATATATATATATACGTATATATATATATACATATATATACGTATATATATATATATACATATATATACGTATATATATATATATACATATATATACTGCAGTTCCTCTTTCAGAGCTTCCTTGCAGCTGGCAAACTTCCAAGAAAACTGAAGGAAGGTGAAATATGCCCTATTCAGAAAGGAGGTAGCAGAGCGGAGGCCAAGAACTACAGACCTATCTCTCTGACCTCACACATCAGCAAGGTCATGGAACGAATAGTCAGAAGGAAACTGATCACCTTCCTTGAAGAAAATGACTTGCTGCCTGACACCCAACATGGTTTCCGACCAGGAAGAAGCTGCTTAACTCAGCTCCTACAACACTATGACTGGGTGCTGAAACGACTGCTCAACCACTCAAATGTGGAAGTGATATATCTCGACTTTGCAAAGGCCTTTGATAAAGTCTGCGTGATCTTAGAATAGTTGGAAAACTGGGAGAATGGCTTCATGACTTTCTGAAAGATAGAAGTCAGGTGGTAGTAGCCAATGGGGCCACTTCCATTAACATGCAAATAGTGAGCGGTGTTCCGCAGGGCACTGTTTTGGGACCACTACTGTTCATAATGGCCCTCTCAGACATGCCCTCAGCCATGCAGAGAGCCACGATCACAAGTTATGCAGATGATACAAAAGTTTCACAGGCAATACAGAACCCTGAGGACACTAAACGTCTGCAATGTGAGCTGGACGAAATATACAAGTGGGCTGAAAAGAATAGCATGCAGTTCAATGCTGAAAAGTTTCAAGCTTTATGCTATCAGCATGCAAAACTAAATGCAATACCCAGTGAATACACTGGACCCGGAGAAATCGCAATCCCAGAGGCACAATCAGTGCGTGACCTGGGTATTTACATGAGTGATGACGCAACCTTTCGTGTACATGTTGCTAAATTGGCAATGAAATGTAAACGACTGGCCGGATGGATTCTTAGAACCTTTAGAACAAGAAACCATGATGGTTCTCAATGTGCTCACTAAAGGGTATCATTCTGTATTCTGGGAATGAAATCTGTTGTCGATGCAGTGTGCATCTACGTCTGAGTGATAGTCCCGTGGACCCCACGTAGTCTTGGTGGCAGCCCGAGCATTTTATGACATGTTTTCAGAGGCACAAGTAAAATTAGTGAGCACATTGAGAGATGCGCAAAGCAACTACTACCACAATTTTTAATCTTTCCATTTTACCAATGTGCTATCGGAACACCAACATAAATTAGACTAAACAAGGAAACATTCTTCATTGAAAAATACAAGCCCAAACTTAACCATTCCAACATACTTTTACAGAGAAATTCACTCCAAAAGAAAGAAAAAAAATTTTAAGCGATTATCTCCCTTACACCGGAAGAAATCACTTATTACTTCCCCTTATCTAGAACTCTTCTCAACGTAAACATAACGATGTAAGAAATTTGAAAAGCTGAACGCAAAACCGGTCATTTCTTCTAAACTATGTCATTGTAAGAAAAAAATTTATAACATTCTTCAGACATATTGACTCAAATATATATTTTTTAACCTTTTAAAACAAGCCTTCTGTAGTTTTTTCACTTTTTACTATTTTCTATATCATCATCATCATCATCATCATCGTTTAACGTCCGTTTTCCGCGCTAGCACGGGTTGGACGGTTTCGACCGGGGTCTGGGGAGCTAGGGACTGCCCCAGGCTCCAGTCTAGTCTGGCAGTGTTTCTACAGCTGGATGCCCTTCCTAACGCCAACCACTCCGCGAGTGTAGTGGGTGCTTTTTACGTGCCACCTGCACAGGTGCCAGAGGGGTCTGGCATCGGCCATATATATATATAGCCAAGGGAGAAGCAGAAAAGAAGTCTGCCTATGTTCATCAACATAGGGACCAAGGACTTGAAGTGTTTGGGATTGCAAGGCAGTGTGTGAGAGAAAATTGTGATGTCATAGGAGAAAATGTGTCTGCATAGACGATGGTGTACTTTCATTTAATGATTCCACAAAGAAAGAGGCTTGGGAATGCCATTATGAAAGACTGAACATGAAGAATGAATGGGAGGAGGAGAGTCTGCCAAATGTTGTCCCAGCTGAGGAACCAGATATCTGAACCAACAGTACCTTGGTAGATAAAGCATTTAAGGATATGAAGACAGGAGAAGCCCCTGGCCCATCAGGAATCACTGCTGAGATGCTTAAAATATCTGGCAGTGTGGATTATAGTCCAGTTACCCATATTGTAAGTCAGGTGGTTCAGGAAGGAACCATACCCAATGACTGGTGTAGCAGCACCATAATCAACTGCTACAAAAGTAAAGGTGATGCCTTAGAAATAATTACAGAGGTATCGAATTGTTGGATCAGGTGATGCAAGTTACAAAGTGGGTCATAACCCAACTAATTAGGGAGAGAGTTAGTTTAGATGAGATGCAGCTTAGTTTTGTGCTAGGGAGAAGCACCACTGATGCTATATTTCTGTGAAGGCAGCTGCAGCAGAAATACATAGCCAAAGACATACATTTGTACTTGGCTTTTGTTGACTTGGAGAATGCCTTTGACAAGGTCTGCCAATCCCTTATCTGGTGGTCAATCCAGAAACTAGGGATGGATGAGTAGTTGGTGAGAGCTGCACAAGCATGTACAGGGACACTACCAATAAGGTGACAATTGGCAATGAGTACAGCAAAGAATTTAGGGTACAAGTAGGGGTTCACCAAGGATCAGTCCTCAGTCTCCTTTTGTTCATCATAATCCTTTAAGCAATAACAGAGGAATTTAAGACAGGTTGCAAATGACCTTGTTCTTATAGCTGAAACACTACTAGAACTAGAGAAGTTCCAGGTATGGAAGTAAGGTCTAGAATCAAAGGGCTTTAGAGTTAACCTAGTAAAAACTAAAGTCTTAGAAGTAGGAAGGCAGACAAATCAAATCCCTTCAAGTAGATGGCCCTGCTCAATCTGTAGATAAGGTGTAGGTAGAAACTCCATAATTAAGATGAACCTGGTGTAAGCATTGGATACATGAGGTGCAGTAATATCAGAGGAAGGTTAACAGGGAAAATATCTTTTGTGAGTGGAAGATGCACTGGTACAATAAACACTGAAAATGTACAGAAAATAGACTCCATCAACTGCCAGTGGGGTAAGCTAGAGATAGTAGATAGTTTCTGTTTCTAGGTGACCATGTTAGTAGTGGAGGTGGATGCTCCAAGAGTGTAGCTGTGAGAATAAGAATAGGCTGGGCAAAGTTCAGAGCTCCTACCTCTGCTGGCAACAAATGCCTCTCCCTCAGAGTGAAAGGCAGATTGTATTATACCCGTGTGCAAACAGCTATGCTACATGGCCGTGGAACATGGGCTATGACAGCCATGGTCATTCATAGGCTTAAAAGAAATGAAGCCAGTATGCTTCGCTGGATGTGCAATGTCAGTGTAAGCATCTTGAGAGAAAAGTTGAGCATAAGAAGCATCAGATGCGGTGTGCAAGACAAACGACTGTGCTGGTATGGTCATGTGATGCATACGGACGAGGACAGGTGTGTAAAGTGTTGATCTCTGTGAAGAGACCTTGTGGTAGAGGTAGACCCAGGAAGGCATGAGACAAGGTGGTGAAGTATGATCTTCTAACTTTGGGCCTCTCAGAGGCAAAGACTAGTGACTGAGACCTTTGGTGATATACTGTGCTTCAGAAAACCTGTCAAACCAAGTGAAATCATAGTCATGGCTGGTGCTGATGTCATGTAAAAAGCACCTTTTGACCATTGGACCTCACAGAGGCAAAGTGGCAAATGCTGGTGGCATATGAAAAGCTCCTTTCGAGTGTCAGGCCTCACAGACACAATGACAGACATTTGGCATTATGTTGGGCTTGAGAAGAAGACACATCAAGCCATGTAAAATCACAGTTGACATACTGGTGTCATGCAAATGGTTCATGCCAGTGACACGTAAAAGCACCCATTACACTCTCAGAGTGGTTGGCATTAGGAAGGGCATCAAGCCATAGCACAGAAACCATGTCAAATCAGACTGGGGTCTGGTGCAGTCTTCCAGCTTGCCAGCACTGGTCAAACTGTCTAACCCAGCATGGACAAGATGCTATATATATATATATACACATACACACACATACATGATAGGTTTCTTTTAGTTTCCATCTACCAAATCCACTCACAAGGCTTTGGTTGGCCCAAGGCTATAGCAGAAGACACTTACCCAAGGTACCACACAGTGGGACTGAACCTAAAACCATGTGGTTGTGAAGCAAGCTTCTTATCACACAGCTGTACAAGGTTTTGCTTGGAAAGAAAAGTCCATTTTATGAATAATTTAAGGAAATGAGATTATATTGATAAAATAACAAAATTAAGATCACACACTTGTAAAGTATAACATGTGGGAGCAAGAATTTTATGAATTGCCACATTGGAAACATTCATTGGAAACATTCCTCAAAATGCTCCTAGCTATTATTTCTGTAAATGCAATTGAGAGTCCTATTAATTGAATGCACCCATACATTCACTTTGGATAAACTGTTTAAGGCTGGGTTTGCTGCAAATACTTCCTAACTTTGCAACAAATAATTTCATTTATAAATCTTTCTTAGCCTTTTATCAATGTTTCATAATTTTGCAAAGTAAGGCTTTCTATTTTCCATTCTACCATTTTTTCAGACGTCACAACTAACCTACCCTAAATATTTGAGTTTATATTTAAAATAAGTTTCAATATACTGAGGTCAATTTTACATGATAAACTACTTTTTTTTTTTGTTCATCACCAAAAATGAGTTCTTCTTAAACACTGCTACATAACTCAAGAGTTTCTGTGAGTATACTATATACTATTAACTATATTTTCTAGCTAGATTAACCTTTCCCCTATCCTTTTGAAATATCTTTAATAAAGATTTAAATTTGTACTATTTTTATGACCAAAATATAATCAATTGAACATTTTGAAAACCAATAAGTTGATGTTATATTAAGTCTTAAAATTTTAATATGTGTTTACTGAAATATTTTTAATATATGAAAATCAAACTGTTCTATATTTGAGATGAGGAATTCTGTACATAATTTACATTGGACGGATATGTGTCCGTATCTTGTTTGTTGTTTCAGCTGATTTACTCTCCAGCCTTCATCAGGTGTCCTGGTGGAATTTGGAACCCAACCCTGGGTTCTCATTCTTAAGGTATTTTTGCTGATGTTGTTGTTATGTATTTAAGGCACTACCAGTTCCCATATTCTACTCATGTCAGCGCAAGTTCTGCTTAGTAGGTTATTGGGTCCTAGTATATGTGCTGCCTTTTTTAGTTTTAGTTTTCCAGTGGTGTTCTCTATTATTTTAACTTCATCCCACAAGGGAAAGTGGTCTCTGCTGTTCCATACATGATCAGCTGTACCTGATTTTTCAACATCTTGTGTCACAGCTTTACGATGTTTCTCTACCCTTATTTTGAGTGGGCGGCATGTTTCGCCTTTGTATAACCTACCATAACTGCACGGGATAGAGTACACACAGTCTTTGGTCATATTCTCTTCTATTGGCAGTTTTACTAAGAAAGATGTCCAAGTACTGCTAGATCATGTGAACTCATTAAAGCCATCCATACAGTTCACAATGGAAAAGGAAAAAAGACAATCAGCTAGCATTCCTGGATGTATTAATAACACACACTAAGCATGGGTTCAGGACATCTGTATATCGCTAGACAAACTTCACTGGACAATACCTCAACTTCAATTCCCACCAACCATACAGTGTAAAGAGAGGGATTGCTCAGTGCTTAAAACATCAAGCAAAGAATATAAGTAGTGATACACACCATGAAGAAATGATCAAGCTCAGTAACAATCTATTAAGGAACAACTACCCAAAAGCATACTACCTACTCCATTTAAGAGGAGAGCGGATGAAACCGATAATCTGACCACAGTCTGTCTACCCAATGTGAAAGGCTTCTCCAAAAAGATAAAAAAGATATGTGGTCCATATGACATCAGGACGGTATTCAAGAGTAATATAACACTTCACAAATATCTCCTTTGAGTAAAACCACCAATAGATGAGGATATAACCAAAGACTGTGTGTACTCCATCCTATGTAGTTGTGGTAGGTTATAAAAAGGCAAAACGTGCTGCCCACTCAAGATAAGGGAAGAGAAACATCGTAAAACTGTGACACAAGATGTTGAAAAATCGGGTATAGCTGATCATGTATGGAAAAGTAGAGACCACCTTCCCCTGTGGGATGAAGTTAAAATAATAGACAGAGAACACCACTGGAAAATATGAAAACTAAAAGAGGCAGCACATACGCTAGGACACAATAACCTCCTAAACAGACCTAGTGCAGATATGAGTAGTATTAAGGAAGGATACAAAAATATTAGGTTTATAAGCCCTAAAATTCATTCTATAATTGCCCATGGGCATATAGCGCAGGCTACTAACCCCAAGATTGCGAGTTCAAAACCAGGCAGTGCCTTGAATAAATAATAACAATAATAACATCAGCAAAAATACTTAGGAAGGAGAACCCAGGGTTGGGTTCAAAATTCCACCAGGACACCTGATGAAGGCTGGAGAGTAAATCAGCTGAAACAACAAACAAGATGAGGACACATATTCATCCAATGTAAATAATATATGAAAATCAGTTTGATAAAGAAGAATAACATTAACATAATTAGAGATTATGTGATAGAAGGTTGCCAGGTTACCAATTCTAATATATATACTTCCTGGTTTAAAAAAATACAGCAGTGAGGAAAATAGACATCTTGAATGATTCTTATCAAGTGACATGTCATTGTATATTTACCAATGAGTAAAAATGTGTCAAATAATGCCAATGATGGGCTTAAAATTTAATTTCTATCAAAAGAAAACAATAACAAAGGCATGAAATAAAGAAGTACATTATTTAGTCTCCAATGAGCTCTAATGATTCAAAATATACTTGGAATCGAAATGTTTGAGTAGACATTCTAGCCAAGACCGTCCTTTTTTTCCTTTTCCAGATATAATATCTACACTATATACTTCCAACTGTTGTATTTTTATTTTATTTTGACACCTAAAAGGATACCTTCAAATGTATCTTTCTCTTTTAAATTGAAATGAGAAAAATGTTGCCATTTTTAGAAAATAAAGTAACTTAATAACTTGTTGGCACAGTAAGTCATTGTTTAGGGGAAGGAAATCAGATTAAACAGATCTGTAATTGAAGATCTTCTAGTTGAGCTCCTTGCTTCCAAACCATATGGTGCCAGGATCAGTCCTACTGTGTGGTGCATAGGGCAAGTGTCTTCTATACCCTCAGACCTAAGCCAAGTTAATGGATTTGGTAGACAGAAATTGAAAATGTATGCGTGTGTTTGCGTCTGTATTTGTGCCCCCACCATTGCTTGACAACAAATATTGATGTGTTTACATCCCCATAACTTAACGATTTGGCAAAAGAAACCAATACAATAAGTAGCAGGCTTACAAAGAATAAGTTCTGGGGTTGATTTCTTTGATCAAAACCCTTTAAAGCAGTGCTCCAGTATGGCCTCAGTCAGATGACTGAAATTAGTAAAAGAATATATACATGTAAGTATGTATGATCTTATTTTGACATTCATTTCCAATATTCTGCAAAAACATGTCTGGTCATTAAAAAAATCTGCCTCAGTAAATGCTATCTGACCCATGCAAGCATGGAAAAATGTATGTTAAAATGATGATGAAAGGACCACATTATCTAATACTTTTTTCTTAAGACAGTAGGGTGTGGTTTGAAGGAAATTTCGCTATTAACTTTAACAAGTGGATTAATTAGAGGCTTCTTTGTTGGCTCATGGAATAAAAGTTCAATTAGTGAATTAGATAGCTGTCAATGGAAGATTTAAGAAAACAAGGCTAAAAATATAAAACTATAACTAAAAAAAGTATAGCTGCTTACCTCTTGCTCAACATACTGAAGAAGGTAAGTCCAGCCAGTAAAATCAGCTGGGTTATCTTTCACAGCTTTCCAATATTTTTCAAGTTCAGTTTCCTTTTTGTCATCTTTTTCTTGAGAGAAATAAATTTTTGTTAGCACATTTCAAACTCATCAAGGAAATGCATTTTTTTTTAAATACACACACATATATGTGCAGACAAAATTTTGTGATCCAGAAAATAAAATTACCTAAGTTCACAGAAATCAGTAAAACAGTTTGTTAGTAATTATTTATGTGTAGGGAAAATGATTGACCCTTTTTACAACAAGCGATTGTGAGACTTGTGAACATTAACATCAATGAGCTGACTGAAAGGAATTACATCGTATGAGATGAACATTGAAAGTACAATTAACTTTCTTGCATCCTTGAAGTTAATAATTCAGTGGTTTGGTATAATGAACCAATAAATTTTGTGAATCACCACACATTGCCTGAGTCACTGTGTTTGTGGGTAGCTATAAAATACCACCAATAGTTTTTATCCTACTTAATTCTTACAATTTTAATTCATAATTAAAGAATAATAAAATTATTTTATGAAATAAGATTTACACTTATGTTGTTAAATAAGGTTGTATCACTTATTTCATTTCAAAAACAATTAACTTCACAAATTTCAGGTAAATTCTGATCTATGCTGGATCAGTAATTTCACTCTGGATCATATAATGAAGTATCATCCAGAATTTATATAAAATATTGCCAAATTGTCCAAGCTGTCACAAATAAAATGAAACTTTTCTTCCCCCAGTATTTTCCCCATTTTATATCCTCACATTCTAAAACAAAGGCAATTCACATTAAAAAAATTAATTGGAGTGGGGGGATGGGTAAGTGGGATAAAATGAATAACTTCTTATTTCTTATTTTTTCTCTGAAACTATTGCAATCATTATTTTGCACTGTTGCATCATATTTTGGAGTAGAAATGGTCGGTACAATTGTTGTAGAAATTGAGAAAGTTTGAAACATAGGTGACAGGCCCCTAATGTTTTAAAAGAAACGTTTCAACTTTGACCCCGATTATACCTGAGGTTACTAATAAAATATCTGGGTAATTTTTGGTGTTTAAAAATATTCTTTTTGTCTTCACAAGTAAAATTTTTTCCCAATACTAATGTCTAATTTGATAATTTTCAAATAAATTATGTCGAAAGTGGGGTAGACTGAGAAATGATTAATTTCAATAATTTCTCTTCTCTAACTGCATGGTACATAAATACATTAGGAAGACAGACACTCCAGCAGATCGTGAAGCAACTATAGAGAATAATTTGTTGAATTTTTTTATTTAGTTGAGTTTCGTTAATTTCATGTGCCATTTTTCTGTGATCCTCTTTCATTTAACCGAGGTATTTTAAATTTTTTGTTGCATTTCTGCTTTTTCTGATTCTAAGGATAGATATTGATGCGTAAGAGTCATTTTTAAATATAATTCTGGAGAGCTGAGAAGGCAAATTTACCTTATTTTGTCTTGCCCCGCCTAAATTTGCCTTTCATATGCTCAAAGAGAACAGAAATAATTTTCTGAAATAGTGTTCTGAAAATGTTATATAGTAATTTTAAAGCATTAAAATTACTAAAGGCATTTGCTTAGCCGATATAGTTTCCTCCTCCACCACTTTTTGTCACTTTTCTAATTTTTTCTCTCTCTCACTTTGCCATTCTGTGAACATTTTTCTGCACGACACGAAAACTAAATGACTTTATAAAGCTGCTCATGTTCAATGGAGCTGCTAAAAATAACAGTTGAACTAAACTGCACGTTTATCGAAGGAATACCTTTTTTTTTTGTACCCCAAAATTGATGCATATACATGTGTGTTTGTGTTGAAGGCGAACTTCAACGATCTACGTTAGCGTTACTTTTCATATTTATACTTTTAAATCTGTAAACAAAAAAGATAGGAATCGACAAAATTCATATCAAATTGAACTTTTACATGCCACTTTTTCATGTCTCAGACATGTGGATCGGTTATCTTTTATGTCACTAGCGATCAGTTTAGAGTATCAATAGCTCTCAACCCCGCAAGAAAGAAATATTTAATTAGAAAACGTAGAGAAAATAAAAACAAATTACCGTTTTAATTTTTTTTAAAAAAGTGCTGCAGCTAACTTGCTAGGTAGCGGGGGAAAGCAAAATTGCTTGTCCCATAATACTTTTCCCAATTAAAAATATTCTATACATTCCAAATTCCAATTTTATTTCTTACATATCCACTTGTGAAAATCGCAGCTCCAGCGACCAACGAGTAGCTTAATTTAATTTGCATCATATGAGTGGGGGAGGAGATGGGTTAATTTTTTTTAAAAAAGCATAGATTTTTGAAAAGAATTTCTTCAAACACGCGATTTACAAGGCTTCAGAATTTGTAGTATTAACAATTATGAAAAATACGTAAAAAATTATTTCGAACGTGGCAGCTTTATCGAAGGCTATATGAAGGAGCAAGTGGAGGAATAAAAAGTTTGAAAACCATGGATTTTGAAGAAGGAAAAAAAAAAAAAAAACTTTCTAAATGCGAATTACGTGTTTCAGAATGCGGGGTATTATGAAATGCTGAAAGATACCTGAAAAAAAAATTCCATGATATTTGTGACAGCTATTCTAAAAGTCCGTCGCGAAATTTTGAAATTTATTTTACTTTTCAATTAGAATGAAATATATTAAGATCCCGATATTCATGGCAATTAAAAGTTGTTTTTCTTTTCGTTTTTGCTTGACTAAAAAAAAAACAAAAAAACTTTAGATTATAGTGTTTATATGTATGGTATCCAATAACTAAACTTTTCCAAGTAAAACTTAGGACAACACTAATTTTCGACGGGCACATGGTTTTTGTGGGAGATTAAACGTAATCAAATGGAATTCATAAACTTACAAAGTATCCAGGCTATGAATGGAATTGTAACAAAAAGAAACGAGTTGTTGGAGGCTCGATCCATTTTATGAACTACAAATAACTGATATATGCTGGCAACAGTCCACTCGTGTTTTGTTTCATGTAAGTCAAAAAATGTTTTAACATAAAAATTATCTATTCATGTTAACTTTTACAAGAGATGAACATTTAAACCGGTGTTAATATGTTGAATGCCTTTCCTCCAATATTCTCACTCAGCTATCGAAGAAACATTTATACAAAAAAAACCATTAATTTTTAGAAAACAAGACATGGTTTATGTTAGCACACACACACACACACACAAACATTCTTAAAACAGCGCGAACAATTTATTAACTGAGACAAAACTTATCCTAATTAATTAATTAGGATAAGTTTTAAAATTCTTTCTTCATACGTTCAACTGAGTTGAATTATTTTTATTGAGTTCGTCATGTTTTCGATGTGATGTCCAAGCAACAGTGGACAATGGGAATCGCGAAAGAAAATTGGAAAGCTTATCTGCATTTCTCACAATTTAGAACAAGTTTAATAAATACTGAAAACAAAGGATGCAAGAAAATACTTATGAACGAAGACATTGAACGAATTAGTGCAATATATATATATATATATATATATATATATAAAAGAATGGAAAATAGAGACAAACGCCCAAGATGTTATTTAAATTATATACATACAATGTAGTTAATATAACTGCTCAAAAGATATGAGTGGGGTTGTTTTTTTCGGACTTATGAACAACTGACCGATTATGTGTGTGTGAGTGTTTTAAACATAAACAATGACTAGTTCAAATGATAATCTACAACAAACTGTAAATTAGAGATATAAAAATTTCCATTAATACTAGAAACAAGATAAACGAAATAGTAAGATGGTCCGAGTTAAAATAAATTATTAAATTTTGTTTACTAATTATTTTAAATATGCAAGACATGAAGAACAGCAGAAGTATACCTCCCAGAAGAGGTGATATACAAATTTATTGTTAGTTGACGAACATAAGAAATATCTATTCATTTCGGTATCAACTAATACGAATTAAGTTTATCATGGGGCTAATGATTCCTATCTAAAACACAGATGTTTAATAGATAAAAGAGAATATTCTCGCGCCATCTTGGCTATAAGAGATTTAAGCAATTTAACGGTATTTTATTTATCGGTTATTTTTACAATGTTTCACTCATAGATATTTAATGACCTTTGTTAATTAACAATAACAAAATGAGTTTTAAAATATATGACCGACCAGTTTTCATATTTCCAACTATTGTACCAAACTAAGAAAACATCCAAGAACCTAGTTGATAGATACTTGGTCAGTCAAATTGTAAATAACTAGATAATTAAAATTACTGCTTCCAATAATACGCTCAACATGGTGGAGTTTGCTATGTATTTTACACAGCTTATCAATTCGTTTAAAAATGATTACATGTAAAATATATTTCCAAAAGGAACTTTTTTTAAAGAAATATTTCAAAAAATAAACAAACATGCTAACGCTCTTGTTTAGGAAGTCTAACATGTAACATGCCGTATAGATTCAAAGGAAATCACAATCAATAATATATTCGCATTGAAATAGTAAAAAATAACGAAGTATAGTTAGATAATTATCTTCTACCATAGATATACATAGATAAAGTTGTATTCATTAATAAAATTACCAGTATTTTCCGTTTTTTCTGTATCAGTAAATCCAGTACGTCTTTCACCCGCCATTATCTGCAGCGCAATGTTAGATGGGATACTATTCTCATGTGCACAGGATTACATATTCTTTAATTCTGGATTAATCAAATTTTGTGAGATCAGTTAACAAGACTCGTGTTGTCCAAATATCTAATTATAGCAACTGTGATGATTCTTTCAGATTGAAAGCAAGTTGGGTTTTTTTAATTACTCTCTTTTGTAGTTGAGGAGGCTTTTATGATAGTAAAGTCAACTGAATTGATATTCCAGTTATTATACAAACTCAACAGAATGAAAAGAAATCCTTGCAATTGAAACGAAACTAAATATTACAATTAGACTTAGTGTATTCCATATAATGTGATGGACGTTGACTTCGTTAGGATGTGAACTAAAAGAAAAATTCAGTATTAAATACTGAACATTTTCACTCCACTTTACCGATTCTATATCGTTACACCTTTGTAATAATTATAATGATTCACTCATTTGTTTGTTATCAGGACTAATTCGTACGTAGAAAACGTGAGACAAGGATTCAAGGCATGTAGGAAGGTGCAAATATAGTTACATAAAAAAAGTGAGACGTGAGGCAATAATAAAGACTAGCAGGGTTGTGAAAATACCACGTTTTATAAATTGTCCCTATTTTGATGTATCTATTACAGTGTGTTAAAGATTTCAGTTATATCTGTCGTACATAGTTAAGGTTGTTTAAAGCGTAACACTGAAACTTGTTTCATTATGTGAAAGCTTTCGATTATGTCCTTTAGTTAATATTGTTTAAAACACAGCGAAAACACATTCACTGTGATGAGCAGAGAAATATTCCGGATTTCTAACAAATATATAAAAGTATGCATTTATGATAGAATGAATGTGTAGCGGAAATATTCAGCAATCGCCCGATATCATGATTCGCTAGAATATTGCCCATGTGATAAACAAAATTTGACCAGTCACGACTTTGCATCGAATAGGCTCCAATAATGATTTTTAATTTTTGGGGTGATTCATTCTGAGCCTATCGCGTAGTAAGTATAAAGTCAGTATGTCATGAATACTAGACAGAGAACTTTTGCATGCAGCAGAGAAAGCATTGACGGACAGTGTTTCTCAACCTTTTTACCCTTGCGTAACCCTTAAAATAAATTATATGTCTCAAGGAATCCCTGCGCAAAAAAAAAATGATATACCATGTCTTTCTCAAACTTTTTCCATCGTAGTTCACGTGGTAAATACACACATATATATGGTTGTTGTTTTGTTGTCTGGGAAGAGTCATTTATTTTCTTTTTGTGCCTTATAATTTAACACACTCACCGGTAATTTCTTATTTTTATTTTAAATTATAAGGCACAAAAAGAAAATGACTCTCCCCAGACACAACAGAATATGCTTCAACACACGAACTCATATAAAGAATCTTGCAAACAAAATCCCCAAACCAAATCTGGTTGTTATATTTTTTTGATAATATTATTATATTGAATAGGATGATGTCTATATTACAATAACCGGTAATATTTTGTGCAAGTAGTATAGTAATTTTAAGATCATGAAATTAGCATTAGTTTATCTCACTCTTTCTCGCACAACTCTAGGGTTCCGGGGAACCCAGGTTGAAAAGCACTGCTGTAAGAGTTGACCGACAGAGACGGCGGACAGCAGCTGACAATACAAAGACAGTGAAAAATTGGAGGACAAACAAGTAACTGACAAACAACTAACCACACTTTATCTGCCACTACTACACCAAGAACAAAAACTCTCGACGTTTTGTCGTTTGTAATAACGAAAACAATCATTTCGTGTGTACGAAAACAAAAGTTTTTGTTAATTAAAATTTCAAAAGACTCCAGTGTTTCTTTCTGTACAACTGTAATTGATTGGATTGATCTAAGTATTTGATTGCACTTATTTTATTGACCCCAGAAGAATGACAGTAAAGTTGACTTTGATGGAATATGAATTTAGATTTAGGACTTATTACAAATACTTTAAGGCCTTTACGTCAGTACACAACCATTTCTACTGACTCACCACCGAACTAAGAAGGAAAATCCACAAATATAATTAGCAGTGCATCAGTGTGTGTGTGTGTGTGTGTGTGTTCCCTGGCATGGACATTGGAAGCTATTTTTTGCTTCAGTACTTTCACCATTTCTGTATTTGATAGAAACACTTTGTAGAAATGTACATGTTTAGCTATCCATGCATGCATCTATCTAATATATGTATGTATGTAGCATTATTTGAAGATGTCTTGCAAATGGAGAAAGAACCAATTTCTAAGCTAGATACAAGGCTCTTTCACTGAAGTTTCAACATGTACAGGGCAGTTATGCATTGTTGTGTGTATATGTGCAAGTATTTGATGTCTGTATGTGCAGATCTATAGATTTTGCTTATTTGTGCACTGCTTTCTTTATCTTATTCTGTTTGCATTTTATTGAGATTTTCATAGGAATATTCTTCAAGTACTCTTCCATAATATGAGTGATTATGGTCTCTACTATACTGTAAGTTCTTATATCTTTGGTTTCAGGATTGTCCTGCCAACAGATCTCATCATGTTTCAATGGAAGATAATGTGATGACATTTTTGGACAACTGCTTATGATGCGATGATGTGTAAAACTCCACAAAGTTTGCATTAGTTATCACATTTAGGTGCTTTTCTTGCATCTCTGTCCTTTCTGTGCATCAGGTATTTGGTAGTTACTTCCTTTTCCTGGATTGCAAATGCATACCTATCAAAGAGTTAGTGATGCAGTTGTTGGTTCAAGATTGTTTTGATTATAATGTTGTCATCCTGGAGTTTTCTTCTAACATAACCATGCTTGGTCTTCTGCACCCATCCTTGTATTTGATTATATGTTAATAGAGAGTCATGCAGCTTCTTTGGGTATGCATTCAAAATTATGAGACAAGGAATATTTCTCAAGTAACTGCTTTCTAAGCCTTGTGATATTATCTGCCACATGTATACAGACTTGATGGTTAAAAGATGTTGCTGAAAGAATACAATGTGACACCCAAAAGCTGTCTGAATTGATGATAAAACTTTGCCTCCATATTCTCATTTTAGGTAGAAGCAGTGTGTGTCACTGTTGATGTAAAGATTATTTGTGCTTATCATTATCTTTTGGGTTTTCGTGTTAATGGTTTGGATCTCATTAAGCATCCAGTCAAGTTGCCCAAATGTTGGTATGAGTACAACTACTGCTAATACACTGGGCCACTGTTTTAATGTATGCATAGAGTTTTGAGGTCTACATTTCCCTTGGTAGTGTGTCTGGGCTGTTATATATTTTGGTGAAGTGTTCCTTGCTACACATACCATCATAAGATATGTTTTTATTTATACCTAAACACCTGTAGGATTTGTCATCGAATATTGGTGAAGCAGTCAAGCCATTGATGGAAATGCTGCTTATCTGATTTACTTTTTTTGGTCATTTCACAATCATATGGGAAGATTAACACTGACCAAATTCCATCCCTTTATCTTTTAAGAATGTTATAACCAGTATAAGGTCCTTTTTTCCTGACATAATGACTGTCTAAGAAACAGTATATATGTATGTATGTATGTATGTATGCATGTATGTATGTATTTATGTGTGTACATATGGATGAATGTGTGTGTGTGTGTATGTATACATGCATATTTTATTTATTTAATTTTAAAAAGTAACATATATTTTAGTCACTCAGGTCTGTGTTGGCAAAAATCAGTAAATAAAATTTTTGAAAATGGTTATGTCGTTTTTAGACCCAGGTCAATCCTAATAGAGCAGACTTCTCCCATTTTCTATTTCAGACATAGTGTATTCAGGGTTACAGAATTCTTTATGTGTTTCTACCTTTTTTTAAAGATAATAGGGAGATTTGATTGTTATTTTTAGCATGTCAAAGGACTACATTGATTAGTGTTTCTCAAAGTTGGTTGCATGCTCCACTAGTGGGGCATGGCAATATTTTGGTAGGGCTTGGGTTACTTCAGAATGGGGTATAAGAAGTGAAAAAAAAACCGTTTTCATTATCATTTCTGAATATATATGCTATATTAGAAGAAACTTTGTCTACTCATGGTTATTTTGGAAAATTGAAGTAGGATATAAGACAAAATAGGCTGAGAAACATTGATATAAAACTCTCTCAATCTGATATACGTTTGTACGTTGTGGTGCAGACATGAATTTTTCATGAATTTTAACATTTTCAGGCCAAGCAAATAGTCAACTTTCAAACCTTCTGCAAATTCAATCTATATTTTACTTGGGTTAATTATTCCCAAGTGAACAGCATTCATCCTCTCCAACAACTATATAAAAAGCAGTCAAGGATATTTATTTTACTGGAAACTCATGTGAGTAACATGTGAGGTAAGCCTAGCAACATTCAGGATGTCCATGTACATTTCTCAGTAAACATTTGACTGCTGAGAAATTGCACCACTTAAATAATAAATACAATAGTTCATGATGTAAAGATGTCTAGATTTCATTGTTATAATTCAGAACACCTCTGTAGGCAGCGCTTCAAATAGAGGGAACACACTCTCTCTGAAATATTGAGTTACCCATTGTCAGGGACACAATGTCTCAGTGAAACAGTCTTCACAGCAACCATACAATATTTCAGATTCGACTTCTGTCATAGAAGAGTATTTACTTTGGTAGTAATCTCTGTTTAGTCCTTGTATATTTGATATGCCTCAAATGGTTAATCCATCAGTCCATTTAAAATTGTAACTGATATGAGTTATGTGCAGATGATATTAACAAATGTTGATATCATCTTAAGTTAATATTTCTTATATTGAGACTTTATACAAAGTGTTCCAGGATAGTTTTAAATTGGTTTCAAATTTTGGCACAAAGCTAGCAATTTTAAGGGAGGGCAAAGTTGATTATATTGACCCCATGTTCAAATAGTACTTACTGTATAGTACTTACTTTCAAATAGTACTTGAAAGGCTAAAAGGCAAAGCTAACTCAGGAAAATATGAACCCAAAACATAAAAAGCCAGAAGAAATGCAGTTAGGCATTTCGTCTAAATCACTAACAATTCTACCAGCTCACCACATTTGGACAGTTTTAAAATAAAACAATGATTGGTTATGGCATTTGATGAAGAGAAGAGGAAATCAGAAAGAAAAGAAAGAAAAAGGCAAGATAATTGCTGCATATTTATATGATTAAAACTGCAGTGGTATCCAAACTAAGGGACAAAGCTTACCATATTAATTCTATTTATAGTTTCTTTCCTTGTATTTTGGAAATAATACTGCTTGAATATTTAGTAAATCCTTCTTTTACATTTGGATTCCTTCAACATAGACAGATGTTTAAGTGAATTTTAAAATGCCATTTGGAACAGTATTTCTATCTTTTAATCTTCCACCATGTCCAGATATTCATTAAACTATACTATTTCTTCAAACTTCAATGAATTTAAATTGGTTAACTGGTTTGATTTTGAAGCCAGGTTTTGTTCAAACATTTAAAAGCAAGTCAGAATATTTAACTATCAACTGTGGTGTCTCTAGATTTGTTATCCTCCATGGGTTTAAAAGTGATTCCATTTCAAATGGATCAACAAGCATATTGAAGACCATCTTAGTCAACTCTAAGACAATAAATCTAAGTGAAAAACTAAAAGAAGACTAAAACTTTTCTCCTGCTAATCAATGTTATTTCTACTTCTGGCAGAAGGCCAACAATTTTGATGAGTGTTAATCAATACTAATGATTCTTGTACTTAACTGATACTTTATTTTATTTTATTGACCCTGAAAAAATGAAAGGCAAAGTTGATCTCAGTGGAATTTGAACTCAGAAAGTAAAGAGCTGGAAATTAAAACAGTTGCAAGGCATCACGTTTGACATTCTAATGGTTCTTCCAATCCATCACCTATAAATGGTAATTATCATTTTATAAAACTTGTTTTTGAGCATTGTAGTCGCTACTCAGTTCAGCAAATCCAACTTCTTATATATCTTGATATCTCCCTGAAAATGCAACTTTATGTTTCAAAGTTCAACATACTTATATAGATTTACTTTAGCCACTCTAAACTTTTTGAGTTCTCTTTTTGCTGATGCAACTACACAACCCTAACAATAAACTAGCTTCTTCCTCTTAGGGCCTCCACCTCTTAACCATGAAAGAAATTGTATTCCTGGGGATCTCATTGACACATCTCTGTATTCACATTAGAATCTCTTACAAATTCTAAACAAGTAATAAATATTAAATATATAAAAATGTCTTAGGAATAAATAACAAAGGAAAAGTTCCGAGTATTTGGCATTTATGTTTATCATAATATATGGTAGGTTGTGCCAATCATTATGGACGGGTGTTTTCTTAATGGATACTAAACACAGCCCAAAGACAGAACTGCTAAAATAAATTGATGAGATTAATCTCCATAATTTATAAAACTAATCTGAATACAGTTCTATATTTAAGAGATGAAGAATTATGTATATGTTATTATTATCATTATTATTCAGTAGTTTTATTTTTATAACGTGCTTTCACTTCACTACCAAGCGCAGCTCTGTGTGCCTTGGGTTTGTGCTGTGGTTTGCTGTGATGCTCTTATGGTTACTGTATTAAAAGTGTTTTGCGTAGGAAAAGTGTATTAGAAGTGTTTTGTGTAGAATGTGTGCAGTACCCAGTAGTGCAATTTTCTGTATGTTGTATATATTTGTAAGTCCTGGTGTTTTTGTTGTGTATTTGTCTGAATATTTTTTTATCATACCTAATGCACCCACTATGATAGGAATTGTTTCTGTTTTTAGATTCCACATTCAAGTTACCTCTATTTCCAGGTCTTTGTATTTTGAAAGTTTCTCCATTTCTTTCAGATAAATGTTGTCATCTGCTGGTATTGATACATCAATTAGAAAATATTTTTTTTCTTCATGATCTCTAACAACTATATCTGGTCTATTAATTTCTTTATCTGTGTGTATTGGCATATCCCATAGTATGGTTGCTTTCTCGTTTTCTGTGACCTTTTCTGGCATGTGCTTATACCATATTTTTTCTGTTGTTATTCCATAGTGTTGGCATAACTTCCAGTGTACGTAGGTCTGTGAATATATATATATGTAGGTCTGTGTATGTGGCTGTGAATATATTTCTTCTTAGCCAGGATTGGGCAGCCAGAGATAATATGATTTATTGTTTCTTGTCCATCTCCACATATTCTGCAGTTACTTGTTATGCTTTTGGTAATTTCTGGTGGGGAGGCTTTAGTCTTGTGCTGCAATTAAAAATCCTTCAGTCTCTACTTTGAGTCCTGAGCTTCTCAACCATTGCTGGGATTTTTCTCTGTCTATTTCTTTTGCATTTAGTTTAGTCCGGTATTTGCCATGAAGGGGCTTTTCTTGCCATCATTTTATCAAGGTCCATTGCCATTCTAGTTTTAGTTTGGATTTCATTTGTTTTATAGCTTTTGTTGTTTCTTCTTCATATTTGTGAGGTAGTGTGACTTCTTGTTTGTATTTGTCAGCTTCCTTAAATACTGAAAACAGTTTTATTATTATTATTATTATTATTATTATTATTATTGCCTGACTTAGCAATAAATCTAATATATAATCATTCCAAGTTAAATCTGTAGAAAAAGTTAAACCTAAAAGATGAAAACTAAAAACACCCAGGAAGAACTATATCAAATATAGCAATTAGAATATCATCAGGGTTCTTGAAATTCTTAATGGAAATTAGTCATTATTTCTATTCTTATGTATTTCTTCAGTATATTATTTTTCTAATTAATTCCACTGCTGGTATTTTCAAGAAATGGGAATGAAATGGTGCAGGGTATCAAGCCAGGAAATCTATAATAATGGACATTGAAGTGAAAATATGAACATATTTAATATTTCAGTTTAATAAAGCTTATGAAGTACTGAAATTTGTTTTTCTTTTTCAACTGTAGCATTGTAGCTTTCATCAGTTTTTCTTTTTCAACTGTAGCATTGTAGCTTTCATCAGTCTTTTCACTGTGTTTATGATTAGTTCCTGTAAATTGTTGTATCCTACTTAAACTATGTTTTATGTGCATAGCTGAGTTTCTGTGGATATCATCATCAACATTGTTCTTTAACTTTATACAAGACATTCAGATTAGCACATTATTTACATTCGACGGATATTTGTCCTCATCTTGTTTGTTGTTAACACAACGTTTCGGCTGATATACCCTCCAGCCTTCATCAGGTGTCTTGGGGAAATTTCAAACCTGGGCTCTCATTCCTAAGGTATTTTTCGATGTTATTATTATTATAACACTCAGTCCTAAGCAGATCAAGTGCAGATATGAATAGCATATGGGAACCAGTATTAAGGAAGGATAGGAAAATATTAGATTTATAAGCCCTAATAATTCACTCCATAATTACCCATGAGCATATGGTGTAGTGGTTAAGAGCACAGGCTACTAACACCAAGATTCCAAGTTCAATTCTAGGCAGTGACCTTAATAACAATAACATTGAAAAATACCATAGGAATGAGAACCCAGGTTTGAAATTTCCCCAAGACACCTGAAATATCTGTCAAATGTAAATAACATTTTTTTTAGGACTTGACTGTGTCACATCAGGAACACTAAAAGAGATATTTTTCATCACCAGGCCCATGAAATTCCACATACAGACAAATTAAAGAGAAAAGGCCTTCGAATAATGAAATTTTTGACACTGATTGAAAGAGTAGATAAATTATCTTGCAAAAGAAAATTTGAAATTTTAGCTGCTTGTGGGGAACTCATTAAATGGCCATTGAAACAATATGTATCCATTTCAAATTTTCTTCCCATGGTACAGTCAACTCAACTAGCAGGACTTATTTCTTCAAGTCATAATGTTAGGCTTTTGTTTCATTAGCACACTAGCTTGAGAACTCAAATGCTCTTTCAAAGCCACCTGCACTTTCCAGTCATTAAGCACCATATAAATGTTTTAACTCTTTTGATACCAACCCACCTGAAACTGACCCAAACTGATTCTGGTACAAACTTCTTGTTTTAAAAAGATCTAAATTAAAACCAATCAAGATTTCATGATATTTATGTTCCAAATACCAGCTAAAGATTGACTGTCATTTTATTAAACTCTTCATAATATATTAAAGTGTAGTATTTTTCAATGGAAATATACTAACAAAAGGTTTTGTCTCTTTCCCTTGTTGCTTACACACTTGCATTATTACTTCTTGCCTTCTCCATGGACAACTACAGAGAATACAATAGAGTTGATTCTCATTACATTGATAACGCTTCATTGTTTTTAGTGGACTAACAAGAATGTTCAGAATTTGGTTATGTCTCCGTGAATAATTTGCAATGGACGACTCTCCCTTCTCCTAAATTTGGCTACCCACTTTTGCACTGATGATAAAGTTTAGAACATCATCCCCTAATGTCGCAACAATGTTGGCATGAATGCCCCCAGGGGCTAAACGCTTTTCCTGCAGGTACTTGATAACACCACAATGCCAAGAGAAGTCACTATTAGTTACTTTTGCAGTCTTCTTTGGACAATGAAATGTCAGTTTACCTGGAAAGAAACAATGCAGTTATCAATAAAAAGTGTTGAAATTAATGCATGCAAGATTTCACAGCTCCAGCATCACTCCATCATAGTCAGTATATGAACTTTTCAGCCCACCCTCATGTATCATATATCATTTTCTAAAGGAATCACAGCCTGGCTGGTCCATTTTCCAAGATATGTTGCATGATTGTTTCCTTCATTCAGGTATTTTTCATGCTGTCCATAAACTTGATTACATTGTCATTTGCTCTCTTTCTGATGACAATATTCAGCCTATCCTAGTTATTGTTAGGATATTTATATTTCAGTTTTTGTCCAACCATGTTCTGAACAACACTTATCATTCTCATCAACTATACCTCATACTCTTGTAGTGACTCTAAGAACATGCTGATAAAACCACACCTTCAAGTTTTCTGCCAAGCTACAGTTGTCAGTCTAACAAATAGCTTCTTGTACCTCTACATATTAACTCCATAGCTACCATGTTTAATGCCAGTGAATTTATTGTTTGTAAACCACATAAATACTGTACTTAGGTATGGTATGCATGAGAAGTTCTGTTATACATCCTAGAATGTAAATAAATAAAACCCAATATTTTGTACATATGGAATTGGTCCGATGGCATTTCTTTGACTGATAAATTCAGACCAGCTGAAGCACCTTTCTTTCCCTCTTAGCTTGCTGAATTAAACATATATATAAATATATATCTGTATACTCACATTTGCACACATATACATTTGGTTATACAAATGGGAAAAATCTGAAGTTGAGCTACATCATAAGTGGTTCTGAAGCAGCTTGTCAAGTGATCTGACACAAAAGACTAGGCACTTGAGTTATATAGTTCACAGCTAATAAATATATACATGTGTGTGCTTCTAAATAGTTAACAACTCTTTTGGTAGCTGTAACTAGTTATATTGTAGCTTAACAGTATTATACTATACACCAAAAAGACAGAAAAGGTCAATGAATTAAGTTAATGCTCTATCAGATTGAATTTAATAAATTTAAACGCGAAAATCATACTTGAATAATTTAGTCCTGGTAGCTGAGCTGACTACCATGAGAAGATAAATTGGAATGGAAAGATATTGTTTAAAGTTTAAGTGACAAGAGAGTTGTGGGAAGTCCAAGTATGACAGTGCTCCCCATGAAGGTAGAGCCACAATGACTGATATTGAGCTTCGGAAAGATAATAGACTGGTCATTGGGGAAAATTTTTTCTCTAGTATGTTACAGGTTCATAACATGACAAACAGTTCCCACACTACGTTAACTAATCTTTTATATGGCTAGCATTTTAAAAGTAAAACCTCAGTGATTTGCTTTTTAAAATATACTAATTTTTCATGTCTACATGTGTATGTCTACTTAGTGATTCGACTGTCAGGTTGTTTACACTACTGGAAAAAAAGATACATCGTTAAGGTAGAGAGCTTAGAGATCATGATTCATAACATCCATAAATTCAGGTAAACGAGCCGCTAGAAATAGCAGTCAAATTTAACATAGCACTCTCCGTAAAAAAGATTAAAAGAATGTAGTAGTCATGTCCAGAACATTTTTGGTCATAGCTGTCTGCTTGATCAGGGCTAATCTGGGGTTGAACAATAACATCAATAAATGTCTAATTTTTTTTATTAATTTTTCTCACAAAGAAAACACTTTTTGAAATTAAAGAACCGCAACTTTTTTCTTCAATACAGTAAATAATATATTCATAAATGAAATAATCTCAAAGTAATTTTTAAAGAATCACGAAAATGTGGGTGGAAAGAAACAAAAAATTAACCTTAAAATCTTGACATTAACAAAAATTATGCCTTTATTCAAGGGATCCTGTTGATCATTTAGATACAATTGGAGAAATTTGATTGTCTTCATTATGACAAACTTTTACAGGATCCACAAAGGCTATTTGTTTTGGAGTTGGTGCTAACTCCGGGTGACACAAAAGACAAGAAATGGCATCTTTATTTGGTGCCAAACAGAACGGTTGCATTTTCATGCCATATTTATAGTAATAACCATCTTTCTTATTGCACTCCTGAACACCGGACTCAAAGCAATGAGTTTTTCTTACACCTCCAGCATGATGTAATGGTCTTTCTCTCTGCCAATATTGGCTGTTTGGTAGTATGGACATTATTTCTTCACAGCACACTCGGCTAACTACTCCATGATAACCTATTTTCTTGAATAATTGATCCCGTTTTTTAAGAAAACGTGGAAAATTACTAGGCCAGTTTTTTCCCAAAGCCCAAGGAAATATTTCGTATTTGAGTTCCTCTTCATCTTCCTCCATATCACTGGCAAGATAAAGAGCTACAAAGAAATTATAATAGGTATATTTATCGGCCAAATAACCTGCTCGCTTGAAATACACAAATGTTTCTGCCAGAAGATATTTATCGGAGAGACGATAACAAGAATCTCTTTCCAAAAAGCAAGCAACGACATCATTTTGGAGCAGTTTAAAAAATCTCAGTAACTCGTTGGTTTTCACTTCACTTTCCTTTGTTACCTTGGGCAGTTTCTTTGAAGTTTCAAACTTGGATAATTTAAAATATTTTGGGCCAGATAATTTCTTGTTAATTTGTTCTGTTTCTTCATATTGAAGAGTAACATGCATTTGCCATTCGTTATAAAGACGTAATAATTCTTGCCGTTGTTTCACATTATCTTCGAATTGCTTCTGAAGAAATGTTTCTGTAGAACAGCTGCTCGACAAAATGCCATTTATTTTCCACTCACTAAACCGAGATAAGTGCCGAGGTACTGCTTTAAATATCTTCTGCTGCCTTTTCTTTTGCCGCCATTCATAAGTCTTTGTTTTTCTTTCACTAAATGAATCGTATTTTCTTTCCGATGATTTTTCTGAAGAATTACGATCCTTTCTTACCTTTAATCCATTGCTTCCAGTCAAGGATAATGACTTTAAATACTGACTATTGACGCCCATTACTTTTACTGGTAGATTACTGTTGGTTGATGGTATAGGTATGTTTTGTACACTAACAATTTTTTGACGCAACTTCTGGCAAGTAGCTCTACAGTTAGATGTTGTTTCCATTATAATTATCTCGACTTGAAATAGTTAGGGAATGTTAAAACCCTGCCCTGTTTTCAAATCAGAATATGAAATATCATGTATACTTGTATTTGTACGTTTTAAGGCTTTGTGGAAAGTTTGGTAACGCTTCACTTTCATATTATAGATTTTCCTGAAATATTTTTCAACAAACAAACTCACAGTAACTTAGCTTGTAATATTTTCTTCAATACCTCTAAGAATTTCTATAAAGACAACAAAACAGATTTATGTATATGTGTATGTATACGAATGTGAATGCGTGCGTACACATGCTCAAGCACACATCTACATGTGCGTTGCACATTTTCCCAAATTTACAACTAATATTGATCATTATCACCAGTTTTGTTCATTGATCGAACCCTATTTTATATTGATCTTGATACAAAACAATGATGCTGGTAACATAAATATCAATGTCATAATCGATACAGGGCAACACATTTTTGGTAGTAGAAATTTAGTTAACTGAATTGACGGCACACGATAGCTAAAAGTTATCAAACAAAGGTATATCCAGGGTTGCTTATTTGGTAGAAACAGTAGCTAAATCTTTCAAAAATTGCACTTCACTCTCTTAAAAGTCGAAAACATTGTATAATGTAGTTCACTGATCAAAAGAAAAAAAAAATTCCCCTGGGCTTTGGGAAAAAGCTGGCCTAGTAATTGTCCATGTTTTTTTTTTTTTTCAGAAGAAGTCGTTAAGTGGTCTGCTAAGTGAAGTTTGACTGGTGTCTAAACAACAAATTACTCATTATTTAGGATAAAAAGTCAAGTCAGTCTTGGCCGGATTCGAACTCTGTACGGTGTTTTGTTCCTCACACTGCTAATTCTGTCATCCATTACTCTTCTTGAACTTAAGAACAAAATCAAAAATTTACAGAATGGACTACATCAATCCCAATATTTTACTAGTACCCTATTTTATCGACAGACATTGGAAAGACGAGAAGCGAAGTTGGCTTCGGCAGTATCTGAAACAACTCAGATGTAAAAAAAAAAACACTGAAGAAATACCGAAAGCCATTTTGTTTGGCACACAACCTTTTTTGTCATTCACCAAAAATGAATTTCCACTTAAGACAACTCCGACTGCCCTCAAGGCAAATGCCTTTTCTTGTCGTTAATCTACAAATGAAACTTGAGAGCTGTCATCCCGCCAAGCTAAGCTCGTCATTCTTCCAGTTTTTACACGATTTGATCTAAGACGTCTCACAAGTGTTGCCAGATTTTCAAAATCCAACTGAAAGCAAAATAAATTACAACCCAAATTCATGTTCTTGTGTTTATTTTTATGGAATATTTGAAGAAATAAATTTGTAACAGCAATTTTGTATGAATAACTACTTTAACACAAGTTACCAGCGAATATTTCTTTTCGATAAGACTAGACCCCTCTAGAATTGCAACTTCTCACAATGGAGTACAGTCCTGCGCCCCTGAATCTAATCCCCATTCAAAAATCAGTTTATAATAGCACCCATACGTCATAAGTTAGTAAATGTTACAAAACCATGGGGAGGGTAACATTACAACTGGCGATCAGACGTAATTTTAATAGCAGTCGATGCTAATCTACTTCCGGCTTGTTTAGCTCAACACCGTATAGCATTACTCAACATAGAAAAATCTCACATACATGACCAGTGAGTTGTAAAAATTCGATCAATTGAAATTGTCTACGCAATAAGTAGGCAACAGCGCTTTCTAGGTATGCTTAAGAAGTCTAAAAACAAGAAAGGAAAGTACACACATACAAAAGATGACAAACACATTTTATGCACACACACGCATACACACAAAGACTCATGGAGACACACATGCATACATAACAGGCGCACGAACATACACCAACTCATACATTTAGACACACTCATACACATGCAAAGAAGCAGAGGTACACACACACATGAATATGCAGGCTAGTGCGCGCACATAACAAAATCTCGCATAAAATCCCACAAAAAATAAGCAAAAACAAAAAAGAACGCAGCTTCAATAACGGACAGTCGAAATCCATTGATACATTTGTAAATGCAGTGACGAAAAAGCCTTCTGGGATAAATAAATGAGTGGAAATTGAACCGGTTAGTGTTTTATATTAAGGCACTGTAACTCTTCCCAGACACAGCAAAAGTTAGATATTGTTTCGCAACTGATGTTATTTAAAATTTAAGTGAGTACTGCAAGAAGTCGTTAAAGATTCCGTGAGAAATTGTGATAAAGCGACCAATTATATGCCAATGTTTTGCCGAGCCATTTTTGTGTTTAATTCTTTGTTAATTTAGTATACACTCACTCTTAACATTTTCAAAATCTGTAGGTGTTGAGGAGACCTGTTTGTCCACAGTGTCTTGGTTAAGACCTTTTAAAGACAGTTTTATGATTTGTTTAATCTTTCGATAAATTTGCCTTTATGAAAAACTGAGAAAGGGATTCATAAAGGTGTATAGTAATTGCTAGGGGTTTCCTGAGACATGGAACGTATTTCAAGAATTGCGTTAAAGCATAAAGGTTGGGAAACACTGATATAGACAATGAGGATTGATTTAGATCTGGTCTTTAAAGCAAGCTAACTAGTGAAAGCAGTGGACATGTTCCGGTCTTATTAGAGATCATCAACGAAGCATATTCTACTCTGAGAGACCAAAAATAATCAATGTATATAGGAAGGGAGGTAATAAGGTGGCACTGATTTGGAATATTAACAGTATAGTTGTCAAACCATTATATTATGGATCTGAGAATGTAGTGCAATTGAATCTGGTTTGCAGAATGCTGTCCTCTGCATATTGTTGATGTTCATAATCAGCACCAGTATCACTACATTTCTTTTTTCCCTTGCTATTTCTCCATATATTTCAATATATTACACTTGACCCACCAAAATAGCATCCACATTTCCTTCAAACGACTACTTACTGCCTTAAATAAAGAAAGAACAGATAATGTAGTATTAAATATTCCTAAAAAGACAGGATGACCATGGCTAGAATGTCTTTGATCGTTGGTCTGCCCGATCAGAGTTGACTTAAGGCTAAACAACAACAGCAGGCACTAAAATCCTACATATTTCTCTCGTTATCTAAGATCTAAACTGTAATGGTTAGATGAGGTTTAAGGCAACGCGAAACCTTAAAGCTACACATAGTCTTTAAAAACTTAGTGTGAATTGTTAAAGGAATCTGATTTAAAAAAAAAAAATACACAGCATATTCACTTCCGAGTTCAAATTCCAAGGTCAACTTTGTCTTTCATCGTTTCCAGTATGGGAGCAGTGTCCGAAAAACCACAATGATAGTCATGTGTTGGTATTGATGTAATTGATTTACCCCCGTTCAAACTTACTGGTCTTGTGCCTAAATTAGATATTTATTCTAATGTGAAATAGCTACACATTTTCTATACAAACAGTATATTTCTATTTCGTCTTTAATATCTATAATCACATTTTCACAATAAATGAAAATAGACTTTCTTGTATATTTAATATTTTTTTCTTCAATGAGGCTTTATTAGTTTTCATTAATTTAAAGTAAAACTGAAATGTATAAGGGTTCACCTTCTCTGAGCTGCTAGACTATATTGTGCTGACGAGGTCTGTTAATTTTACATGTCCAGTCTTGTCACTATTTACAAATCAATCACTGCCGACTTCATTCTTTTATTTTACACAATTTAAATTCTAGAGCTGTCTACCCTGGCTTTCTTTATAAAACTTTGTCATTAAAATACTGACGTATCTCAAACCTGTCTGTCTGCTGGTCTGAAGTTTGAATGTCTTAAAGTGTGTAGGCAAATAAAGTAAAATGTGGTTGGGAGGTGGGTTGTGGTAGGTTAAACAGATGCTGATAAATGGGGATGGGTATGGTGTGTACATATATGAACATCTGTGTCACTCAAACTCCAGCGATTTACTTTTTAAATTACGCTATTTTATACCACACCACAGTTTCCTCACTTCACAGAAACTGAAACAAGGTTTCTAGTAACAGCGGGGATGAGATGATTCGAACTTTTGTGGATGTACATAGTTTCCTCGTTGGGCTTCCTGTAAGGGCAGTACTTACCCGTTTTCAGGTCTAGGGCCACGTCTAGGAAGTCGACTGCGGCCAAGTTGATGATAACTGTTATGGACAGGCCGAATTCTTTGAATATTTTTATTAGGTCTTTCTTAAATTTATCCATTGCGTGGCCGTTCATATAGCTTGAGATTGCCACACCGTCTTCCTTGTAAACAATCGGTTAGTGTGGGCGTGTCTGTTTCTTGAGTGTATCCAGTACAAATAACCCGACGAGGTCGGCGGTTTCAGCCTCGTCGTATATACCCATAGAAACGTTGAATAGTGGATTTACACACTTTAACATCGTAGACTTTTACTATTCTATGTCGAAAACTTTTCTCCTGGATCATTCGTCAAATTAAAATGATTTTTAATGGTTCTAATTTGCCATTATGACGTCACAATAGCCGTATCGTTTCCTCCAGAGCCTTCGTTTTATCAATATTCTCATTCTCACGGTGATTAAAAGTTAAGGTATGTGTGCTCTAGGATACCAACCCAAACAGAAGACTAACGTGAAGTCAGTCATCTTTCACCTTATTCTTAGTGTTTGTGAGGATGCTTTATGCCGTTACAAGACATACGGTTGTGTTCCGTGCTCGTATGAACTCTTAGCAATTTCACCACAGGTATTTTATTGCAAACAATTGTGTGACTTGACTGTAAAGAGAATGTGACATTAACTAACAATAAAAATGATGAACATGGAAGAAAATACTCAACATATAATCATAGACATGTCAAGAGAATATGGCTGTAAATTTGGTATTTTAATAATGTTTGTTGCTATTAAAAAGTTTCATAATATTTTAAAGATATTTCTATATCGAATTAAAATAGTTTCTTCATTACTTGTTTGATTAGCAATATCGAAGGATTGCCGTTCATAAATGTCTTTGATAAATAAATCTTTATGCATCTTCGACTGTGTATGAGCGTATATGTTTGGATATGTAGTGCGTGTCACTTCTCTCTTCCATTCTCCATTTCCAATTTTCTCCACTCCCTCTCTGTCTCGCGCTCTCTATCTCTATATATCTCTTCATCTCTCTCTTTCTTGCGCGCACACACACAGATTCAGAATACATACAAAATTTTTTGTAGGGATTAACGGTACAGCATGACGAAATAGTCATCAGAAGGCTGAATGGAAGGGAGATAATGACAGTGACCCGGCCGAGCGAATTTATTCTCTCGCGCGCGTGTATGTGAGGATGGTATGTGTGAGTGTGTATGTATGAATGTTGAGGAGAATGCGTGTAGGGCGAGCTGAAAAATATGTGGACCTGTGTGTGTATATGTGTGTAAGTGACCCAGTGCGTACATTAAGTGGAATGATATGCATTACATGTACTGGTATTTATGTGTGTGCATATGGACGTGTACGTATGTGTGCAAACACATTTGCCTCTGTGTGCGTGCGTGTATATATATATATATATATATATATAATATATATATATATATATATATATATATATACTGTTTTGGTTCAGCTTAAGGACAGAGCTGGTGACCTACTTTTGGGATAAACCCATTGTCCTGTCAGATTCAGGTGGATTGATCGGTTCTGGGTGGACCTGCGACCCCCTTCGGGTGAACTAGAGGTCGTTCTAAACACCCCTTGAAGAAGAGGAAGAGGAAAGTAGTGAGAAAGATAGAGTAAGGAATGAGAGCAGATAGAGAGGATATTAGCAGTGCAGAGAGGGATTGAGGGTAGTGATAGAGTAAGAGGTTTTTGGACAGTCGGATTTTGGTCGTCAAGGCAGGCGGTTGGGATGCAAGACCTTGGCAAGTTGGAGTTAGCGGCACAGAGATAGATATATACAGAGGAATAGGCGGCTGTTAGAGAGGAACTACAATATGGGACACTGGCTATTCTAGTAGAAACTAAAGGTATTTAATTATTGTATTGATACGTGTTACGATGTAAAGAGACTGTAAAAGAAAAAAAGAGAAAGAAGAAAGAGAGAGAAAAAGAAGGACTCTGATGTAGTCGTTAAAGACTTTGAACTGTAACGTGAATTGTTGTGATACGAACATTGTATAATGTATTGAACTGTTCTGATTGGACTGTAACGTATCGTGAACATTATTTGATCTGAACTTATTTGTCTATGAACATTGTATATTGTATCCGCATGTTGTTTTCTTTAAATGCTTTGATCTGTGGTATACCCGTATGATGTATTGATTTGTTGTTTCCTTTAAATGTTTTAAATGTATCTGAAATATATTTGATGTGTAACAATTGATTGTCATATAAACTAGTGTTAAATGTAAGCCAGTTGTGCCTTGCCTCTTTGTGTCTCTCTCTGTATCTCTCTGTGCTGCTGCTGCTGTTGTTGTTGTTGTGTCTCTCTCTCTTCTCCGAGTTTCCGTAGCTTATTCGCTGCATCGAACGGGCCTGTGTGTGAGGGATTCCGTAACAGTTCGAATCGGAGGTCCCCCCTCGTAACAATACGTACAAAACGCCCCCCCCCGTCCAATGGACGGTGCTGAGTTGTCAAACATTTAAACTAAATTTTCTCAAAAAATCTTGTCCGACCGTCCCATAGGCCTCCCCTTTGATAAACACTGATTTAACCTAAATTTGAGACACCGGCAAAAGAAGAAATAAACATATACTTTTTTCTATTCCAAGAAAAACGATTTTACAAATGCACGTTCCCACGGCTTTATCGATCGCATTCTCACCTGGAATCGATTTTTGTAATTTTTTCAAGACTTATGCACGCCCTGATACCGTCGGTATCTACATATCAAATTTGAGCATAATCGGATGGAGGATGCCCGAGATCCTAGAAGACACACACACAGACTGAACGGATTTTATAATATATATATATATATATATATATATATATATATATATATATATATATACATACATATATATATGCATTTACACAAACACATGGGTGAGAGAGTTGGTATGTGAAAGCACGTGGTTGGATGTATAAAAACAAAATAGAATGAAAAAAACTACAGAAGATTTGTATTATATGGTTAAAAGATATATTAAAATCGTCATGTTAGGAAAATGATATAAAATTTTGCGTATAGTGACATTGTTTTTGGAGAAATAACCGGTTTCGCATTTTCTTTTCAAATTTCTCAAATTTCTTTACCGATGTGTCATTTATTCGTTATGGTGGTGATGTAGCGTTCGAAACAGAGGGAGATAATCAAGGAGTTTTTCGGTGTAAGGGAGATAATAAAAATATGTTGGGAATGATTAGGTTTTGATAGAATAAAATGTTAGAAATGGTTAAGTTTAAGTTTATATTTTTCAATGAGGTAAGTTTCCTTATTTAAAAGTGCTAGAAATGGTTAAGTTTTGGCTTATATTTTTCAATGAAGTAGGTTTCTATGTTTAATCTAAATTGTGTTGGTGTTCCAATAGCACGTTGATAAAATGGAAAGATTACAAATTGTGGTAGCAGTTGTTATGTGCATCTGTCAATGTGGTCACTAAAGGGTATCATTCTGTATTCTGGGAATGCAATTTGCTGTTGGTGCAGAGTGCATCTGTGTCTGAACGATAATTCCGTGGACCCTATGTAGTCTTGGTGGAAGCCCAAGCAAAACTGCAATCAACATTTTTTAGCCCCAGACCAGAGACACCAGGTCACAGGTTGGAACCTGGTGATCAGGAAAAACCAAAGATAATTAACCTCTCAACTAAACCTCTTTCAAGCACAAAGATAGACAACCTCTCAAAAGGGTTAAAATTCACCCCAACTCCATGCAGAGCTAACCAAAATGAAGTGAAAGACAGTATAATAGAATTCTGTAGAAATTTAAGACTCACAGTAGCATTAACCAATTACAATACATAAATCAGGTTTTCTGAGGTAGAAGTAAAATCAGATTTGATTTTGAATTTTTGTCCCTCTTTAAAAAGGAACTCTGATCCTTGATAGTTGGGACATGTTGCACAATTTGGTCAACCACTTTTTCACTTTGCATCCATTATTTCAGAAAAGAATTTTATCTTTGTGAGGATCTTTTTTAATGACTTCGGTTGTTTGTGGCTTTTAATGATCTTATGTGTATGTAAAATTTCCTTTAATTTGGGGTCCTTATGTAGCATTGGTAGATTTGGGGTGATGATGGTGAAGGCTTCTTTGTTTCTGAGGTTGTAAGTGGATATGTATGGCAGTGTTTTCAGGGAGGGTGTGTTGCAATACAGAATCAGACGTGCAACACTATTTGTGTTGCACATCTGATTCCATCCTCTATGAGTTGAACTGAGTAGTGCCTGTCAATGAGGGTGATTTTGAGTTCTTGCAGTCTAAAGTCTCTGGTATATTTTTCTGACACTATGGTGCATATCCTTCTTGCAAGGTTGAAGGGGATGTTTGTTTTGGTGTGTTTTGGGTGGCATGAATTAAATAGTAGATATTGTTTGGCGTTTGTGGTTTTGTAAAATGTCCATTTCTGTTTTTAGGTTTATTTTTTTAACTAATATATCCAGAATGGGAGCTCCTCTTGGTTGTATTCCATTGTGAATTGTATGTTTGGGTTGATGCTGTTCAATAGTCTTTTGAATTCCAGGAGTTTGTCTATGTTTTTATTGCATAGGATGAAACAGTCGTCCAGGAATCTTTTCCAATTCTCTTTTATGTTTTGGGAAAGAGGGTTTCCAAAGGTAGATAAAGATTCCTGGTATATTCTTATTTCCAGATAGCCCATTGTTAGGTTTACAATAACTGGGGTTGCTCTAGTGCCCATGGCAATTCTAGATTTTTGTCTATAAAAAGTGTTATCAAACATGAAATGGTTGTTTCATAGGATGAATTCAATTGATTCAATTATGAACTCTTTGCTAATCCTTTCTGGTATTTCTTCTGGATATTGGTCCAGCCAGAACTGAATTGCCTCTAGTTCATAATTATGAGGTATACTAGTATATGTTAATCACATCAAATGAAACCATGAATGTTTCTTCTTTGACTTTTTTGGGGAGGTGATTTAACATGTCCAAGTCATCTCTGATGTGTTTAAGGAAGGGTTTCTGGAGGATGTCCATAAATAGACTTTGTCTGTATGTTTCACAGGCTGGGCCAGCTATAATGGGTTGCAACTTTAGTATGTATATCTTTGGTGATTTTTTTATGGTTTCATTTATAATCTGGCTTTTGTGGATTTTTGGTAGACTGTAGAATAGGCTAGGTTTGCATTTAAAGTTTGTTAAATAGTCGATTTCTTTGGTTGTCAGTTCTTTTCTGTGGGTTTTAATTAGTGAGGATAGGGTTTTCATTTTTTTTGGGGTGGGGAGAGAGTAGGGTGTAGTTTGTGATTTTTTTCTTAATGTTGACTTTCATTAAGTATAGAGATTACTAGATTTTTATAGTATAATGTGTCTATTACTACCACTGCACTTCCTTTATCTGCTTTCGTAATATCTTCTTTATTTTGAAGTTCTATTAGTTCCTTCCATTGTGTAGTGCTAAAGTTTGAGGTAATTTTTTGTTTATGCATGGTGTGGTAGGGAAAGTTCTCAATGTGGTTGCAGAATTCATCAAGATTTTTATTTCTTCCTCTGTGGGGGATGTATTCACTTTTGTTTTTGACTAGTGAGTCATCTGCAGTATTGTAATTGGTTAATGCTACTGTGAGTCTTAAATTTCTACAGAATTCTATTATACTGTCTTTCACTTCATTTTGGTTAGCTCTGCATGGAGTTGGGGTGAATTTTAACCCTTTTGAGAGGTTGTCTATCTTTGTGCTTGAAAGAGGTTTAGTTGAGAGGTTAATTATCTTTGGTTTTTCCTGATCACCAGGTTCCAACCTGTGACCTGGTGTCTCTGGTCTGGGGCTAAAAAATGTTGATTGCAGTTTTGTTTGTATGCGCTGTCTGTGAGGTTGTCTGGTATTGGTCCGGGGGAGTAGTGGTCCGGGGAGGTAGTGGTCCGGGGAGGTAGTGGCCTTAGATTGTTATGTGTGTGTGGGTGTCTATGGGTGTCTTGGTTAGTGATGTGTATAACATTTCTGAGAATAGCCTGGATAAATGGGTGTACGCTCAACAGGAGTCTGTAGGCTGGAGACACAGCAAGGGAGAGCACTTGTCCTTAGTAGTCGGTGTAAACTTAGATCCTACCAGAGCGTCTCATTTAATACTTTTTATTAACTGTTTATCGTGTTTATTTAAAATTTATTTCTTATAAAAGAAATTTTTGTTTCACAGTTTGTTCTTATGTCTCATCATCCCCCCCCCCCAGTGAATTTCGGAGGATGAAGCACTGAAGTGAGCAAGTTGAATATATTGTAGGTGTGTTACTGTATCCGAGACACAAAGGGAGAATGAATGATGTTTAGCGAGGTTTGATAGAACTATTCCAGTCATTTTTTTCTTTTATTTGTTATTTGCCATACCTCTTTTATTTCCTTTAACTTTCGCCGCCATCGTTGAAATAAATAAACCCACATAAAATAATATTTCATTAAAATTTTTCTTAAAATTAAATATATGACGGAACAAATTTTCATATAGAAATACATACCCACCTACTTTATATTCACATACATACATGCCCCTCCTCCCACATTACTGCACCAGGACTGAATCTAAAAGATCAAAAGCTAAAAGTAAAAAAATTGTTACATTTCTATCCAGTCTAGGGGAAAAAACTCTGCCGATTTTTTTGTTATGAAGTAAATCGAAGCTATTATTTGTTTTTACTCCGAAATTTTATGGGAGGAGGCCAGTCGATTAGATCGATTGCAGTACGCAACTGGTACTTAATTTATCGACTCCGAAAGGATGAAAGGCAAAGACGACCTCGGCGAAATTTGAATTCAGAATGTAAAGACAGACGAAATACTGCCAAGCATTCGCCCGGCGTGCTAATGTTTCTTACCAGCTTGCCGCCTTAATCAAGGCTATTATTGTGAGGTTGGTAGACGTTGGTGATGCCATCTTAAAGTTTATTGCAAAGAAGTAATCATCTGAAAGACCATATCATTTGAGAACAGCAAAATGATATTAGATGTATTGCTTTGAATTCCTAGTCTTTTTTCCATTCGCTTTGTTAAATTTTGAAATGCAGCGTTATAACGAAATTTTAAAAATCAGAATTCATCGAATAATATATTTCTCTCTTGGGTATTTCTGCCGAGGTCGACCTTGCCTTTCACTCTTTCAGGGTCGATGAAATAAGAGCCAGTTGAGCACTGGGGTTGGTGTAATTGACTTGCCCCCGCCCACCAAATTTAAAGCCATGTGCCTATAATAGAAGGAATATTTCTCTGTTGGATAAAATAGTTAAAATTTGTATTAAAAACTTCGCATACAAAATTAACGCTACATTAATATGGAATATTACTTGACCATAACTGAAGAAATTTTTAAAAATTTATCTTAATAAGTGATTTCTAAGATAACTGAATTAAAATACAACACTAATAAATGTCAATTCAACTCCACAATGATATAGTCATGAGGGATCTAAATCTGAACCACATCTGAATATCTGAATAAACCTGAATAACAGACTTTAAGTGAAATATCTGCTACAACCAACTATATTTAGTTTGTTTTAAACAAGAGAAATAAATTTTACTCGCTTAATGTGCTATACTGACTTATAGATCGTAAGTAATTGTGCAAGTATGATCTCAATTTTTTTTAAAGATGTTACAAAGAGATTCAGGATCAGTAATATGTTCAAAGAAAGTTGATAATTTATTATTATGTTCAGGGGTTAGAGCGTCGGGTTCACAATCATAAGGTAGTGAGTTTGGTCCCTTGACCGGGTCATGTGTTGTGTTCTTGAACAAGACACTTTATTTCACACTGCTCCAGTTCACGCAGCTGTAGAAATGAGTTGCAACATCACTTGTGCCAAGCCTTGGATAACATCAGTGGCCTGGAGAGGAGAGGCTGATATGCATGGGGGTCTGCTGGTCCTCTATAAAACAACCTTGCCTGGACTTGTGCCTCGGAGGGTAACTTTCTAAGTGCAATCCCATGGTCATTCATGACCAAGGGGGAGGTGTCTTTACTCTAGCTGATTTAGACATTGACAATAGGACTTAGTTAAATTGAAGGAGAGTTTCCACTGAAAAATAAACAGAATCTCAATGACCGAAATATCCAGACTAGCTGTGTTAAAAATGTGTGTGTGTGTGTGTATGTATGAATGTATGTATGTAGGAATGTATGCGTGTATATATATGTGTGTGTGCATGTATGTATGTGTGCGTGCGCGCGCGTATGACTTTTCTTTGAGTTTTATTTAAGTTCTTCTTAAGAGAGTTCAAGTCGGTCGCTAACAAAACGACAAGACTTTTTGAGTTAAGAGAGTTTTCAGCGTTTGTAAATATGTAGTTGAGTTAGTGTTTTGGTTGTACTGTCGGGGCATATATCCAACACATCTACTCAACTGTATGTATGTGTGTGTGTGTGTGTGTGTGTGTGTGTGTGTGTGTGTGTGTGTGTGTGTGTGTATGTGTGTGTGTGTGTGTGTGTGTGTATGTATATGCATGCTTATATACATATATATACATGTGTGTATATTGGGTCATCCCATAACTAATGTGTTTTTTCAATTGCATGAACTAAAAGTCGGAGGGGTATGGGATAAACTATCAGATCATCCCATAAGTTCTGTCCGGTTTTCCCTTTTTAAAAATTGAATGAAATTTAATTGTATTTTAGAATGTTTAATGGAATTAAAAATTATTTTTATGCATTTGTGTACATTTAAACTAATAAATATTATTTTACAGAATAATAGAATTAAAATTTCTAACATGGAAGTATCCAAAGAGAATTTGAGGTACATAATGATTTATGAGTACAAAAAAGGTAACTCTGCACCCGATGTGACTCAAAACATACACCCAGTTTATGGGAAAGAATGCTTGAATGAAAGAACTTGCAGAAGGTGGTTTGCAAAATCCAGAAGTGGAGATTTCAGCCTTGAAGATGAAGATTGAACAGGACGTCCAGTTGAGTCTGATGATAAACTCCTTGAGGCATTACTTGAAGAAAATCCCACATTATCAGTTGAAGAATTGGCAATAAAGCTTAGTTCAACTGTTCACCGTCATCTTGGAAAGGTTCCTAAACTTGGAAAATGGGTGCCTCATGAATTGTTCGAAAGCAACCGCAAATCCCGAGATGACATCTGC
This sequence comes from Octopus sinensis, assembly GCF_006345805.1. Classification (NCBI taxonomy): domain Eukaryota; kingdom Metazoa; phylum Mollusca; class Cephalopoda; order Octopoda; family Octopodidae; genus Octopus; species Octopus sinensis. Next base: position 79,313,464 of record NC_042997.1, read on the forward strand.
TCTTCTCTCCATTCTCACGAACTCATTTCACCCTTTTTGGATAGACTTGTGACTGGTGATGAAAAATGGATCTTCTATTGAAATGTTAATTGTCGTGAGCAGTGGCTTGGCAAAAGGGAAAAAGCTCAACCACGACCGAGGAGGGAAAAAAGTTCTTCTCTCTATCTGGTGGGATTGCAAAGGAGTAATTCACTTTGAATTCTTACCACCTAATGCAACAATCAATGCTCAAGTGTACTGTCAGCAATTAGAGCGTTTGAACCAAGCTTTGAACAAAAAAAAGACCTGCTTTAATCGAAAAGGAGTGATGTTTCATCAGGACAATGCACGACCCCAAACTGCGAAGATCGCATCACAGAAGATCGAAGAGCTTGGTTGGGAAAAAATTCCTCATCCACCTTACTCTCCTGACCTTGCTCCTTCAGACTACCATTTGTTTCGTAGTTTACAGAATTATTTGGGGGACATAACATTCGCAAGCCAGGAGGAGGTCGAAACTGACATTTCAGAGTTGTTCGCTTTGAAACCAAAAGAGTTTTACATTGATGGGATTAAAAAGCTTGTAAATAGATGGAAGGAAGTCATAGATAATCAGGGAAAGTACATTGATGATTAAATTTCAATTAAATATAACATTTGATCACTTGTTTTCTTTATTAAAAATTCGGACAGAACTTATGGGATAACCTGATACCTGCATCAACTTGCTATAAAAACAGGTAATAATCTTATTTTGTACTTATTCTTAGTGCAAGTTTTGAAAAGTGCAGTTCGATTTTAACAGTTATTTTTTCAAAGCTATGATGGAAGTGACAAAGGAGCTTACTTAGCATATTTTGCTTTATGAGTTCAATAAAGGCAACAATGCAACGAAAGTGCGACGAATATTAATGTGATATATGGGGATCAGACAATAAGTGTCAATGGTTGTATCATTGGTGGAAAGAACGAGAAGGTCCCAAAACAAAATTGAAACTAGTTTGGCTAATGCTCTTTTTCTTCCCACGGATATATTGTACATAAAGATAGTTATGTCTCTTGGCTAAAATCTCTAAATTTATCTATTCTCTTGGATAGTATAGCATTGAAACAAAAAATTTGTAGCGAATCATTTCCTGGATTCTTAACCAGGAATCGAAACCTAGTTTAGATTTTTCTATGAGTTCCTTCCAATTGTTCTCGACGTTAGCATTTAGAAATTTATGAGAGTCAACTATCAAACTTAGATGAGTTCTGTTGTTTAAGTGAACATTCTTGAGTTAAATACAGTTCAACATAAATACTCATTTACCTCCCATTGTTATTTGACCTACAATCAGCTTTCCACTACTCAAACTCAGTTCTTCTTTCGCCTCTTTTCCTTGGCCCTTGACCATAAGGAGCACTACGCGCATGGCTTTTGACTGTAGTATAACACAGCTTTCATGTTCTCTATTTATCAATATAGAGAGGTAGATTCTTTTACTCTTTCTCTCTCCTATCCGTCTCTAACAGTTACTGATGAATTTAACTGCCTACAGAATAAATAAAAGAACTGCGACTAATCTGTGTACAACAACAACATGAAGTTTTTATCTTACATTGTTACGATGAAATAAAAGCCATGTTAACTATTACTTTTTATCCTCTCATTAATTTGCTACGTATATTCGTTACATTCTGTGTGCATATTAATCATTACATACTGCCAGACACCAATAATTTAATCACGTTAAATGTGGTCGGTAAGAGTTACTTCCCTTCAATTAGCAACTGTGGAATTTTCGAAAAGTAAAAAGTTTGCATTATGTAGCTTGTTATTCTCTTTAAGTGAACATTTTTCTGGTTGAAATACACAAAAAAATGGCGACACAGCAGTCAACAAATTGTCAAACATAAGTGATTTTCATAGAAAAAAGTATCTTTTTGATGTAAAGAATTTTTTGTGTTAACATGGTCCGATTTGAATTTTTTCTTCTACGGAAGGAAGAGCAACCCTTCTTCTATCATACTCTCAATTTTGGTCAACTTGCACCGCAGGGTCTCGGAGGAAATAGTGTTAGTTGAAGGCTACCAAACCTGCCATACACAGACAACTTCAACTTTGTATATATAGAGATGTGTTTCTAATTAAAGGCCGGCAATTTTGAAGGAATGGGGAAAGTCTATTCTATAGACTCTAGTATTTTACCAGTACTCTAATTTGCTGATTCCCGAAAGGATGAGCTTAGAACACGCAAAGTGCCAGAAAAAATACTGCAAAGTATTTCCTCGTACGCTCTAACAATCCTACCAGCTCGCTGCCTTCCACCTTGTAATTTAGCACGGTTTTTGATCAGACAAAATTATGTGTATGTGTGTATGTGTGTGTGTGTGTGTGTGTGTGTGTGTGTGTGCGCGCGCGCGCGTTATATAAAACAGCAAAATGCCAAACCCCACCTATAAAGCAGAAATCGGAAAGCGCGAAACTGTCACTGTATCGAGCTATTAGGTTTTATGAATTACGTAGCTTTGTTGTTCAGCACATTCAAAAGCATCAATTTATACCTAGTTGATGATATACAATAGATCACGACAGTCAGCAGACACACGATTTCCCGGCTTTCTGCCAAATAAATAAATGAATAAATAAATAAATGTTAATGAAGCTCTTTGAGTAAAAAAAAAAGCCGACAATAAGAAACAAAAAACACGAGTTGCTTGTGTGCAAGTACAAAGATCATTTCACGAAGAAAATTTTACATTGTTTGTCATAAGCATTACAGTATATTACAAATAATACAGCCGGTCGACCTTTTAGAAATAGCAGCAAACTCTTCCTTACCTAGAAAGGAATCATAAAAAAAATATATTAGATAGTATTTGAAAAATAAAGAAGAGGTATGTTTTTGCTCATAAGTCTGCTCGACCAGGGTTGACAGAAGACAAGACAACAACTTTTTGTAGGAAGGAGAGCGATCGGTCTGGTACTCATACTGTGATTAAAAAAATCAACAAAAGCAAGTTCCTATGTTGTTTAACTTCAGATGAAACCTGATTGAGCACACCTATGATTATAGACATTCTAGCTGTGATCAACCAGTCACTTTTCTAGGTGCGATTTGAGGAATATTTATCAGCTATTTTTAGCAGTTAATTTGTCCAAATAGACGCTTCTATGCCTCTGTGTGAATAAGTATACTTAGTTATTTTACTGTGCTTTGTAATACTCAAGAAATATATCACTCAGCTATGGGGTCAGGGTTGACCAAAAATACTCACTTAAAAGTTACTCGGGAAGGGAAATAACTCTTACCGGCCAAATTTAATAGAGTTGATTATAAAACTCCTAAATTACGGATACTTTTTATTTGTTTCAGTCACTGGACTGCGGCCATGCTGGAACATCGCAGTGGAAAAAGTAAATGTTGTTGCCCATCATCCAATAATTCGTAATACGGAAGCTAATTATTCAGAAATGTCCACGCGACAAAAGTGTTAACTGTCGTAGTGACTAGTTAAAATCCTATTAGGTAATTGACTATCTTACCCCACCCATAGAAATTCCACGAAGACTTGGTCATGGATAATTAACACACAGACACATGCCTATATCCATGTACACGCATGCAAACATACATATATACATTCATACACACATACATGCACGCATACATACATACATACATACATACATACATACATACATACATACATACATACATACACACACACACACACATACATACATACTACATACATACATACATACATACAAACATACATACATACAAACATAACATACATACATACATACATACATACATACATACATACATACACACACACACACACACATACACATACATACATACATACATACATACATACATACATACATACATACATACATACATACATACATACATACACACACACATACATACATACATACTGTCCCTGAGAAGACTATCGAACACGTCCTTGATCTTGGCTACCATCTTTGGGCGTTTTTATTGTCTCTACTGCAACTTTTCGTACTTGATGTACTGCATGCTCAAAAGGGAAGTAAAGGTACATAGATCGGAGATCAAGGGGTCTCTTCAGGCCGAGCCGCTACTTTTCTCCATTGAGAGAGCACAGATCCCTTACTACAGACGATTGATTACATACATACATAAACAAGGAATACTGGTAGAACATCCCAATAAAAACATCAATTCGGTGCAAACATAACAGACCTGATATTGTTTTGTGGTACAGTGTCAGCTGCCCAGTAGATGTGAATGAGCAATCAAAAGTCCAAGAAAAAGGGAAACTTTTGGCGAATTAATGCGGAAATTACAGCTCTTGTACTCTGACTATGTATTCTCATTTGTATCAATCGTCATAGGTACATTAGGTTATGTACCAACAAATTTTCACAAAAATCTAAAAATACTCGGTTTCATGGAAAAAGACAAAAAAAAAAAACTGACGCGGATTCCCCAAATCCAGTCTATTAGTGGCACAGTGAAGATTTGCAAGACATTCCCAAAATTCTCCATCTGAGATTCTTATGTGAATAGATGCACACATTTGGGTGTATGCATGGACAGTTCAACCAACACACCAACTCATATATTTACAAATACTGGGAACTCGAAAGGTCTTGTCACCTTGTTAGCAACAAGCTAGAACTCTCACAAGAAAGACTTAGATTAAATTCAAAGATAAATCATACATGTGCATAGGCGCATGAGTGGCTGTGTGGTAATAAGCTTGTTTCCCAACCATATGGTTCCGGGTTTAGTCCCACTGTGTGGCACTTTGGGCAAGTGTCTTCTACTATAGTCTCGGGCCAACCAAAGCTTTGTGAGTGGATTTGGTAGACTGAAACTGAAAGAGGCCCGTCGTATGTCTGTCTGTCTGTCTGTCTGTCTGTGCCTGTGTTTGTCCCCCCCCCCCAATATCGCTTGACAACCGATGTCCTCGTAACTTAGCGGCTCGGCAAAAGAGACCAATAAAATAAGTACTAGGTTTACAAAGAATAAGTCCTTGGGTCAATTTGTTCGACTAAAGGCAGTGCTCCAGCATGGCTGCAATCAAATGGCTGAAACAAGTAAAAAAAGAAGAAAAATACATACATACATACATACATACATACATACATACATACATACATACATACATACATACATACGTAGGTACGTACATACATACATACACATATACATACATACATACACTGCTCAGTGGCTGTGAATATCTCATCTAAAGCTGAGATAAAAACCGACATCTTTGATGAACTTTCAGCTCTTATATTCGGGTTATAGATTTTCATTTGTACCTATCATCATAGGTGAACTGGGCTATGCACTAACGGGTCCGCATTAAAAAAAAAACATAAAACAACAACATAGAAATGCTGAAATTTTCCTAGAAATGATAAAAAGAAACTGATTCATATCCTTTAAATCTAATAGATTAGTGGTACAGGGAAGATTGTAAAACATTCCAGGGATTCTCCAACTGAGTTTCCTAGAATAAATATCGCCATATGCATATAGCATAGAGACGTACACAAAAACTAATTAAACGCACACTTGTGTACTAAAGTGACACGCATACCCATTACATGAGTACAAGTACACCCACATCTATATCTGTCTGTCTTCTGTCTGTCTGTCTGTCTATCTATCTATCTATCTATCTATCTATCTATCTATCTATCTATCTATCTATCTATCTATCTATCTATCTATCTATCCATTTATTCATTTTTATATTTATTTATTCTCATATCAGCTCATTCACATGTTAGTGAATGAGTTGGTGTGAGAATAAACCCAACTTATTAGCTTTACTCTTGTAGATGTACCATAAAGAAGACTGGTGGTTTGCATTACGTCTTCTAAAATTGACTTTGCATAAACCGATGTAATTATTCTTTTCAGTTACGTTATCTTGAAGCGTTGCTGCGTCTTCTGCCTCATTGATGACAGTATTTATCATATATATCTGGTCAAGTGGGCAAGCTTCAGGGTCTCGGCAGTTACAAGTGAGAGTGAACTCTTGGTGTGGTTTAACAGTGATGATGTTCTTCATATTGGAGCAGCACTATGATATTTTTATCGAGCATCTATTAAAAATCTTCCTGTATTTATGATTTACTGAGAAATAGTTATTTAAAATAACCAGGAAATTTTGCCTACATTAGTTCTAATATTTAGGGAGAAGAGGGACGGTGAGCCAAATTATTTTCCTAGATTAATTTTTAGGGTTATTTTTAGTTTTCATATTTTTAATTGAAGTGTGGTAATATATCTTATCTTTGAAGCTGCTGTTAGCCAGGTATTGTTATAGTAGGGAGATGCCTTATAAAATATTTCCTTTGAAGAGGAGAGATTAGATATCCTATTACTGATGTTTTCTCCATTCAGAGACCACAGATCCCTTACTACAGACAATTGATTAGGATGTCGTTGGAAAGAATCGCAAGAGGGATTTTTGAAGCCGAACCAACCGGTAGGAGACCTAGAGGGCAGAACAAGAATGAGATGGTTGGATAATATCCATTTCTCAAGTGGTCCTGCTTAAAAACCAAGTAGGAAAGTGTAATGGCAATTGCTCCTGATTAGACCGTACGGAGGAATCTACCTCTACGACCCATCCAAAAATAGTGGGCACAGAAAACGGATGGATATATGTGTGTATGTCCATGTATGTATATATATATATATATATATATATATATATATATATATATATATATGTATGTATGTGTGTGTGTGTATATATATGTATATATACACACACACATATGCACACTCACACACACTACATCCCACATTATTAGGCAAATCAACCTTCTCTCAATAAATAAATGTATTTTCGTTCAAAACCAGTTGTTTTCTTACTGGCAGTTGGCAACACCTAACTGCGCACATTCTATTAAAATAAATCGGATCTGCGCAGACGAAAACAAACGGCAGCTATTATCGTGTAGGAGCAACATTTCTGCTGTCCCAAATTATTAGGCAGGTGCCCAATTTAAGTGTCATTATGGGCCAGAAACGTGATCTTATCTCGAATGAGAAGTCTATCTTGTGTTAGAGCTTGGAAAAGGAAAAATAACCATAGAAATATCAAAAATACTGAGAAGAGATCACTGAACAGTGAAGAAATTTGTGCTGTCTCCTATTTCCTACTAGTCGAGGATAGATAAGTATAAGTCGAGGTTGTTTCTCATGTGTGAAAAAGGAATTTGTGCGGAACCCATGTGTGACAAGTAGAGAAGTCTTCAAACGTTGTGGCAAGAAGACATATCGAAAACTATCAGGTGTCGCCTCTTGAAGCAGGTGGCGAAGAATGTTAAACTTGTTACAAGACCCCCTCTGAAGGCTGTTCATAAGCAGAAGAGACTGGAATGGGCAGAAGAATACATGAAGATAGATTTTTCAACAGTTCTGTTCACTGATGAATGCCGTGCTACCCTTGATCGACCAGATGGCTAGAGTAAAGGTTCGGTATCAATCAGCGGGAACCGTCTTCATAATTTGAGATGCTAACAGGGGTCATGTTTTGGGCTGGCATCGTTGGTGGTATGATGGTCGGGCCATGATTAGTCCCAGATGGCATTAAGATGACATCGAAAACACATGTTACCTTCTTAAAGGACAATTTCCAACCGTGGTTTAAAAACAAAAACAAAAAACAAACAAAAAAAACTTTCATTCAAGAGAAAGCTGATCTTCATGCAAGATAATGCCCTCATCTCATGCAGCGAAGAATTGTAACGAATATCTGCAGCAAACAGGCTTCTCTGGAGGTTGTTTGACGGAGTGGCCACCTTGTTCCCCTGACTTAAACCTGATCGAGAGCCTGTGGAGTGTCCTGAAGAGGTGCGTTTACCATGAAGGACAGCAGGTTTCAAATATAGTCGCCCTCTAGGATGATATTGTAGATACTGCCCAAAGCATGATACAAGAAGACATCATCACCTTGACAAATTCAATGGACCAGCACGTAAGGAAAGTTATTGCATGTGGAGGGTCATGCATCAAACATTAGGAGCTGTATGACATCATAATCCCATGATTAATTTCATTCGAACGTATTATGTTTATCATTAAGTCCTTTATGAATAATTTTTTGTTAAACATTTACTGTTGAATTAAATAAACGTTTGTTCTGCCGCAATTAGCATTTTTATTATACTTGCCAAATAAGTTGTGATGGTGAAAATGTTGCCCAATCACAAAAGTGGCCACCATTTGTTGGCGTCTGCGCAGATCCGATTTATCCTAACAGAATGTGCGCAGACAGGTGTTGCCAACAGTCAGTGAGAAAACAACTGGTTTTGAAGAAATATACATTTATTTATTGAGTGAAGGTTGATTTGCCTAATAATGTGGAACGCAGTGTATATGTATGTGTTTGTGTGTTTATGTCAGGTTATAGCAAAAGTGATTTAAGACCATGTGGTTTAACCTTACTGCTATAAGCATTTGGATCAAATCTCCAGATTTAGAATACTTCCCTTCTCCCAGAGTCAGAGGCCGTGCTCTTACTTGTCAAGAAGCGGTTAAAAAGAGGTTTGAATCTTCATATAAATGTGCGCATGCGTCGTGACTGCGTGGTTAAGAATTTTGCTTCTCACGAAGATGCGACTGAAATCAAACGCAAATCGCAGCATTTTGAGCAAATGTTTACTGGAATCAACCCAAATCTAGGGAATAAAATTAGAAAGAAACTGTCGTACGGGCTGTGCACGTAATTTAAGCACAACCGTGCTATATACAGTCTCGTGTCGGTGGATTATGTTAATCATACAAGTGTCTAAGAGCGAGTCAAGCTGAACAATCGTTTGTGGAAAAAGACGAAAGATTCCATATCTAAGTGCATGCATGCGTGCATATGTATTGTGTATTGTTCATCATTCATTAACTAATTATGTTGAAACATATTGGGTCATTGATCTCGGTGTCATTGGAACCGGCTGTTTGCCAAGCATCCTGACTTTTCTGTCAGTTTCAGTTTGTCTGCACTTTCTCTCTCCCTGTATCTGCTGTCTGCTTTCTTTTTTCTTTCTTTCTTTCTTTCTTTCTTTCTTTCTTTCTTTCTTTCTTTCTTTCTTTCTTTCTTTCTTTCTTTCTTCCTACATATGCGCGCGCTCGCGTGTGCGTAGCAAGACTGCAACAAGTAGCACATCATTCGATAAGTTAAGAGACCAAAGATATTATTATAACGAAAACTACACACAACTACCTTGTGAATACAGCTACCCAGGGTTTCCTGTCCAAAATATTAATTTTTTCGCTATTTATCAAGTTGTTAGAAACAAGACAGTTTAGCAATTGTGTTCGATGTAATCGACGTTTCAATGAGCATGCGCATTTATAAAAATATAGAGAAACACAGGGGAAATAATTAACTTCACAGTAAATAAAGCCAGTGTCTTACGAATATCAAAATTACATAAACCAACGCTTGAATGGTTTCTGATGTGTCCGGTGGGTTATCTTTAATTTCCGCTAAAATGTACTTTTTAAAATGCGGACATAAAGAAAAAAATCTCGCTCCTGATATTTACACAATCATCTTTTAAAAGATGGAATATGGAAATATTTTTGACCCGTTAATACAAAATTTGGTCTTAGAAAGGAGCTTCCAATTGATGACGTTCTCGTCCATAAGTTTTCAGATTAATGCCAGTTGATGCATGTCTCTTCTCGGGGTATCTAAAGGATGACAGATGATTTTTGTATCTGGAATTAAATTTTCTATAGATCCAATATAACGTTTGGTCTCTGTATGTATGTATGTATGTATGTATGTATGTATGTATGTATGTATGTATGTATGTATGTATGAATGTATGTATGTATGTATGTATGTATGTATGTATGTAGTATGTATGTATGTATGTATGTATGTATGTATGTATGTATGTATGTAAGATGCAGAGCAACAGAAATACAGACACAGTAATGCCTCAATATGCGAGTTAATTTGTTCCCGCAGACCGCTTTTAAAGCGAAAACTCAAAGCAGAGCAATAATTTCCCATAGTAGCAATATTATAAATCGTAATTCGTTTCCAGAAAAATATTTCACCTATAAAATTTATAATATTCATAAATAAGTGGCAATAAAACAACAGTAGAATGTAAAGAATATTTTATGTGAAGTAGAAAGAATGTCAAGATCATTTATAATGAAAACTATAATCGTTTTCTGAATCACTTATACTCGCACTAGACTCGTACACATCATCCCTTGTAGACACGATCGCCGATTCACAAGCACTTCTATACGGATTTGTAGATTTCTTTTTAAAAAACAAGTCTAGAGCTGTTTGCTTAGTAGAAGCTTTTTTTTCACTCTATATATTTCTCAGTAACATGCAGAAGCATTTGTTATGGTAGTAGAAACTTTTTCACTTCATCAAGGTATGTTTACATATTTGGGTAGTCCGGGATAAGTTTCATACAAAATTTAATATATTAAAGTTTTTTAGTTTTCTTGAGATGTTCGTTTGTCTGTCCAGTAGGAGAATACAGTAGTATTTTTGCAACGAAAAGGATGTTTACATTTTCGAATACTCAGGGAGAAGGGAAAGGAAAGAAAAGGAAGGTAAAATTTTAACAGAAAATTGAAGAAATTAAGGTTTTCAAATTTACTGGCGATGATCTTTTGTCTGTCAGAACAGAGAGAGAGAGAGAAAAAAAAGAAAAAGAATACTGTAGTGTTCTTGGAATAAAGAGGATGTTTATTTGTTCAAAATTTGGAACTTGTGCTTGAAAAAGAAAACTCGTAAACCCGGGGGTCTCGTAAAGTGAGGTATTATTGTATCTAGTTTTTTTGGAAACTTTGAAGGACAGTAGTTAGGTGACGATTTCCAGAGATAACAGCACGCATTTTAGCAACATAATCGCTGCTTGTTGAAGTTTAAGAGTGTCCAGATTTGGTATCATCTTCGGTGGATGTTCCTCACAATTTGAAACTCTAGTAGTAATCATGGAATTCCTCTTAACAAAGACAATATTCTCCACAGGCCTATTGTAGGATTTGAAAAGTCTCCGTGAAATTTTTATCCGATTTGAAACGAACAGATTGCTATTCTAAATACATCATTGTTCAACCAGTCGAATACACTAGAGATACCGTCACTCTAGCCAAAATAGATTATTAATTAACTGACATGTTTTGATTCTAAAGTGGCTAGGAAATACTTCGCCATTCCGAAGTTTCTATATACCTTCCGTAGTGCCCCTTGCTATAGCCACGCATCTCTCTTCAAAGATCTCGATGCCTGTATCCAACTGTCCACCGAAGAAATATACAACATCCGGTTTGGCGACACTGGGTGGAAACAAGCTATCTTGCCTGTCAGCTATGCAGCCTCTGCCTCAGGCCTCCCGCCTCTGGTCTTCTGTCTCACTGCACTTGCAGACATTTCTTTCGTCGGTGACTCTTGTCATATCATCGTCAACAGGGTTCTCCACAACACAGCTGTACCTACAGCAATCGGGGACCGCGAGGTAGCCTACGCGGCATGGAGCCATCTCCACCGTCACACTGAAGACGCCCACCCAACTCTTTTCTTTGTGGGTGTCCGGTCCCCCTAAAAGAAATGGGACGCCACCCAGTCCAGCATGATCTCCAACGGGCTGGTGCACCATCTTAATAAGTATCTTCTGGCATGTTTCCGCTCGGCCACCCCGCTCCACAGCGCTACCTGGCTCAATGAAGTGCCATCACTCTCAACTGGCGCTCAGTTAAATAGCGAATGTTGGCGTATCGGTGTTTCCTTGACGCTTGTTCACTGGATCTGTGAACCTCACAAATACCGCTGTGGATCCACTGCTGTGGGTTCTTCGGTCCTCACTTATTGTCATGCCATTATGGTGCTGGCTGCCTTCCACGTCAAGCTGCTCTTAATGAAATCATAAAGCATGATCTAAACGCCGCAGGCTTCACTTCTCAGCTCGTTCCCGCGGGGATGGACAAAAGGCACGGTAAGAGGCCAGACGGCATGACAATTTTCCCGTTCCGCACTGATAGGCCCCTCATCTGGGATGCCAGTTGCTGCGACACCTTCTCCAGCGGCAACCTGGTGTGTTCGCCTGCCAGCCCAAGATCTGCTGCTCCCCAAGCCGAGAAGGGCAAAATGTTAAAGTATCAGCTGTCCTGTGACAGATTTGTGATCGAGTCTATGATAGTACACACCTCAAGCAGTCTTGGCGCCCGGATTACATCCTTGTTCACCACTGTCGAGGCAGAAATGGCTATTCACAAGTGCGAACCCCCGTGAGTCGGAGGGGCTGTTCCATAGCGTCTCCCTCGCCATCCTCCAGAGCAAAACTTTAAAAATTTTATTTGCCGCGACCATGAGGCGGACTAACAAGTCTTTTTAGTTATAGTTGTAGTATTTCTTAAGACCGCACATATCGTCTTAGTCACAGCCTAAACTGTAAAACACTAATAGACTAAATATAGAAGGTAGCCAAAGTGTGGACAAACGGTCTATTGACGTGGCATGATGTGACTATTTTTACACCAATGATAAAAGCTTCTGATTTAGGCATAAGTACACAAGTACCCCAGAGCTAAGACTTGCCTTGCTGAAGGAATAAAGACAGCTTGACCTCGGCAGGACTTGAATACAATTAGGTGCTGGAAGAAATACCGCAAAGCATTTTTTCGTAGGATCTAACGATTTTGTCAGCTTACTGCACTCATTAGACTGAAGATATTGACATCACTCCCAGCCATAACAAGCATACTAGGCTGGGTTGGTCTAGTTGGAGCCATATAGTAAAAGTTTGGTTTCTTTTACAGAGAACTTGGGTACACACTCAGGTACACACACACACACACACACACACACACACACACACACACACACACACACACACACACACACACACACACACACACACACACACACAAACACACACACACACACACACACAGGGTGGACCAAAAGTCATGCACTAAGATTAAGGCTCTATATTTTTCATTTAAAAAACAATTTTTCTAAAATTGAATAACTAAAATAATGATTAATACACACGTACATGATGAACGAAATTAATAATAATAATAATAATAATAATAATAATGATAATAATAATGATAATAATGATAATAATAATAATAATAATAATAATAATAATAATAATAATAATGATAATAATAATGATAATAATAATAACTGCCAAAGACGGGAATATCTACAATTTCCTGTGAGTATTTTGAATTTCCCTCAAAATAAGTTAAGAAACTTACATATCTACAGTTTTCGAACACATAAACGATCAGCTTTAAAACCTTTAATATCTACAACTTCTGTGAATACCTACCCTTTCCTCTCTCCCTGAGTATTCGAAAATGTAAACATCCTCTTTATTCCAAGAACACTACAGTTTTCTTTCTTTTTTTCTCTGTTCAGACAGACAAAAGATCATCTCCAGTAAACTTTTAAACCTTAATTTCTTCAATTTTCTGTTAAAATTTTACCTTCCTATCCTTTTCTTTCCTTTCTCCCTGAGTATTCGAAAATGTAAACATCCTTTTCATAGCAAAAATACTACTGTATAATCCAACTGGACAGGCAAACGAACATCTTAAAAAACATTAATATCTACAACGTCTATGAATACCAATCCTTTCCTTTCTCCCTGTGTATTCGAAAATGCAAACACCCTCTTTATTCCAAGAACACTACAGTTTTCTTTTATTTTTTCTTTCTGATAGGACAGACAAAAATCATCTCCAGTAAATTTGAAGACCTTAATTTCTACAATTTTCTGTTAAAATTTTACCTTCCTTTTATTTCCTTTCCTTTCTCCCTGAGTATTCGAAAATGTAAACACCCATTGCAAAAATACTACTGTATTCTCCAACTGGACAGACAAACGAACATCTCAAGAAAACTTTAAAACTTTAATAAATTAAATTTTGTCTGAAACTTATCCCGGACTACCCAAATATGTAAACATATCTTTTATTGCAACAGCACAATTGAATTCAAAAATTCAGCGACGTGAATATCAGTGTATATATATATATATATATATATATATTATATATATATATATATATATATATAATATATATATATATAATATATATATATATATATATATATATATATATATATATGTATGTATATTATTGCTATTTCTACCAGTTATTACAAATAGAACAGGTTGAATTGCTTCATTTGACCTCTGCTGACCCAAAGGGTGCAAGGTTCTTTTGTCTCTATGGCTGACCTCCCCACCATCTGCGGAATCTATTTATAGACCTGTAGATTTTGATCTGTCCACCAAGCTGCTAATCTTCCTCTAACTGTTTCCCCTAACAACCGCATATTTATGATTATCTCAAGTACAGGAAAAAGTTGAAAATAAAGATCATTTAATAAAGTATTTTAATAATAAATGTAAATAATAATAATGGTAATAACAACAGTAGTGGTGGTGATGGTGATAATGATAAAAATAAAAATAATGATTATATGCTGCAGCTGCTAATACTACAACTACTACTATTCTGATAGCACAGGAATCTGAGGCCCAACTACCATTACTACCATTGTCCCCTACCTATGTAACTTCTGAGTCTGTTAATATAACAATGACAAATAGTAAAACATAGAAACAAGAATATCAGTGAAAACAGAGATGATAAAAATAATAATAATGAAAGGAAGCGGGTGGAGCCTTCTCCTCATCCTCATGAGCTGATTAATGATACATCTAGTGATAGTGTCACAATAAAAACACTGGTAATTGTGTAACCTGATATCCACTACCTCATATGAGTGACAATGAAGAAACAAAATATTGTGAATAACAGTGGTAATGAAACTGAAGCCATTGATGGTGACAGTGTTGCACCCGGTAGGTTCAGAGATTCTGGTCCGACTCCAGCCTGTCGATATCCAGAAAGGACCACCACACACGGCATAGATGGAGCAAGTAAATTGATGCTGTGGTCATGGAGTGTTACTACCTGAGCAACCCGGTAGATGCAAATGGTGCTCAAATTAGGGGTTACCGTCAACGTATGTATGATCATTGGCGGGAACAGGGATTGTTTCAACTCACGGAACAGAGACTATGTGATCAAGCTAGAGCAATAAGAAAAAATCGTTTGTTCACAGCTCGAAGCTATCAAAAGACGGGTCTTGGAAAATAGCAGCAGAAATAACGATGAAAATGCAGTTCTTACTAATAAGAGTAATCTCATAGCACAGGAAAGGAGCTGTTGTAGTTTACTTGATGAGAGACATATAGATGATCTAAAAGAAGACAATAAAACTAGTTGCAACATGACAGATGAATAAAAGGCAATCTACGACAGAATAAAGGCAAGACTACAAGAGAACGATAGCGACATTATTTGCAACCATAAAAAGGTTGATCGATGGAAATTGAACCAAGAAACGGAATATGTCAATGAAATTCTGAAATACATCAGAACAAACAGCATCACAGAAACAAATAATTTGATCAAGGCAGCACGTATTGTTGTAGCAGAAAACGTGGGTGTTGATGTCAAGAAAAAGAAATATAATGGGAGTGACAAAAGAAAAGATCCATGGTGGAAAATAAAAATACAGGCAGGGTTAGATATGTTCTCGAAGGAAATTTCTGTGTTAGACCGAAAAGAGAAAGGGGAGCTTAAAAGCGAACAAAAATACAGGGCGCTGAAAAGGAAGTGTAATATTGAAAGAAAGGGCCTGGAAGTGGTAATGGAGGAACTGAAACAGCGCCAAGTTGCAAAGAAAGCAAAGATGGTAAGATACGACCAAAGAATGAAGGGTTACCACCAGAATAGGTTATTCAGAGTAGATCAGAAGAGATTCTATAAAGAAATAAATGGAGAGTGTACAGATGAAAAGTTGATACCTGATAACAATGAAAGTCAATGGAGCAAAGACAAAGAGCACAAGAAGGATGCTGAATGGTTACAAAAACTGAAACAGACAGTAGTCTGCCCCAAACAGGCAGAACTAGTGATTTCACTTAGGGAAGGGAAGGAAATCAGAAAAAAAAATGAGTAACCGGAAGGCCCCGGGACCAGATGGAGTTCAAGGCTACTGGATCAAAAGATTTGGTGAATGTCATGCACGAAGAGCTGCACAACTCAACACCTTGTTAAATGCTGACCAAGTAACACCAGAGCTTTTGACATTGGGTAGGACAGTTCTGTGCTTGAAAAACATCGAAAAAGGCAATACGCTAGACAATTACGAGCTGATATCCTGTTTGCCACTTATGTGGAAGTTATTGACTGGAATACTCGCAGAGTCAATGTACGAATATCTGGAAAAAAGTGGAGTTCTGCCACATGAGCAGAAGAGTTGCAAGCATAAACGCAGAGGTACCAATGATTAACTCCTGATAGACAAAACTGTACTTAGAGACTGCAAGAGGAGGAAAAGTAATTTAGCCATGCCATGGATCGACTATCATAAGGTATACGATGTGATCCCACATTCTTGGATTATGGAGTGTATGAACCTATTTGGTATTGCATCGAATGTTGGGCGATTGTTTGGAAAAAGTATGGCGAATTGGAGGACGGTCTGACAGCATACAGAAGAAGTTTAGGGACAGTAGAAATTAGGAGGGGCACCTTCCAAGGGGACTGCCTGTCTCCACTGATCTTTGTACTGTGTTTGATACCACTAACACTAATTCTGAGGAAAGCAAAAGCTGGGTATGTATTCAAAAGCCGCCAGTAAAAAGTCAACCATTTGTTATTCATGAATGACCTCAAACTTTATGGTAAAGATGAAGCCCAAGCCAGTTTCCTCGTTGATACGGTGTATACCTTCAGTGCTGATATCAGAATGGAGTTTGGACTGAGAAAGTGTTGTATGTTAGTCTTGAAGAGAGGCAAAATCAAATGTATGGACGGGCTAACGATACCGTCGGGGGAGGTTATGAAGTAGATAGAAGAGACGGCCTATAAGTATGTTGGGGATTTTGGAAATGGATAAATTGATGGAGAAAGAAATGACTGAAAAATTTAAGGTGGAGTACTTGCGCAGACTGAGACTAGTCCTTAAGTTGGAATTAAACGGACGGAATAAGATCGAAGCTATCAACACCTGGGCGGTTTCACTCCTTAGATATGGAGCAAGGGTAATCGCATGGACAGTAGACGAACTAAACAGCTTGGATAGAAAGACATAGAAGTTGCTAACTAGAAACGGGACTCTCCACCCAAAAAGTGACACAGACAGACTCTATGTAGCAAGAAAAAGAGGGGGAAAGAGGACTTATTGGATGCGAACACAGCATTAGAGCAGAAGAAAACAACATAGCATGGTGTGTAAAAAATGTCACAGAACCGCTGTTATTAGAAGAAGGTCAGGCTTGTGTAGGATGAAAGATTGCTAAGATAAAGCATTGTACAAGAAATTGAAAACGAATGAAACTGAAATTAGGTTGAAAAAGAAAAGAATGCATGGACAATTCTATAGGGATGTTGAAGATAAGACAGACAGAGAAAAAAGATGGCCGTGGATGACTAAACGTGATTTAAAACCGGAAATGGAGGCTCTAATCTGTGCTGCCCAAGAGCAAACTACATAAAATACAGAATAGACAACAAATCAGAAAGTGATAAGTGCAGAATCTGTGGGCAAAATGGTGAAACCGTATGGCATATTGCCATCCAATGTACGCCACTAGCCCAGAAAGAATATAAGAGACGCCACGACAATATAGCCAGGCTTGTCCATTGGACACTTTGCAACAAGTATGGACTTGACAGAGCAAAAAATTGGTACGACCACAAACCCGAAGGCATCATCGAGAATGATAATGCAAAAATCCTATGGGATTTTATCATTCAGTGCGACCATGAGATAGAGAATTAGGAACTCAGACATTGTCTTAATTGAGAAAGAAAGCAAACTATGCTAGATCATAGATATAGCATGCCCAGCTGACAACAAGGTATGCGATAAGGAAGAAAGAAAAGTCGATAGATATAACATGTTAGCTTGGGAGGTTAAGAAGTTATGGTCGCTGAAAAAGGTGCTAGTAGTACCAATAATTGTCGGAGCCTTTGGAACTGTGAGTGAAAATCATGGAACAAATAGGGGCTGCAATAAGGGTTGAGCACTTGCAGAAAACAGCACTGTTTAGAACCTCTCGAATACTCCGGATTGTGCTCGAAAAATAAGAGGTGTTACCTTAGTTCACTGGTAGTGAACAGCTGACACCGTAGTACATCCCCAGCGTTAGAAGCTGTGCAAAGACAATAACATAATAATAATAATAATAATAATAATAATAATAATAATAATAATAATAATATTAATAATAATATTAATAATAATAATAATAATAATAATAATAATAATAATAATAATAATAATAATAATAAACTTTAACAACATACTAGCAGAGCCAGAGACAATGCCTGAATGGCTCACGAAGGGGAAAACCATCTTAATTCCCAAATCAAATGAAACAGCAAAACCAGAAAACTACAGACCAATAACCTGCCTCCCTACTATGTTCAAGGCATTTACTGCAGTGATATCGCAAAGGCTGAACAAGCACCTGGACGAAAAGAAACTGTTCCCAGAAGAGCAGAAAGGATGCCGCAAAGGCTCATATGGCTGTAAAGATCAACTAATGATTAATAAAGCCATAACTGAAGACAGCCACAGAAAGAAGAAAGGCCTCAGTATGGCCTGGATTGACTACAAAAAGGCGTTTGATAGCATCCCCCACACATGGATCCTCGAAACACTAGCCATTAACAAAGTAGCACCAACAATCATAAAATTCATAGAGCACTCTATGAATAAATGGCAAACAGTCCTACACCTCCAAACAAAAGAGGGACTCATGAAAACCAAAGACATCCCCATTAGAAGAGGAATATTCCAGGGAGACACGCTCTCTCCACTCCTTTTCTGCTTGGCACTGTCACCTCTATCTGATATACTAAATAGAACTGGATGCGGATATAAATGTTACGGCAAAACGATCAGCCACCTTTTATATATGGATGACCTAAAACTATACGCTGCAAATGACAAACAGCTGGAAACACTATTAAAGACAGTTCATGGATTTACCAAAGAAATAGATATGAAATTTGGATTAGAAAAATGCGCCAAAGTAACCATGAAAAGAGGAAAACCAGTTAAGAGTAACAACATCACACTAGATAAAACCAATGAAATAAAAGAATTAGACCAAAGCCAAACTTACAAATACTTAGGAATCCATGAACTAGATAAGACACAACATACACAAATGAAAGAGAAAATAAAAAAAAGAATATTATAGACGAGTTAGATCAATACTAAAAACAGAGCTCAATGCTAAAAACAAGATAATAGGTATCAACACTTAAGCTGTCCCAGTTATAAGTTACAGCTACAATATCCTTAACTGGACACGAAATAAACTGACCAAAATAGATAGGAAAACAAGAAAAATAATGACAGGATCTAGAATGCATCACCCAAAATCTGACATAGAAAGACTATATATACAACGTATAGAACGTGGTAGAGGCCTTATACAGCTGGAAAACTACTATAAAATAACCACCATAGGACTGCAAAAATATCTACTTCAGAAGGAAGGAAAACTGATCCAGATAGCGGCAAAACATGAGCAAAACAAAAACCTGTTCTCAGTATTTAAGGAAGCTGACAAATACAAACAAGAAATCATACCACCTAATAAACATGAAGAAGAAGAAGAAGAAGATGAAGAAACAACAAAAGCTATAAAACAAATGAAATCCAAACTAAAAATAGAACAGCAACGAACCATGATAAAACGATGGCAAGAAAAGCCCCTTCATGGTAAATACTGGACTAAACTAAACGCAAAAGAAATAGACAAAGAAAAATCCCAGCAATGGTTGAGAAGCTCAGGACTCAAAGCAGAAACAGAGGGATTTTTAATTGCAGCACAAGACCAAAGCCTCCCCACCAGAAATTACCAAAAACATGTAATGAAAAGAAATATTACAAGTAACTGCAGAATATGTGGAGATGGACAAGAAACAATAAATCATATTATCTCTAGCTGCCCAGTCCTGGTTAAGAAGGAATATATTCACAGACATGACAGAGTTGGAACGTACATACATTGGAAGCTATGCCAACATTATGGAATAACAACAGAAAAAAGATGGTATAGGCACATGCCAGAAAAGGTCACAGAAAACGAGAAAGCAACCATACTCTGGGATATGCCGATACACACAGATAGAGAAATTAAGGCCAACAGACCAGATATAGTTGTCAGAGATCATGGAGAAAAAAAATGCTTTCTAATTGATGTATCAATACCGGCAGATGACAACTTGTCTCTAAAAGAAATGGAGAAACTCTCAAAATACAAAGACCTGGAAACAGAGGTAACTAGAATGTGGAATCTGAAAACAGAAACAATTCCTATCATAGTAGGTGCATTAGGCATGATAAAAAAATATTCAGACAAATACATAACAAAAACACCAGGACTTACAAACACATATAACATACAGAAAATTGCACTACTAGGCACTGCACACATCCTACACAGAACACTTTCCATACAATAACCATCAGAGCATCACAACAAATCACAGCACATACCCAAGGCACACAGAGCTGCGCTCGGTAGTGAAGTGAAAGCACGCTTTAAAAATAAAACTACTGAATAATAATAATAATAATAATAATAATAATAATAATAATAATAATATGCTCTCTATACAGCCCGAGTAAACTCAAACAATAACCTCATGGTACAAACTTACTTCTCATGGAGAAATTTAGTGGGCTCTGAAGTACACAGATATATAGATGCAAATAAACTAAGTAATTTACGTAGTGACATCATTAAAAATAAAAGGTTGACTGATGCCGAAATTAGCCAGATTAGGGTGTAAATATTTCATGGTAGACCGAATGAAAATAGTAACAATGCAGATGAAATAGGTGCAGAAGCAAGCACAGAACCCAGTGTACGAGCAGTACATCCCATCGAGGAAGCTGAAGAAAGGATAGCGAAGAACAGATAAGCGGAAAAAGAGGTGAAAGTAGACCTACCTCAAGAACTCTCAGATAGATCTTAAGTAATAAGGGAAATGACCTAACAACCTTAAATAACATCATCTATTCCACTGCTAAACTAAGTATCAGGACGACAGAGAAAAGGATCAACCATGTCAATAGACCTCCTAAGTGGAAAGTAGCAATGCAAAAAGAGATCGAATCTCCGCGGGCGGATTGTATCAGTTCTCGATGAACTTGCTAGAAGAGTAAATGCTAAGACGAAACGAGCTAGAAAAATCAAGCAAAAATATAAAATCAAAGATTTTATAAACTTCCCTGCAACCGGGAACATGTCTCAGCACTTCCTAAAAGATCCTCACATCCATATTAACTGACAGAATACACGCTTTACTTGAACAGAGATCTATCCTTCCACAAGCTCATAAAGGCTGTAAAAAGAATTCTTATGGTGCAAAGATCAATTACTCATAAGTAAAATGATTGTAGAGAATTATCGGAGCAAAAAGAACCTGAGTATGGCTTGGAGAGACTACAGGAAAGCGTTTAATAGTGTCCCACAAAACTGAATACTCAAGGCCCTTGAGATATATTAGATCTGTTTTGGAGATCTGTTCGTCGACGGTCGATTGAACTCGGAACCATGTGGTTGGAAAGCAAGCTTCTTACCACACAGCTACGTCGGTGCGAATATATATATATTGGTATCTACGAATAGTAGTACCCTCAATATAATATAAAAAAAAATATATATATATATATATATATATATATATATACACACACACACACACACACACACCACACACACACACACATATATATGTAGGTATATATATGTAGGTATATATATATATTATATATATATATATATATATATATATATATATATATATATACATATATATATATATATATATATCTTTTATTCTTTTACTTGTTTCAGTCATTGACTGTGGCGATGCTGGAACACCACCTTAAGTTGAACAAAACAACCACGTCTGTGTCTATATATATATATATATATATATATATATTATATATATATATATATATGTGTGTGTGTGTGTGTATGCGTGTGTGTGTGTGTGTATGTATACATATATATACATACATACGTACATATAATATATATATATACATATATATATATATATATATATATAATATATATACATACATACATACATGCACACACACACACACACACACACACACACACACACACACACACACATTGTTTGAATCAGAGTCCTCTTGTATATCAAGATGGGAACGAAACGTATACTTCTTCGGCTTAATTGATATATTTAATCAAGATAATATTCCCCCTCGTTTTTGATAGCATAATCTCATCTATTTGGCAAATTGCAGATCTCTCTGGCGTTTCGAAGCAAGGAAACACTCAATATCATTTTTAATCTCTTCATAATTAATTAATTGTTTTCCTTCGAAATAATGTTGCAATTATCTAAAAAGATAATAGTCAGATGGAGCAAAGTTAGGGGATGGGGCAAAGCTTTCATACTTAGTGTCAAAATCATTCCTCAGTGACTTAGGCAACATGTCATCTTGCATTATCATCTAAAAACTCCCCTCCTTTACGATTGATCAATAATGGGCGCTTTTTCTGCAAGTTTTTGTGACAATAATACTTCGTATTAATTGTTTAATTTCCGTTTCACATTTCTTGATAGAAATTCTGGTTTTGGGGATGGATTCTCAATTTTCATTGGGGGTTAACCATTGTCGTTTTCATTGGATAAGATTATAGAGGAGTCGCTTTTCATCATTTGTGATGATTCAATCCAGAAAAGGTTCGGTTGTAAGTTTATACTTCAATGCTGAGCAGAAGCTAAGCTTTGATTAATCAGTCAGATGGTGAGGGACTGGCTCACCAAGTCCAGGCACTTTTCTTAGTTCACGAAAATGTTTTATGATCGAAGTGTTATTTGAATCGAACTGTTTTGCTAATCCTCATGCAGTTTGCTTTTGATTTTCTTCAGCTAAGGCTTTTAGAAGCTCAATATTGACAGGACTTGCTTTTCAGATCGAAGGAAATCTATGACAGAAAAAATTTTCAAGCAGAACTAGCCAAATCATAATTGGTATGTCTGGATACTTAAAATTTCATTTCCATAGACAGAACGAATATTTCTTGCTGCTTCCATTGCTGAAGATCTTTTGAATTCATACAATAAGTAGTGATTGATATGGCTCTGATCTGAATAATTTTAAACGGGCAAAATCGATTCAAATTTAACCACACTATGGTATGAAGTAATCTGCGAAGAATAAACTCTATTTGAATGCAACAATTAATGCTTGTTTTACTGTTACTATTGAAAATGTACCCTCAAAGTAATCATGTCAAAAATTCGACAAGACCTTCTCTTTCTCTCTTTCTCACTCTCTCTCGCACGCACGCACATGCGCGCACACACATGCTATAAAGAAATATCAGTATCAGAATCAAACTAAATCAAGAAACACTTGCCAGAGCCCCAAAATATAAACGAAGACATCAAAAGAAGAGGAAAAAGCAATAGGAAACGCTTACAAGCAGTCTATATATTTTATCTGCAAAGTGTTTGCTAGCAAGGAGAAGATGGAGCAAACTCTCGTTTAGCTTTGCCACAGTTGCACCAAACAAAGCAATACTTTCTCTCACAAATAACACGAGAAAAAAAAAAAGAGTCGTCAAAGAAGATGCCTGGTATCTGTTCCTAAAAAAAATTAAAATGCAGATGTAGTGCGTACCATTCCGAAGAACTAAGTCTATTCAAATGTAATAAAAAAGGCAACAGCTGAATGGTTGTAAATTTTTAGCATAGAACAAAAGATTGTCTGGAACTGACCTCGCTACATCAGATTCAAAATTAGAGCCATGCTCACCGACATACGAAGGTTCAAAGTGCTAGCCGCTGATACTTGTGCAAATGTCACACCTGTTCTTTTATTAAATGTGAAAGGATTGTCACAACTTAATAACAAAACCCAAATTCCTTAGTTGAAAGACCTTACATGCAATTATCTTCTATACGTAGTGCTCGCTAAAACGCATCTAACACCTAATAAAGTTGATGCAGAGATAAATATACCAAAGCATATTGCATTATGAACCAACAGGAAAGAAAGGAATCATAGCTATAACCAACAGCTATATTATATATATATATATATAATATATATATATATATATATAATATATATATATATATATATATATATATATATAGCATGTATGTGTGTGTGCGTATGAAAACGCTTGTGTTTAGCAGTTGATGTGTGCTTCTTCGAGTGGTGTGTGCACATGTATATGTGTGTGTGACTCTATAGTGTGCATGTGTATTGTGTATGTTTGTGTGCGAAAGTTGTATGTGTTTACGCGTGTTGCCTGTGTGTGTGTATTGTCTGTTCAGGCGTTTTGTGTATTATGTGTACTTTTTGGAGTGAATACTGTGTTGTGGGAAAATGCATAGAAGTGTAAGGTGGGGCAGGGGTGGTGAGAGATAGGGGTTGGGAGGTTGAATAGGGTGAGAGAGGTGGGATAGGGGTGAGGGAGGTGAGATAGGAGTGAGGGAGGTGGTTACTGGGAGTTGGAAGGTGTGTATGTGTGTAATGTGAGTGCTGAGTTGAACAGTGTGTATGGGTGTTTGTATAGTGGTGTGTGCGGTGAGTGTACCGAGTTAGGCGGTGTGCAGGTGTGTGAGTGGAGGTGAAGGTGGGGGGTGTGTGGGAATCTGTGTGGGGTTGATATTAGATGAAGAGAGGTAGCGAATTGAGGCCATAGGTAGCAAAGGAATGAATGCAAAAGGTTAATTCTTGTTCACAACGAAGACAGGACTTCAGTTGGCCCCTGTGCAAAGACAGTCAGAACACAGATGTTGTAGCGAATGACCAGTGGAGTGGCGAAAGACCTGGGTGTCATTGCCGAGTCTGATGTCTCAGAAATGTTCAGTGACCGGTCGACCAAGCGGCGTTCCGTTTGACCTATATACAGGGAGTTTTATATATATATGCGCGCGCACAAGCACGCACACACACACACACACACACACACACACACACACACATGTTATAACGTAGATAATCGTAACCAATTATTGTAGTGTCATCACTATTTATGACGATACTTGTTTACTCTATAATCGTGTAGTAACAATAAAATATTTTACGAAACAGGATAACGTAACAATCCAATAAACTGTCCACGAACTATACACGAACCAACAAACGATATTCCGAAAAACTACCAAAACGACACCTTACAACTTCTTGCGATTAACGCCTGCTCTGTTTCACTCAAACCGCTACTATTTATAGTCGTTCGGTCAAGTTTATTCTCGTAGGGGTGTCGTGACTCTCGCCGCAACATCTCCCCTTTTGAGATTTCGACTTCCGTAGGAAATGAAATTTATTTTATTACTTCTTTCTTAGCGAAGGGGGAGGTATTGTTTTCAGTCGTGTTTGTTTGTTTGCTGGTTTATTCGTAGACAAAATATCTCAAGAACCGCTGGATGGATTCGGATCAAACTTTCAGGGATGTTTGGCTTCATGACTGGCACGAACGGATTAGATTTTGGGATCGATCCGGTACCGAACAAGGATTCTGGATTATTTTTCCGTTTTTTTAAAACTTAATTTTTAAGAGCGGTCGGGTTCATTTTTAGTATTATCGTTTACGAGAGCAGTCGAGTTTATTTCAAATATTCTCATTTAAAAAATAATTTCTGGCTAATCATTGAGAGGACGTTGGTGTTGCCCTGGCGGAGCTTTGCGCTCTCTGAGTGCTCTTAATATTATTATTTTTCCTTTCTTTCCAACAACTCCTCCTTTTAGAAATTTTGCTCCCTTGAGGAGTTCAGTACCTTTTCCGCTTAGGAATTATTTCTAAATGTTCAGTCTATTCATATTTTCTGTTACTGCTCCTTCTAGGCTCAATCTCTTTCAGTGCTGGCACATCGAACATGTCGTAAAACACTTCCATTGGAATTTGCTTCCTTTCTTCTGTATGTCTGATTTTTAATTGATTTAGATGACATTAATGCTCCCATCATTGGCCTTTTATAAAATACATCATGTTTCTAATTCTTTTAGTCACTACACCATCCTGCCAACTTTCTTTACCGTTCTTGTATACTTTGAAATGGACTTTGTCACCGACATCAAAATGTTTAGTCGAATTTTTTGTATTTTCTCTATACGTTTTTTCCTTTGGCAACAATTTCTCGAAGATCAATTTAATCTTTCGAGCAAACATTAGCTCTTGCAGGCAACTTGGCTCGACTGGTATTCGGATTGAGCGTTATTCTGTACACCCTTAAGAATTTAGTTAGCACTTCGTCATTTCCTAACTTGTTACTTGCTTTTTTAAGCGCTCGCTTGAAAGTATCTACGAATCGTTCTACTTGCCTATTTGACATCGGGTGGTAAGGCGGGGTAAACATGTGCTTGATTGCATTTTGCAAAATTTCTTGAATTAGTATCTTGTAAATTGTGTTCCATTGTCCAATACTATGGTGTCCAGAACACTGTATCGAACGAAAAGTTCATGCAGGTACTTTATTGTTGCCTTCAGGGTAGGTTGACTGCACCTACATACTTCCGGCCACTTGATAAAGCTATCAACAAAGATCAAGCAGTACGTGTCATTCACTGGTCCAGCGTAGTCTATATGTACCCTGGACCACGGATTATCTGTCTCAGGCTACGATTGGTATTTGACCGGTGGTACCTTGGCTGCTAGCTCACAACCTCTACATGATTTTGCCAAAATTTTCAATGTCCCGGTCTATTGTCGGCGAGTACACGTACCTCCTCATCAAAGCTTTCATTCTTGACATCCCCGGGTGTCCACTATGAAATTCATGTAATATCCGTTTCTGTATTGCAGTTGGTACTACTACTCTTTGTGCGTACAATACTACATTGTCGCAGAGCGAAAAGTGATTTGCATTCGTGTTTCTCTTTTATTTATTTTTCAAGGTTTCCTTCATTTTTATGATGTATTTGTCCTCCGTTGATTTACTTTTTATATCTTGTGCAGTTACTTGTAACTCCTGAATAACATTACACATAATGTTTTTAATTTCCTTTTCTGATTGTAATGCGGCTATCACTGTATCTTACAGCGGTTCCGCATCCTTCGGAATTAGCCCAGATAAACAATCTGCATGGCCAATTTTCTTAGAAGGAATGTACTCGATCTTAAAGTTGTAATTTAACAATATTGTACACCAGCGTTCTACTCCGTTAGCTGTATGGGTAGGAATTCCTTTCTTCGATCGGAAAATTGTTAGTAACGGTCGGTAGTCCGTTTGAAACCGAAAACTTTTACCGTGGAGAAATCTGTAAAATTTCTTCACGGCAAAAATAATCGCATGCATACGTACATACATACACACACACAGGCACACACATATATGTGGGTGATGAAATATTAATAATATTACCTTTTAAACTTACTGACACTACTAGTTTAACCTGTCTTTAATTTCTTTTAGGAAAGTTTTAAAATAGAGGTGTGTTGTGTTACCAAATATTCGAGTGTGAAGATTATAATCTGTAGACATTTTGAAAGACGGGCCAAGATAATACAATTAATCTCCTGTTCTATCATAAGATTTTTCACTGACAGTTTATAATTATACAGTTCTTTCTGGAGGTCGCTTAGTCTTTCAAAGAAAATAAAGTTATTTTGATGTGCTATATAAATGGCTATTTCAGACATTACCATTGTTAAATATTTTTGATAAAGTGTTAATGTTGCATGTGTCAAAACAACTTGCTTTAGGCAGAGAAAAAATTGCAGTTTAAGAGTGAGTATGTATGTAGTTATATATTTCAATACACTGCGGGATTATTCAATCTATACTTGTAGATATTAAAATAAATATCTAATGAATATGTTTAGAATTATTACCGAGTATAATGAATCGTTTATCATTCAAAGGGATTACATAAAATGAAGTCTTTAAACCTGTAATTAGCAACTATTTTAGATACAATTTTATCGCCAAAATAGAAACAAAGATTGTCTGTTATAATCTTATGTTTCTGATGGCATTTCCAGAAATGGCATGTAATAATAGGTGGTTGCTTTAATTTTAATTATTTTAAGACTATTGTCTTTTCCTTTTCTCTAATTTCTGCCTGTTGTCTTTGGCTTCAGGCTATTATGTGCAAAGGAGCCGCACATAGCCGAGTCAATGATATACTAGCCTATTTATGGACGGCTTGATGGTTCACATCCCATCACTGGTATCGTGTTGTGGTCATAATCAATACATTTAGCTACCAATAAACCACCCACCTGGTTGTATAACACTATGTATGTACCACAATCCACTGGGAGCAGACATTGTTGATATCAAATCTCTCGTTGTTGTTTAACTCCTAGTCGGCTTCTATAGACCTATAATCAAAGACATTCTACAAATGGACAACTTGTCTTTTTGAGTAACTAGGAATACATTATATAAGGTCTTATTTGCTGTTAAGATGGTAGGGTGCAATTGAAAGAAAATATGACTGCTATTTTTAGTAGGCAGAGCGACCATGTAAAGGTTTTGCTCTGGATCGTGAAACACCTCAGTGGAATCATCAAATCTCATTGATCCAACTTGGTAAGGGATGGATTCGTTGTCTTCAAAAGGAACAAACTATCAAATGTCCAAATGTGCAATTAAGCTTAATCACTCCCAGAGTAAATTCCATAAATTTCACCTATGAAGCCTGTAGTTTTTACAAATCTAGCTAATGCCTATTATACAGTACTCCAACTTGTTACTTCAAATAATTACTATAATATACTTTTAACAACTTTATTTTATGACAAACGAAAAACAGTTATATATAATAGATATAGAAATAAAAAAAGAACATAAAACAATTCTCCACACATTTACAAATGCAATACAAATACGTATAAATATTATTTTGAAATGAACTCATTCTAATTTAAATACCTATTTTTGAGCCGTTTGTATGAATGATTTTGAACTTCAAATTTAAAACTGCACTTTTTTCAGTTTCCTCCCATTAAAGTCCACAGATTTTCTTGGCTCACTGAAGCTCTCAAATGTGATAAGATCAATTCCACCTCACTGAAAAAAGTCACTCACAGCATTTTACAATCCCAAATTTCTTCATAAAGATTGAAGGACGTCCATATCAATGTTATTAAAGTCGTTTAAGCTTGAAACAACTTTTCTAAAGATATATTATGAACGCAGTTGCTTTCATCTGAATCAAACAACAATCCTTTAGCATCTAAAAGTAATCCAAGTTTTAACTCTAAGTCTATGTGAACGGATAAATGTTTCTTCTATTTCATTATGGAGAAGATCAGTAGTTTGTTTCATTATTCTCATCATATCTTTCTTTGTAGTTAACTCCTACATCCTTGGCATTTTACCAGACACTTATTTCCCTTTTCTATGGCTGTCTTTCTACTTGAATATCTTATCTATTTATCTCTTACATATTTTCAGTTCAGCTTCAAGTGATTCAAATGTCAATGGTTATGAACTGCTTCAAAATAACCTTGAACGGCCTTTAAGCCACAAACAGCTACATGAAGGTTCATGACATAATCCTGGAATTGTTTTTGAACACAGTCAATCTGCATGAATTTTATTTAAAAAAAAATCAAAGCAGAAAAAAACAAGATATTAAAACTAAAGAAAAAAAATTAAGCAACTATCCCTCACCATCCCTTTTATCAGAAAATTAAACTTGACCATCAACAATTCCTTACAAAAGTTCCACTGTGATACCAAAGTAATTATTAACTGATTTCAATGTTCCTGTTCTGGAACTTCATCAAATTCCAAGTTCAGATTTGACAATTACTGATATAGCACCTTACACTTTTGCCAACGGAGAATTGAACAGCACTTAAAAAAGAGAAAAAGGAAAAGAACAAAACATTCGAATTATATGAAAACGATTACACCATCAATACTTAGCGGCACGCATTCCAACTAAATCAAATAAGTGATTAATTCAGTTTACGAAGACATCATACAATTTTTTTCATTAACCGTCTATTGAACACTACTTTTATAATGAAACCTTAATTGCAGCATTGATATAGCATTAAGGTCGATAGCTTTCTAATTACTTTTTTTTGTTTTATAAGTTACTTCAAATATTACAGCCAGCATATTTTCTATATTCTTTTGTAATTAGATAGATACAAGAAAGGATTGTTTTATAAAAATAGTTTTCTTCTTCAACTTAGTACCAACAAAACAAACACTTTCTGCTAGTTCCTCACCATGTGTTTAATTTGAAGTAGAATTAAACATCTTTCCACTATAATATGAATGCTATATAGTGGTTTCTTGTAAAAGGTAGCAGTTATCAGCTGGATACAACCATTGTTCTCTAACGGAGACAAATATAATATTGTCCCAGACTTCTTTGTTATGCTGCGGTGATATTCATTCCTGATATGATTAAAATTTAACAACAGTTTTAAAAACTTCAAAAAATTTCCCAAATCCGTTTCCTCGTTTCTTTGTATTGAATTTCTTGTGAGCACACCATGTAAACTTGTTAAAAACTGATAAATGTACACAAACGCAGGCACACACACACACACACACACACACACACACACACACACACACACACACACACACACACAACACACACACACATGCACACACACACATGCACACACACACGCACACACACACACACACAATGAACATTTAGTTAAACATAGATGAGTGTATGTTTATGTGAGTGTGTACTTGTGTTTATGTAAAGAAGTGTGTGTATGTGTGTGTTTGTGTGTGTATATATACATATACATACATACACACACACACACACGCGCATACATATATATATATATACATACATACATACACACACACACACATGTATATATATATATATATATAATATATATATATATATATACACACACATATACAGGGTGCATAAGGTATTTGAGGACATACATTTTTGGGGTAATTGCTGCATTTTTTGCTAACTCTGTATAATCTTTGTTTCAGAAAATAATAATGGCAGACCCTCATCTTATTCAAGAAATGAAGAGGTATGCTGTTATTGTGATTATAAAGGCTGAGCATAGCGATTTAGAAATAGTTTGATTCTTAAAAGTTGCTAGATCTTGCGTCTACAATATTTGTAAGGAGCTAGAGACTGAAGATGGAAACGTATCACCAATATCAAAGGATAAAAAGCATTCTAAACTCTCTGAAATCATCAGAACACCTGAACTTATTCAGCAAGTTCAACAGACCATTGATTACAATCCAAGAAAGTCCATGAGGTCAATTGCAAAAGATTTCCATGTTCAGAAGGAAAAGTCAGAATTGTTATCCATGAAGACATCAGATATAAATTTTTATGATGAGGAAAGATCAGTTTGTCAGAAAAAACAAAAGAAAATCACTTCATCAGATCTAAAACTGAAAACTCCAGCAGAAGATTTGATTTGTTTTTTTCTATCTATCTATCGACAGACAGACAGACAGACAGACAGACAGACAGACAGACAGACAGACAGATAGATAGATAGATAGATAGATAGATAGATAGATAGATATGTTTCTTTATTAGCCACACAGGGCTGCACACAGATAGAACAAATTACAAGGTAGAGCTTTTCTTTTGAAGGTTTAAAAAAAAAAAAAAAAGGAAGGGGGAGTTTCGATCAAAAGGGATCGTAAAAGGAGAGAAAGAGGACAAAAAAAGGGGGCGTTAAAAAAAAAAAAAAAAAGGGGGAGAGGAAAAAAAAATTGATCAATAGGGATCGTTATCACAGAAATGTCAATATGAAGTGTAAAGGGGAGGACAGTGAGGTTTACCCGTGGAAAGAAAAGCCTACGGAAAAGACCACGGTAACCTCGGTCAATGAAGTCACATTTTATATTTCTTTTTTTTTTTTTTTTTTTTTTTTTTTGCAAATAAGCAACTCTCTGTTTTCGATTTCTGGGTTCATAGGACTATGCTCAAGGTGGCTTCGTCATTCATACGTGCCATTCTTGCTACATTCACCCATCTTTTTTTAAAACATTCGCTAGACAAAACTTGCCTCTCTACTCTCACTTTCCTTTTCAAGTGGTACTTGAAGAAGTTGATGAGAGATTGACCAGAGAGGAAAGTGTTTGTCTCCAATCCTTTCAGACGCGTCCACCAGATACATTCTTTCGCCATAGCCACAAGGATGATGAAAATAGCTCTTCCTTCCCGTTTGAAGGAAGGAGGCGTGACAATATTGACGATAGACTCAGCTGATAAACCGACTCGTCCCACACGTGACAGCAGTTGTTCGACATAAGCCCACAGGTCGGAAATTGTTGGACACTGAACGAGTGCGTGCAGAACGGTTTCGTCGCTCTGACCGCATCTCGGGCAGGTCGGCCCCGTGTTTCTCGAGCCGTGTCTGTAGAGCTTATCCCGAACGGGTAGCGCTTCTCGGTAGCACTGCCAGGCCAGGGGTCTCTGGAAGTTGTCCATGGGCCCTGGCCCGAAAGTCGTCTGGAATAGGCGGGTCAGGTACTCCTCGTCGACGTCCAGGTTCGCCCCGAGCTCGTCGTCGTACCTCCCCTCCACTAAACCCCTATAGAATGCTTTGGTTGTGTTGAAGTCACTTAAGGTCGACCCAGGACGGCAGAGTTGCTTGAGAGCAACGCGACACTCGCGGTGCCATTCGCCCTTCCTCGGCCTCTTTTTGATCCACGACTGCAGTTCGGTCATGGAGACGAGCTGCGGGAAAGCGTGCCTCACAAACGGCGACCACACCTGTTCACCGTCGTCTACATAGAGCCAGAGATGTCGCAGTCTCAGCGCGTGTCTGCGCATCATCAACCACGGCATGCCCAGCCCTCCTTTTAACGGGTGTTGACAGCAAATGGATCGCCTGACCATCGGGACGCATCCTTTCCACAAGAAGCGAAAGAGGATGCGTTGTAGTTTGGTGATGGTAGGGTCGGGACAAGGTACGACGGTCAGGCGGTAGTAGATGACGGACGCGATGTACGTGTTCGCCACCTCCGCTCGACCTTTTAGGGACAGTTTCCTCTCGGCCCATTGCCGGGCGAGAGTGACCACCCTACTCGTTATCTCGTTCCAGTTCTTCTCCACTTGGAGGTCCGGACCGAACCAGACCCCGAGCAACTCAACCGGGCCGTCGGTCCAGCGTCCCACGACGGAGGCGCTGGTGGACGGCATGGGCTTGCTTCTCCAGGTGCCTAGTCGCAAGCCCACTGACTGACTTTTCCCGGTTGATTTTCGCTCCTGTCACCACGCTTCGTAGTTTTTCAGTGTCTCGCCGACCAGCTCGATGTGCTCGTGGCTAGACACTATGACGGTGACGTCGTCCGCGTATGCAGACACGCTCGTCCCGCATCCCAATTCTCGCGGGATGCCCCTTAGAGTCGCCAGCTTCCGCAGTAGTGGCTCAAGAGTCAATACGTATAGAAGCGCCGAGAGGGGGCATCCCTGACGGACCGAACGTGCAATGTCGAAAGGTCTCGATAGATGTCCATTTACGCGAATTACCGAACGGATGCCTCTGTACAAGGCAGCTATCCAGCCGCGGAAGACGGGACCGAAACCAGCCGCTCTCAGGGCCGCCTCCAAGTATCGATGGTCTACCCTATCAAAGGCTTTCGATTGATCCAAGTTGATCAGGGCCCCACCCATGCCACGTTCGTTAACTACCCTGTCTATGATGTAGCGCATCAGATGGAGGTTGTCATGGATGGTCCGGCCTGGCACGGCGCATGTTTGCGCCTTGTCGACCAGTTTCTCGATGACAAGCGCCAACCTCTTGGCTAGCACCTTGGCCAAAATTTTCAAGTCTGCATTAAGCAGAGTGATGGGCCTAAAGTTATCTATTACATTTCCCTTGTTTAGATCTTTCTTCAGCAGTGTTACGGCTCCTCGGCTCACAAAACCAGGAATGCTCCCGTTTTGCTGCCAGTTGCAGTACACCGCCGCCAAGAGATCTCCAAACAAGTCTGGCATACAATTGTAAAGCTCGTAGGGTAGACCATCCAAACCCGGTGATTTGTCCCTCGAGCATTCTGCCATCGCTTCCCCTACTTCCGCCGCCGTGATGGCACCTTCGCAGCACCCTGCCTTTCTTGTCGAGAGTCGTGGTAGGCTATGTAGGTAGGCACTGAAGTCCACCCTACGTTCTTGCCCTCCACTCGTTCCGAACAGTCGGGCAAAATGCTGCTGAAAGGCCTCACACATTTTACTTGGCTCGAGCAATTCGCGCCCCTGTTCATCTACCAGTGACCGAATGGTGGCTTTGTTGCCCTGTTGCGCCTCTGCCACCCGGGCCTCTCTCGCGGCTCCAACACCTTCGTTCCTTAGAGCACGCATCCTAGCTCTGACAGCACATCCTTCGTGTTTGGCGTTGAAGTGTTGGTCGAGGGCCAACCTCGCCGCCAAAACGTCGGATGCGATGCCGCTTCTAATTGCCTCTTCTAGCTTCTTAACTAGCTCACCCTCTACTCTATTTCTATCTATGGCTAGTGCTTTGCTGTACCTAATCGCTTCTGCTTTTACTGCTCTCTTGAGGGCAAACCACCATTTGTTGTTGATGATGGCTCCCGTCAAAGCCCTCTTTACTAGTGTGCTAATCCGGTCTCTGAAAACTTGTCTCGATGGGAAAGACGCGTTTAGTTTCCAGTATCCGGGACCCTGCCTAAGTGTCTTACCTAAGTCTAGCGTACATGTCACAAGTTTGTGATCCGTGTAGCTGACTATGTGGAATTGTGGACAGATAGATAGATAGATAGATAGATAGATAGATAGATAGATAGATAGATAGATAGATAGATAGATAGATAGATATAGATAGATAGATAGATAGATAGATAGATAGATAGAGATAGATAGATAGATAGATAGATATGGATCTCGGTCAGAAACTGCAACCATAAGTTTACAGCTGTTCAGTCAACTGAACTACCAAGCACATTGAATTAGCGTGTAAGTGGATGAGTATTTTACAGATACGTGTACCAATAATATTATTTTCAGGCGGAATCAACGTGGTAGACTGAAAAAGCTAGATTGAAAATGGACGTTTGCTCAAGATTCGGCCACAGAGTTTCTACATCTACAAAGGAAAGTTAGATGGTTTGAAAGAGGAGCTCGTCTTTCAAAGCATTCGGCCACACTTCACCAATATACATATCTACGCGCACGCGCACACGCGTATGTTTCTATATCTATATGTAAACAGCGTTAACGAAATCGCTGGAAAATCAATACATCGTATTAAGGTGTTAATGGGAATGCGTTCCGGGTATCCAAAAGCTTATAATTTTT
Source organism: Octopus sinensis (assembly GCF_006345805.1). Classification (NCBI taxonomy): domain Eukaryota; kingdom Metazoa; phylum Mollusca; class Cephalopoda; order Octopoda; family Octopodidae; genus Octopus; species Octopus sinensis. Next base: position 79,348,795 of record NC_042997.1, read on the forward strand.
TCAATAAAAGCATATTATTATGTTTTATTAAAAAATATACCATTAATTTTTATACTAAAATATATATAATGTAAATAAATAAATAAACTTAATTTATAAATTTTATCTAAATTATTAAAAAATTCTGTAAATAGTGTATTGACCGAGTGATTCACTGCAAAGTCGATAATGCGTTGATCTTGTTCATCATTGGCACAGATTACAACAACCAGAATAAACATGGCTCTGGTTGAAAATCATTCAATGATGACGGGCTTGGTAGAGCGTCTTGTGCCATAAAATATGACCCTAGACTTGTTTACTGTACCTTTCTTTTGTTACTCTTTAAGAATTTGGTAATAATATACTAAGGCATCATTTAAGCTCCACCTTACATAATCGATTCCCATTTGCAAGCGTTCTCCATCAATGAGCTAGTATTAGCGAGAAATTGTTTAAATGTTTTTGTATTTATTATCTTCATACAGCATTCTTGTTCGTCTTCGTTCTTCTGTTGGTGCCCTGTCATAGCTACTAATATCATTTTCTCATTTCCTATCAACACTCAATTCTAAGATGTTTTCCGTAGCCGCATCAAATCTTGCTTTTCCAACAAACCTAAACACCTCTTGTTTGATTTAGCACTTTCTTCCGCAACACAAATCTCTCAAAGTCGTCCACTGACTGGTAAAACTTACTTCAAAACTGCATTCAAGTAGTTTGTGTATTCTTTTCCCCAAGAGATAGCCAATAAAACAGACGGCACTTAAAATGTAATCATATCCGGACTTACGTCTAACCCTGACCATTTTCTTAGCAGACACTTGCAGGTAGTAATACTTGAAGTTGTAGGAATTGTTCCATCAGCTGCAGAACAAATACTGTTCCTGGACTCAAGTAAACAACGCTTATTTTTAGTTTCATTTGAACTTCAAGATTTGGCTAATGTCCAGAAGAATAGATTTGGGTGGTAAGTTGCACACAAAAGTGCAAAATACTTTGTGTGCCAATCTTAGAACAATTCCTGAGTGACCCACTTCTTATTCTTCAACTTTCATTAGATAGGCAATTGTAACTTAATCTTTACAGTGCACAGGGTAGACCGATATCGGTTTCAGTTTCAGAGCTTCTGAAATATTCCTACTGAGTAGAAATTTTAGTCGATGATTGGTAGCTTTAAATATTGCTGCAAAATTTTCTTCAATAGAAGTAAAGGTCCTCGAAAGTAATTTCTTTAAATATAAACATGTCTCATCTATATTGAAAATGAAATAAACAGAATATTGCTTGGCTTGAAATTCTGCAAGTACTTTAGCTCCTTCAATATCTGCACTTACTACTCACTAATTTTCTGACCACTACAGCACTTACTGATGCTTATCTTTTGCAAACCAGCCCTTTGTTACATGCAAATATTTTAGCTCCGCTCCCTTTCTCCTTCAGTTAAAGAAAAATAGGCTTTGACTTCCTACAAATGAAAGTTTGGCTCAATGGGATATTTTCTGCTGTAAGTCTTCCATTCACAGTATTAATGAGTTCGCTGTTGGTTACCACGTGAATAACTCAGCTGCGTCGCACTTATTATGGTCGGTTGTTGCATTAAACTTTACATTACATCTGTATTTTTTATGACTGTCGCAAAATTATGGTAGTTTGTGCTGATCCGTGAAAATTGTAGCGGTGGAATAGCAGCGAAGATACGAACAATTTCTGTAAATTTTCAACTGACGTTATTGTCTACGGACATAAATAATGCTGGCGCAAAATCAGGCAGTCTATATATACATTCATACATACATACATACATACATACATACATACATACATGCATGCATGTATTCATACATATACATTTATATACACACGCGCATACTTGGAGCCGTCTATGTATCATGGTTAGTGAATATACGTCGTTGACAGTCAATTTACTTTGGTATTTGTCTGAGATAACATCCTTATGGTTGTGCTATGTTTAAAAAATACAATGTACACGAAGGGCAACAAAAAGTCATCTCATAAGCGGCTAGCAAAAGCTCCGGATGAATTTCGGCCCAGCTGGTTTTTATCAATGAAAAGTACACAACCAATTACTTGTCAAGCCAAGATCTGTCGCGTCTGCTATAGAAAACACTAAATAAAACATTCATTGGTAATGCGAATGGCTGCTCGGCTGAACGAAAATCCAGTATACACAATTAAAGCAGTATTAAATTAAAATAGCCATCTGCTTCCATACTTAATATACCACACACACACACACACACACACACACACACACACACACACACACACACACACACACACACACTTATACGCAGTTTCACCTCCATAAAGGGCTTAGCCCTATGGACCTATGGACCGAACCGTCCATAGGGCGAAACCATTGGTCACTCTATGACCGGACATATACTTAACTGCATATAAATACATTACTGCACTATATATATATATTTATATATATATATATATATATATAATATATATATATATATATATATATTTATATATATTATATATATTATATATTATATATTATATATTTATATATATATATATATTTATATATATATATATATATTTATATATATATATATATTTATATATATATATTTATATTATATATATATATATATTTATATATATATATATATATACATACACACACATATATACATACATACATACATGTATGTATGTATGTATATATATATAACGAACACGGATTTATCCTTTCCAAGAATTACAGTGGAATATCCCACACTAAACGGTAATTGATGTTTATTACTACTTGATGTGGTTAGCTGGAACCTGGAATACGCCTGAGAGTTATTATGGTTCCTGGGTAATTTATCCCTATATACTCATCTTACACAGACATACACACACACACACGCGCATGTATTGATTTCACCCCTTCTTATTGATAACTGAATTTTTTCTTTCCACGTAAACTGACATCTAACTGTTCAAAGGAGACTTCAAAAGTAATTAGTAGTAACTTGTCCTGAAAATGGACAAAATTTGGCTGAGGCAGTTACGAAAGGCTATCAAGACTAAATGCGCAGGACAAATTAAGAAAGAGGTCTTGTTTCACCAAGACAATGCTCCAGCACATAAACCCTTGGTCTCAATGGTTGCTGTGCAGGACTGGCTTCCAACTGGTTGACCACCGTCCCTAATCTCCTATTTTCGCCCCATCTGATTATCAAATGAAAAAACAATTGACTGGGAAGCAGTATCGCAGTAATGATGAATGATGCAAGAGGGACTATGTTGATAAATAAACTTCATTTGGTCACGTTCCATGATGGTATCTTGGTCACCCTATGAACTTTTCAACCGACTTTCAAAGATATGTCCAAACTCGTACTCACATACACACACGCGTGTGCGTGAGTGTGGGGTGAGTGCATATATATGTACATATACACAGACATGACAGAAGTAAATAGACACGCCACAAAACATTGTTTTATGTTTATTCTAACTTGTAAAGGTTTATATATTTTTTAATTGACGTCTTTATGTTTCAGGTTGTATATGTAACTGTTTAATATATGTAACTGTTAAATCATGCCATGTACAAAAGAAGCATTGGAATTGTCTGAATTTCAAAGAGGCCGTATTGTGGGTCATTCTGGAGGTGGACATAGCGTAAAATTGCAGGAAACCTTGGGATCCCACTTTCTACAGTTCATAGAGTGATTGTGCAATTCACCAGTAAGAGGAAAGAGTCCACATCACCTCACCCAGATCAACCAGGGCTCTCTGACAGGACCCTTCTCTTTGCTAAGACAAATGTAAAGGATAATCCGCGTTGCAAGGCCTCTGACACAGCAGAACAAATTTGAACTGATGTCAGGTATCTTCACAAACTTGATTACTATGGCAGAGCAGCAAGAAGGAAGCCTCTTCTTCGACCAGCCAACATCAAGCGGACAAAATATTAGGCCAGTGAGATGGTGGAGAGGCCACTAGCATTTTGAGATACTGTCTTATTCTCTGATGAGTCCAGATTTGCTGTATTTCCTGACCAGTAGTCGAGTGTGGGTCCGGAGACTATGTGATCAAGAATTTGATGTGAAAGGATTGCAACCGACAATGAAACATGGCAGCTATTCTGTGATGGTCTGGAGAGCAATTTGGAGCAATGGTTGATTAGAGCTGGTGGAGTATGAGGGAAACACAAACTCAGATAGCTATGTATCTATTTTGCAGAAAGGACTCCTTCCTAGCTTCTCCAGTGGTGAAATGATTAAAGAAGACTTTTTATTTATGGAATATGGGGCTCCTTGTAACACGGCTAAAATGACCCAAGATTTATTGATTAAGAATGGCATTAAAAAGCTTCCATAGGCAAGCCAGTCACCAGATATGAACCCTATTGAACACCTCTGGGACATAATGGACAGGACACTTCATTAAAAGAACTAGAAAGCATCTTCAAAGCCAGATCTTTTGAGATTACTGCATGAAACTTGACAAGAAATTCCGCAAGAGAATATTTATCATCTGATCAGTAGCATGCCTAATAGGGTCCTTGCACTGAAAAATGCAAAGGGCATATCTACTAAATATTAGATATTCACATTATAACAATAAATAATTTGAATGTATAATTTCAGGTTTAAAGAAATTTTGATAATGATAAGGGTGTCTATTTACTTCTGTTATGTCTGTGTACATAGGTATACACACGCACGCACACACACATAAGTATATATCAAGACATATATACATACATACGCACTCACGTATATATTTATACATACACATACATACAGGTAGTGACACCACAAAAACAAATATATTCCGCACAAATATCATTATAAAGATATAGTACTGCTACATGTGCAAACAAGTATTTTTCCACGCCGATCAAAAATTATTAATGAGTTTAAACTTTTTGTGTGCAGTGACTTCATTATAAGTTTTCTATGGTCATTTCCTGTTGTACAAGGATACAATTTATTTGTATCCTTATCTATTTTATAGCAAATTCAGGTTTTATAAAATTTCCGTTTGCATTAAACTACTGCAAATTTCCTGGTTATAAATAACAATTAAGATCTTTGTAAAGTAGATCGTTTGTCTTTACTATTTGTTACACTGGTGCAGGGCTGCATGTAACTATGAGAAATGTGTAGTAATTTGATTCCTTAGTAGTAAGTGTCTGATATTTATGAAATTTGAGACTCTTAGAAGTATGAAATTGATCTCAGAGTTATGAAAGTTGTAACTCTCTACATCTGAAGCTTAAAACATAAACTTTCTTTTAAACTAGACACATCATTGTGTTTATATCAATATCATATTCAAGATTTAAGATATATAAACTTGTTTGAAGAATTGGAAAAAAATGTCGATCAAATATTATTAATTTTGAATGTTGTAACTCTAGATTAGGTCCGCTCGAACATGTCTTTGTTCAAAGGCTTACAATCAAATACTGTCTTAAACATGGCATATCTAGAACTACATTATCCAATGTGCACATACTTTTAAAAGTGAATTAGAGATTCGGCTGCTATTTCTAGCAAACTGAAAGACAGCATAGAGGCTCCTTCGTTGGCTCGTACTTTGGAAAACGATAGTGTTTTGTTCTGTTGATAAACATCATTCTATGTTTAATATGATGAGATATGTTTCGATACTTGTTAAATATATGAAGTAGGAAACTTAAGTGATAGCTTTGCTCAAATCAATGTATTACATCTAAGTCTGTCAAAAGTAAATATTTTAGAATCCTTTAAAAATAAACTCAGGTGTTAATATTTATTTTCACCATATTGGTTTATTTTGTCAAAGCAAAAGATCACATTTGTAGAGAAGAAATGTATTTGATTGAATCCAACTACCATATTTTTCTAAGCGGTGCATTACTATCGCCAAGACAGGAATGAAAAACAAAACGAGGATAATAAAGAACCGAAATTAAATGCTAAAAACCCTTTGTGTGACGTTCTACCATCCTGGGTATAGCCATCGTTTTTTTTTTAGAAACAATGGGGACGTTTATATTATTATCAGATACTTAGTGATGTCAGTCAAGTAAAACGGTAACAACTGGGAATCGAAACTGGATTGCAGATTCTATTCCATTAAATCACTTAATAACACCAGGGTTTTAAAGGAAAGTTAGGATGTCGACTTAACCCATAATTTCATCAGCCACTGAGTTTTGCAATACAAAGTCAACTTCGGCGAGTCTTTTACTGCGTCGGAAAATTAATTTTAATTGTTCAGTAGACATCATACACAAATAGTGAGGAAACAGACTGTTGGTATAATTTCGTTAAACATGTCTACGTGTAAACAACTTTATTGTCAGCACTAGTAGTTACAATAAGTATTCTGATAATTTGAGAAGTTAATCACTTCTACAAAAAAACTAATCAAACTAAATTGTGGACAAAAGATTTCTTATGCAATACAACCTGGTTCTTTCAAAAAAAAAATCATTATTCATTATACAAAAGTCGTTGCAGCTATTGTATCTTACAACACAGTCTTAGTTTCTTACAGATAAGGCTATTTTTTGGGAAGGAAACATAGTCTATTATATCTATTTCAGTAATCCAACCTGAAGTGATGAAAAGTAAAGCCAACCATGGTGGAATTTGGATTCAGAACGTAAGGTATCGAAACTTAATTTAGTAATGTATTTGTTTGATATTACAATTTCAACCAATTGGCTTCATAATATACGATGAGAACGTTTTAAACGCTGTATAATCTGTGAAGAGAAGTTATAGGTTTCAAACGAAGTATCAATAAATATTTTCTTACATTATTTACATTCGACGAATATTTGTCCTCATCTTGTTTGTTGTTAACACAACGTTTCGGCTTATATACCCACCAGCCTTCTTCAGGTGTCTTGAGGGAAATTTCGAACCTGGGTTCTCATTCCTAAGGTATTTTTCGATGTTATTATTGTTCAAGTCACTACTTGGAATCGAACTCGGAATCTTGGGGTTAGTTATAGCTGTTTGAAATAGTCAATTATTTTAGAGGCCAGCTGCCTAGTGATTACCACTGTTCAGTCAAAACTGGAGATAAAGAAAATATTTCAGTTCTCTATTTAAGAGATGAGGAATTATGTACATTATTTGTATTATTTATATTCGACGGATATTTGTCCTCATCTTGTTTGTTGCTAACACAACGTTTCGGCTGATACACCCTCCAGCCTTCTTTAGGTGTCTTGAAGAAATTTCGAACCTGGGTTCTCGTTCCTAAGGTATTTTTCAATGTTATTATTATTATTATTGTTCAGATCACTGCTGGAAATCGAATTCGGAATCTTGGGGTTAGTAGCCCGCGCTCTTAACCACTACGCCATCTGCCCGTGATTAAGAGCGCGGACTACTAACCCCAAGATTCCGAGTTCGATTCCAAGTAGTGACTTGAACAATAATAACATCGAAAAATACCTTAGGAATGAGAACCCAGGTTCGAAATTTCCTCCAAGACACCTGAAGAAGGCTGGTGGGTATATCAGCCGAAACGTTGTGTTAACAACAAACAAGATGAGGACAAATATCCGTCGAATGTAAATAATGTAAGAAAATATTTATTGATACTTCGTTTGAAACCAATAACTTCTCTTCTCAGATTATACACTTACTTCCTGTGTTCGTGACGCTTCATCAACCAAGAGGAGGTGGAAGCTTCAATGAAGGAGTTCTTTGCCTCGAAGGAGAAGAACTGATATCAGCGTGGGATCAAAGAACTGACAGAAATGTGGCTTTAAACGACACAACACGATGGTCTCTACTTTGAATGCTAGGCTGCTTTTGTTGTAATTTGACGAATAAATCAAATAAGTTACCAAAATATTGCAAACTTTTGACTGAGCACAATATTTTTATTTCATTTTTTTTCTATACTGTAATTTTCTTTCTAATTTTTCTTTTCCCAATAGATTTATGAAATACTTTCTGATAATATGGTAAATAACTTACATCATTTTCCTATTTCTTCAAAAGAAAAGAAACCAATATTTGTATAATATTAATAGACGCAACTACAAGTATGCTCCTGGTGAGACGATTCTGATATACAACTTCGATTTCCGTTACTGGAAGCCATTTTAATTCATTTTTATGACTCCGGGAAAAATGAATGCTATTTCATCGCAAACACACACCCACAAAAATACAGAGACCTATTCCTAGCGAAAAGGAATTGATATTATTTTAATCACGATTGGTGAAGACAGCTGTAAAAGTAGAAAATCGAACTAAACACATGGCAGTATTGAATCTTACCCTTTAACGTTCAACATTTCAAATAACGCCAGGGGTGTGGGATTAAATAAGCATCTCGCAGACGATTGAAAGACATAAATATGTTTTTGCGCCGTAAGGTCGTTGGAGGAGTCAAAATGGTAGAGTGACGGATTAAATGCTTTTCTGCATTTAAGTTCGGTTATATTCTGAGTTAACATTCGACACAATTGGCTATATTCTGCATACTTTCAGGATCAGTAATGTAATATAGTCAGTCATCTAAATCTCTTTTAAAGAAAATTTTAGAGTTTGGACGGAGTTTCGCTGAGTATGTGTAATGTTGTGTTGAGGACAAAGCGAGCTGCAAGTGTGGAGGCTTACTCAGTGAGAGCGAAACTTCTCAAGTCATTTTGGTTGAGAAGTAGTAAGAAGGAAGATTTTGTAAAGTTTGTGAAGGTCCTCGGGACCAAAAGGTAACATGAAAGTTTTATTAAGAATATTAGTTTCAAAATTTGGCTCGAGGTCAGTAATTTCGAAGGATGAAAGGCAAGGTCGACCCCGACAGCATTTGAACTTAGAACATGAAGTCGGAAGAAATGCTGCTAAGCATTTTGTTTGTTGCAGTAACGATTCTGCCAGATCGTCGCCTTGTTAAAAATATTAAAAATATTTTTAGTGTTATGGAGATTAGTGGATGATAGAATTAAAGTCTAGACAAAATGCCTCTTAGCATTTAGTTGCATCCATTTACTTTGTCGTTCATCTTTGTTTTGGTCCAAAACAAAAACAAGTCATGCATCAGGTCAGTTTGACTGTTCATGAGATATGGAGCCAATATCTGAAATCTCTATTGAAATATGTCAAATGAAATGCAAGTTCCAGGAGAACCTACTCTGCAACACGGTTTCAATTGTTAAGTGAAATCATTCATTTACCTTACGCCAATAATACCTGCTGTGCCATGAAACTAGGATGAGATGAAGTTTTCTTTTATAACATCAAAACGATTTAGTTGTTTACTCAAAGACTAACTTTTTATAGCCAAATAAAACAACTCCGTTATGTTACAGATCAAATTTACCATTCTTTTCTCTTCAAGTCTATTTGTTATGCAGCAAGTATACGAGCTTCCTTTTTTGGTCTGGGAAAATGCATTTTTTCCCCCCACAGAATAACCTTAAATTATTCATTGACGTTGTTCTTTGTCCTGGATGAGCTATCAACAGAACGCATGCACTCATGTTGACATTCACATGTACTTCTAAGAGCAAAATTTTCTATTTCATTACTTTCGTCATAAGGCGGCGAGCTGGTAGAAACGTTAGCACGCCGGGCGAAATGCTTAGCGATGTTTTGTCTGCCGCTACGTTCTGAGTTCAAATTCCGCCGAGGTCGACTTTGCCTTTCATCCTTTAGTGGTCGATTAAATAAGTACCAGTTACGTACTGGGGTCGATATAATCGACTTAATCCCTTTGTCTGTCCTTGTTTGTCCCCTCTGTGTTTAGCCCCTTGTGGGTAGTAAAGAAATACGTATTTCGTCTGCCGTTACGTTCTGAGTTCAAATTCCGCCGAGGTCGACTTTGCCTTTCATCCTTTCGGGGTAGATAAATTAAGTACCAGTTACGCACTGGAGTCGATGTAATCGACTTAATCCGTTTGTCTGTCCTTGTTTGTACCCCCTATGTTTAGCCTCTTGTGGGCAATAAAGAAATAAGGATCGTTAATACGTCGGGCGAAATGCTTAGCGTATTTCATCTGTCGGTACGTTCTGAGTTTAAATTCCGCCGAGGTCGACTTTGCCTTTCGTCCTTTCGGGGTCGATAAATTAAGTACCAATTGTGTACTGGAGTCGATCTAATCGACTGGTCCCCTCCCACCAAATTTCAGGTCTTGTGCCTAGAGTAGAAAAGATAACTTTTCATCATCAACTCTTCCGCTACATCGTAATATTCTTAATAATTTCCTCTTTCTACATTCACTTCCAGTCAGTCTTAATTCTTCCTGGATGTGTATTTATACTGTTCAATGAAATTCAATGTTTCTCTACGGATTGGTTTCCGCTCTCAATGTCTCATTGGTGGGGAGTATGTATTTGGTGTGAGCTGTGTAGGTTGCGTGTGGATAACACCTTGTGTGGGAGGTCATGGATGAGTGAAGAGTGATATTTTCTGTCTGGTGACAGTTTTGTTATAAATGATAGCGTGAAGGTCGTTAATACAGAGCAGAAAGAGTGTGAAAGATATTACTGAATACTGGGGTATTGATAGAACGTGGATCAAAAAGTTTGTAGTTACAAGCCTCAATGATGTGTTATTAGAAGCTTTTGATCTCAGGCCCGAGAGACTGATGGAACCCATGATCCACATAAGAACGTTGATTAGTCAAGATTATTTATCAAAAAGACAATAACTACTGAGAACAGCATTTACCAGAGCTGGGGATATAAAGTCGGAACTTGGTCTCAAGTCACCTGATGAGATATGCAGCTTATTCTGTCTTGGGTGAATAAAATTCGTTTATCATTAGAAGTAGTAGCACAACTCGTTTCTTGCACGTAATAAGGAACTGGTTTAAGGCAGATGTAATTGGATCCATTTACTTGCCATCTTCTCTAAAATGGCCTGTATATACTATTATGAATGTCATTGTGCATGCATCTCCGTGTGTGTATAAAGAGAAATTTCTTACAGAGTATAAACCAGCCGTCATTCGTGAGTGAGCATGGTTCGGTAACATGTACTTTACTTACACAATTTTTTTTAGGTTCCTATATAATTACAATCAGACATAGGCACCTTTTCAACCCTCCTACTTTTGACCTAAGGAATGACGGCTGGGAGGAGAGGGCTGGAACTTAATACTACTAATTAGATTTCAAAAACGCGAAATTAAGCGCCTTGCTCAAGAACGTAACTCGCCGCGTGACCAAGGAACTGAACTCACGACCTTATGAGAACCGAGTATCTTAACCGCTAGGCTATGCAAGGGATTTAAATTAGTCACGTTTATGTATTTTTATTTTCTAAAACATTTCCTCCAAGGTGTGTGCTTCCGTTTCCCATTGTATATATTATCAAATTAGTAATATCTCAGTATCAGGCATGAGAAAGTTTTAGCAAAATAACTAACTATAGCTTACATATGATTATTACTTTAATCGGAAGTTCACTGTCACGTTGCCCTATCACATTGTTTGCTGGCGGGACTCTCACCAACCCTTATTCTGCCAATTCCTTACTTTAGCAATTGATTATATCATTAGTGCTTTTTTCCTCTACTGTAATACGCTATTTACTGTTGACCATAGCTTTACACACAAACGCAAATTATAGCAAACTGCACAAAAGTATCTCACAAACTTTTTATCAAGCATGTATATTTTCCACAGAAAGAAATCGAAAACCATAATATTCCATAAGACCTTTAAGCATCAGAAGGTCGAGTAAACCTGTGTAACGGTCACACATTAAAAAAAAGCAAAAAAAAAGAGGATGATTCCAAACAATAGAAGCGCGGATTTATTTTCATATCCAAGAAATCCTTTTACTTCTCAACAACTACTAACACTTTACATTGTACAGATATCCAAGGAGGTTAAAGTACTTCTCAGACATCTAAGAGGATGCATCCCTTATATAAGCGCATATCTTTAAATTCTTCCCTTTTTCACTTTCGATCGTCAACTGGATGCCTTTCTTTTAAAGTACATGTCTGAGCAACCAAGAGCGGATCTTTACACTAAGTTGGGTCGTGTTATCTGCATACACTGAAAGAATATCAAGTGCAAATACTTGTACACAGATCTGACATTCACCTGATATTGTTTGGGTATGCAAATTAGATCGACCTAACAAAGTGCCTCAATTTAAGTACCTCCGTCTTCCTCTTCTCTTAGACCTTCCTTCGTTGCCTGTTTCTGACGAAGAGCTTTGCTCGAAACGTAAAAACTACCTTTCTTTCCTTCCCTGACTATCTGCTATTACTTTGCGCGTACCACCTGCTGAATCCTTCAACAATCATGCACCCTCGACCAGGTGACCCTGCTGAAATGGGTCAAAACCTAGTTTGTGTCCAGCTAGCGCTACTTCAGGTAGACCTACTCATCCATAAGTCTCATCTCTTAATTCTAAGACAACTTGAGGTGCCTTCGACTGCCTTAGCTGCGACGCTGCGGCATCCACAGTTTCTGCTGCTCTTCACTTACGCCCTGTCTTGACCTCAATACTAGCCTGAATTACACACACACACACACACACACACACCACACACACACACACACACACACACATACAGATATCTCTCTCCCTATGTGTATGTGTATGTGTGTGTTTGTGTGTACATATCTATCTATCTATCTATCTATCTATCTATCTATCTTTCCATCAATCTATCCCCCTTCTCTATATATGTGTGTATATTTGTATGTATTTATAATGCAGTGTTACCTGCATTTTTATTTAAAAGAGCAATTGGCAAAGCTGAAATTCATTTGATCGTAAGTTTATTTATGCTTGACTAAACAACATTACGCAAATGCGGAAATATAGTTCTGGGAGTTATTTTCTTAAAGAGACTCTATTAAATCTTGTACGACGCTATTCTTTCTATTCTTTTATTCTTTCCTTCTTTCTATCAGTCCTTTCACGCTTACTTCGCTCATTCCACTCTTCGTTCTTTCGTTCCCCTCTCTCACATTTCCTTGCCTCCTCTTTTCACTTCTCTGTGTCCCTGTCATTTTTTCTCGCCCCTCATTATGTTGTCTGTCCCTCTACCTCTCTCTCTTCTCTCCCCACGTGACTGGTGTTCGGCCAAGCCTGACCTTTCTTGGCTCGGCCGCCGTCCGTGCAACATCTGTATTCCTTCCTGTACCTGTGAAATCTTGTATCCCTACCGTAAGGCTTTATTTCCATACACGCCAGCTTAATCTAATTCATCCTTAGTCGAAAGACACCTGTTGTTATGTCTTGTTATTTGCATTTGTATTTGTGTAACATTTCTCCATTTTTTCCGTCCTTGTTTTCGTATACACTTGGGAATCTAATGCTCTTAGCTTAGTTTTTCCTTGGGGCGTGCCAGATTGGAATAATCTCGAGTATAACCAGCCGAAATTGCAAAGAAAATCTGGAACTCGACCGAGGAAAGAAAACTCCGAATGACCCGTCTCCTTGTTTTCTTTGTATCGTCTATCTGGATGTTTTGTTGTCCCTTTTTTGTATCACCTAACTGTCTGGATGTTTTTCCTTCTTGTCCCATTTTGTATTTTATAAAACGTGACCTCGTGTGTACCGTTGGCGATTTTTTCCTCTGTCTTCCCTTCTCTGGACCTTTCCTTCTCCTATGTTTCCGATGAAGAGCGCCGCTCGAAACGTTAAACCGTCCTTCTTTCCTGAGCGTCCAATAATACTATATTTGTTCCACGTCCTCGCGTTGTTGTGTTTTTTTGTGCTTTCTTGTTTGGATTAACCTTGTATATATATATATATATATATATATATATATATATATATATATATATATATAGGTGATAAATAAAAATATATGCATACATACAAACATATATGTACGTACCTACATCTACATGTATATATACATGCATATATAAATAATTATACGTGAGTACAGGACATCACAATAAGACGTAGAAACGGAAAAAACAAAAAAGCAATAAACAAGAAAACGAAAAACAAGAAAACGAAAAACAATTACAGGACGAGCTACACAAGGACAAAACCTCCGTCATCAGCTGTCGCTAGTGGAGTCAAGCATGTTTCGAAGGCAGAGACAGAACACTAATCCAATAGGCCTTCCTGCGAGAGAATTAAAATAAAATTCCAAGCAGCGGGGCAAAATGAGTACGAACACGAACAAGACGTAACAATAAAACTGCAAAAATAAAAATACATGTACAAAAAATACAATTAATTACAAAACGAGAAAATAAAAAGAGAATACGATACAGGAAATCAAACACACAAGGGGACGAACGAAAAAGCCTTTTTCTGGCGAAGACGAAGGATACTGTATCAGCGCGTGGAGGCAGTCTTTTCAGAAGTAAGAACCACGTGTAAAAGAAATTTTATTTTATAAGCTGGCATTCCGATTCGTCGTTTCGTTCCACTTCTTGGTTCCTGTTTTTTTATATTATATATATATAATATATATATATATATATACAGATATCTCTCTGTGGTAAGAAGCTTGCTTCGCCAACCACATGGTTCCAGAAACTGAAAGAAGTCTGTTGTATATATATATATATATATATATATATATATATATATATATATATATACATGTGAGTGTGTGCTTTCTGTCTCTGTCTCCTCATCACCACTTGACTGCCGGCGTTGGTGTGTTTACGTCCCCGTAAATATATATAAATAAAGTGTCAAACATCCTTCCCGAGCTATAATCCGGCTTCCCGGATTCTGTAGCGAAAACACCGCTCCTTGGACGGGACCCCTGTTCATCGCAGGATCACTCACCTTTTGCCAGCTAAATGGACTAAAGCAATGTGAAGTGCTTTACGATCATGAGTGCAACACCTAAACCACTAAGCGATTTACCTCCGTGTGTGTGTGTGTGTGTGTGTGTGTGTCCGTGTGTGTGTGTGTGTGTATGTGCGCGCGCGTGCGTATGTGCGTAAATTTATCTATCTATTTATCAGTCTGTCTGTCTGTCTGTCTGTCTGCTCACTCACACACACGCTGGATGTCATTTGAGGCATATTCATCTACTATTTCTAGCAGGTTGAGCAACCACCTAGAGGATCTGTGGATGGCTCGTTAAGCTTTATATAGGACATACCTTAGATATTTCAGCTTTGAACTCCTGCTCACTCTATATTTAAGCTTTTGTATAGATTAAGCAGATACTCAAAGTTGAAATAGTTTCTTGTACAGATTCAGTTGTAGCTATGTGAATGAAGGTGAGATGTATTATTCATAGACATAATAATCTTTTGTGTATTTAGCAAACATAGACAGAAATGCAGCAAGAAATGCTCAGTACAATATATAACATAAACAGTAAAGCAGCTAAAAGGAAGTGGGATAAAGCAAGTTTATCTCTGTTGTAAAAAAATAATAACCAAGCAAAAAAGAAAGAAAGAAAGATAAATAACTTCAATAATAGCATGGAAAAGTTTAACACAAAACTGCAACGTTAACAATAGCAACACTTGTAGGAACTTAATTTCGATGTTTCGTGGTTAAATTGAAAGTAAGGCAACTTTGAGGTCTGTGTTGAATTTCTATGTGAAGCCATTTAATTTCAATTATTAATTGGTTTCAAATTTTGGCTCAAGGCCAGCAATTTTGTGGGAGAAGCAAGTCGCTTACAGCAACCCCAATGTTCAAATGGTCGATATTTTATCGACCCCAAAAGGCAAAGTCAATCTCGGTGGCATTTGAACTTAGAACGTAAAGTCGAACGAAATGCCGCTAAGCATTTTTCCCGGCGCAGTAACGATTCTGCCAGCTCGCCGCCTTAATTTCAGTTATTAATTGGGAAGGACATTAAGTTTTGAACTGTCCATTTCCTCTTGTCTATTCTATCGTGTCCATATGTCGATATACTGTTTTGTTAAGATTCTAAAATATTATCAGCCGCGTATTAGAGACGAGACTCTAAAGGAAATCACCCACTATATATAGCCTGAGAATTGGTTTGGATTTTCGTTTGGAGTAATTTCATTTATATATTTCAGTACTCGAACGACAAACCAACGAAGGAGCTTCTACGTGGTCGCTCGAAATAGCAACTAAACTTATCTAAGCTCGAATCTGATTGCTTTAAATCATCGTTTTATTTTCTCTAAGACTGTAGGGTGCAAGTTAAGTAGTATTTGGTTTCTATCTCTCTTGGAGACTGACTATAGGGAGGCTCGATTAATGTATGTAGTTACATGTTGAGTTCACGCTGACCCAGTCAGGTCAACGTTAGGTTCTTCGAATTCTAGCCAACAATGTAAGCCAACGAGGGAGCCTGGACCTGCTAGAAATAGCTGCAACGTCTCACTCAAATCACTCCTGTCTTAAAAATAGAAAAAATAAAATAAAAAAAGAACACATTAGACTCATATATATATATATATATATATATATATATATATATATATATCTAAAAGACTGGATATAATTATAAATAATATGTCCAGAAAAACAAAAAAGGAAAAAGACGAGTTAGTCAAAGATAAAAGGTTTTCCTTCTTTTTTTTAACCATAGGTCTGTTCACTCAAGGTCTGTCAGCTCAGGTTTAAAGAGCAATATCAAAATCGTGTGCTTGAGTAAGACTGAAACATAAACGTCCAAGTATCTCATTTCCTTTCTCCAACGAATTCGATTGAAGAGATTACTCCCAGTAAGGCTATTTGCGGCACCAGTGCCTGAATTGACACTGGGATTCTATGTATAACATTTCGGGTGTCTACCACTGACAAGGTCAAGGGAGACCGAAATCATGTGATCAGGCAGTCTCAGTGGCGATAGCGGACAATTATTTCTCGCTAGCGATATAAACACGAATGCTTGTATGCATCATATGGGAGGTTCTCTCGGTAAATAACGCAGTATTTTGTGTTCTAACACAATATCCACTTTTAAGTGGGATAAATATTAATTAATAGTTTTGGTCAACTCCAGAAGGATAAAAACGTAATATCGATCAGACAAGATATTTGGCTTTGGAAACCTAAGGGACAATATTAAACATTTTCAAGCAGGGAGGTGGTGATAGACATGTAAGAAAAAAGTTATGAAGAATTCGGTATAATTTAAATAATTATAAGTGATATAGGGGAAATAGCTCATGTGACAAATTGTAGGAACGTAGATAATACCTTTAGATGGTGTTATACCAAAGATCATATTCATAATGAATTGAAATTTACCGTTTCTTTGAAGAAAGAAAACAAGTGCTCATCGACAATTGTTAGCAATTCACAAAGAAAAAGAGAGATAATTCTTAGAAAGTAAAAATTAATTTCACAGAGAATTTAATTTTCCTGCTTAGGGTAAAAGAAAAAAAATGCTAAACTAAAAAAAAAAAAAAAGAAACGTTTATTAGCAGACAAAAGTACAGTTATGGACATATTTCGCCCTGAATATTGTGAAGATTCCGTCTGAATTCATCTCAAATTTTTAGACATAAGTGGAATACTACAAAGTTATATCGATCGCTATACTTCATTGTATTTTATCGACCTAGGAAGGACGAGAGGAATATTCAGCCTTTATAGGATTTGAACCCTGTACGAAAATGGAACTAGCTAATTCCTGCAAAATGTTTGTTCGACGCTCTACCGATTTGTGAATTCACTATTCTCTAGTAAAACAGACACAGCGACAAAAATTTGGGGATAGGAGAAGAATCAACACTAGTTCTTGGTTCGTATTTTATTTTATCGACACCGAAAGGATAAAAAGCAAAGATAACCTCTGTGAGATTTGAACTTAGAACGTAAAGGACCGTAACTAAGACACTTTGACTGACGCTCCTGATGATTTTGTTAATACAAAATAATGGTTTCTGATTTAGGAACAAAGCTACCAATTTACTGAGTGGAAGAGTTCCCAGTATATGATAAGTACTCATTTTATCAACCCCGAAAGGATAAACGGCAACCTTGATCTGGGCGGAATTTGAACGTAAAGACGGACAAAATGTTGCTAAGCAGTGTGCCCTGCGTGCTAACGATTCTGCCAGCTGACCGCCTCACCAATAGCTAAAAGCTATCTTCTTTACCTTTTCTCTAAAACGAAATCGAAAAATAAAAAGGATTTGGGAGAGAAGAAAAGTGTGTGTGTGTGTGTGTGTGCGTCTGAGTGTGTGTGATTACAACTTAAATAGCATGATGAGATCGTGCCGAAAAAGAAAAAAATGTCAAGAAACGATAACGAATATCTAAATAGTTGAAACAATTATCTTCAAAACATAAAGATGATTATTTTTGTTAAACTTGTGATGAGGGTGACTTTTCATTTTAATGCAACATAGAGAATTATTAGGACGATTAAAATAATTTCATGTTCGGTGGTAGATACCACTGAACATTTTAGTCACTGAATTAAAATACAAACATGGTGATTCTGACGTCATTTGATTAAGATATCTTAGTCTTGACAAAGAGCAGACATGTTGATCATGTATTATAGTTGAATATTCCCTCCTTAGATTAAAAACAAAATTCAGAAACAATCTTAAAGATCAGGTACTGATAATGAGAGGCAGTGTTGATATCTACTATAATTGTATTATAGTTGAATATTCCCTCCTTAGATTAAAAACAAAATTCAGAAACAATCTTAAAGATCAGGTACTGATAATGAGAGGCAGTGTTGATATCTACTATAATTGACCGGAAAGTATTTGACCGCACGGATGACAATCCTTCTTCTGTTTTACCCACCTAATATTTTCTTACTCAGGAATGGGTTACAGACGAGCAAATCAGCGAAGCAGCGGATTATTTTCCGACTTTAGATACTTAAGTTCCCGCAGCACCTGATACTCCTGAACCAGTTTTTGTGTGTCCCACAAGAGGAGTCGATGCTAGATGTATCGAAACAATTGTTGTGATTAATAATATATTCTCGTATATTCCATCTTCTGTCTTTCATTTGGCATATATATATATATATATATATATATTTTGTTTTTTCATCTCGCCTCACACACACACATACACACACGCACATGCACACACTCACACATACACACACATCTGTTGGGTTACCAACCTTGTCTCCACTCTTTTGCCTTTAAAAACCCACTTTGCTCTTGTTATCGTCAACATCCGCCTTTCACCATGTGCAACTCGTAAACACCAGTCGTCTTTTTTCTTTTCCCTGTTGCCCGCTCTGGGATCTTTCTTTCTCTCTTCTTCCTTCTTTATGTTTCCGACGAAGAGCTCCGCTCGAAACGTCATACCTCCCTGCTTCCATCTCCTGAGCGCCTATTAATAATAATACTGTAATTGTTCCTGTTGTTGTTGTTTTTTTGTTTCCCTTTTGGATTAAAATTATACCACTGCGCGCCTACACGGACCCCTGTACCTTGGATACCAACTCTCGGATTTTTTGCACCTACGGATTATTGTTACCATTCTTCCTGACCTACGGATCACCTGCAACCTTCTTCCGGAGTACCGCTTACCGTGATGTAAAATCATTACTTAATCTGTCCGTTGACTCTCAAATCTCTTTCCTGACTTTTTTCAACTTTTTTCTATTGTTTTCAAACTGTCTTCACCCTTTTTCTTCTTTCGTTGTTTTCCTGTTGTCTCTCCTTTTTCCTGCTTCGCCACCACCCACCTTTACCTGGTTGCCACCACCTCTCATCATGCCTGACTTGCACTCGTTCGTCCAACACCTTCAATCCCTCCTCAGCCGCTACCTCGCTTCTTCCCCCCCCAATGTTCCGCACCTGCTATAAAACTTTCCCGCTTGCTTTTTAAGAAAACCCGCCACTCTAGTCATCTTTCCTTTCTTAGCCGGTGCCTCCGCCATCATGTCACACCCCGCGGTTTCCTCTTGAAGTTCCACGCTACCCCCCTTCCTCCCCCTTCATCGAACCCACCCTCGCTCGGACCTCCCGCTCCCTCCTCCGCGCCACCATCCGCTCCACCCGCCCCCTCCTTGACTCCCTCGACCATCAACTTCCCCAGGCCTACCTCCTTCTCTCCGCCCTCTGCCCTCCACTCTTCACCCAACCTATCCTCCGCTTCATTCTTAATCTCAACCACCAACTCTACAACCACCTCACACACACAAAAAACAAAAAACTCCACCTCCTCCTCAACCCGTCACCCCCTTCCCCATCCTCCCCCACTGTTCCCCCCCTCCTTCGCACCTACCCCACCCTTCCACGGACCCCCACCCCCCACCGTGACCTTCCTACGCCTAACCCATCTTCACCCAACCACCCCTACCCTCCCCTTCACACCCCTGCACCCCCTCCGCCTGCCCCTAGTCCTCCCACCACCACCCCGCTTCCTCGCGCTGTTGTCACTATACCCCCACCTCCCCCTCTCCGCCGCTGAGCGCTCCCTCCTCAGTAAAGGTCTCCGCTTCACGCCACTCACGCGCCACTGTGATGAGTTCGAGACTCGGGCGGACGTCAACCTGTTCCTGCGCCGCCTCAAACTTCGCGCATACTACCACGCGTCCCCGCAGCGTCAAAACAATCAGGATTGCTTTTTGGAGCTGGGGCGTCGTCCATCCATCTGGACGCCGCCCCCAGGCCTTTTCAGTAGCCTAGATTCGTTTGTACATGACTGCAACGCTTTGGTCCACCGTTTCAACTTTGAACCAAGACCCCGCCGAGCCAACCTCACTCGGGCCGAATCCATTGCCCTTCGCCACCTCCGCCGTCGTGATGACATTGTCATCAAACCGGCGGACAAAGGCGGGGCAGTGGTAGTGTGGCGCGCGGACCTATACAGGGAGGAAGCGCTCAACCAGCTTCAAAATCCACTCTTCTATCGCCTCCTCCCCTCCGATCCCACCTCCTCCTACCAACAACGAGTGTCCTCCACCATCCACGACCTCATCTCCTCCTCCGCTCTCCCCCTCACCGCCACCAACCTCATCGTCCGCACACCCCGCACCTCCACCATCTACTTCCTTCCCAAGATCCATAAACCCTCTAATCCTGGCCGTCCCATAGTCTCTGCCTGTAATTGCCCCACTGAACTCATCTCCCTATACCTCGACCGCATCCTGTCCCCCTTAGTCGCAGCCCTCCCATCCCACATACACGACACCAACCACGCCCTCCGTCTCTTCAATTCCTTTTCCTTCCTTCCAGCCCCTCACACCTCCTCTTCACATTAGATGTAAAATCCCTGTACACAGTGATTCCCCACAATGACGGTCTCCTAGCCCTCCAACACTTCCTCGACCGTCGTCCCGACCCCACCCCCAGCACCCCCACCCTTCTCCGTTTGGCCGAGCTCGTCCTCACCCTCAATTGCTTCACGTTCGCCGGGGAAACGTACCAACAGGTGTCCGGGGTCGCGATGGGAACTAGGATGGGCCCCAATTTCGCCAGTCTCTTTCTTGGCTACATTGAGGCCCAAGTGTTCTCCCAGTTCTCTGGGCCGACCCCCGAACTATACGGTCGCTATATCGACGACTGCGTAGGTGCCACCTCCCTTTCCCGTGAACTTCTCTGCCAATTCATCTCTTTCCTTTCCAACTTTCACCCCTCCCTTCAATTCACCTCCACCATCTCCAACACCTCTGTCAACTTCCTTGACATCTCTCTCCGCATCGATCACCCCTCCAGATCTCTCACCACCACCGCCTTTTTTAAACCTACGGATTCCCACCTCTATCTCAACTTCTCTTCCTCCCACCCTTCCACACCAAACGAGCCATCCCCTACTCCCAGTTCCTCCGCCTCCGACGTTTGTGCAGCCGCGACCAGGATTTCGAGACCCAATCTCAATACCTGGCCCGCATGTTCAGACTCCGAGGTTACCCACCCATACTCCTCTCTGATGCCCTCACCCGCGCCCGTCGCATCGACCGCACTACCGCCCTGTCTCCTTCCCCCCGCCCACCCCCCAACCGCACCCCCTTCCCCCTCCTTTTCCACCCCTCTACCCTACCCCTCGTCGCAAGATACTACGTGCCTTCCGTCGCCTCCAGCTTGATCCCACCACCCGCCCCATTTTCCCTAACCTACCCCTGTCCTCTTTCAAACGAGCCCGCAATCTGCGTGACCTCCTGGTCCACAGCACCCTCTCTCCTCCCCCCTCAGCCCCACACGGATCATTCCCTTGCTCTAGATCCCGCTGCAACACTTGCCCCTTCATCACCAACACCACCACGCTGTCACCGGCTCCAACCTGCACACTGTACGCATTAGGCACTCTTTTACGTGCACCTCGTCTGGCCTTATTTACTGCATTAAATGCAACCTATGCGGGATGCTGTATGTAGGACAGACGGGACGCCGGTTGTCCGACCGTTTCACTGAGCACTTAAGGGACGTTCGCCTACACTCTCTTTCTCCCGTCGCACGCCACTTCCGTTCGGCCGGCCATTCCCTAGATGACATCTCAGTGTTTGGTCTCGCCCCCCACCAAGGTCGCCCACTTTCCAGGCTCCACTTGGAGCAACGCTACATCTTCACCCTACAAACTACCACCCCACACGGACTTAACACAGCCCCCTCCTCTTGAGATCTGTTTTTTTTTTTTTTTTTTTTTTTTGGCACACCACCCACACACACACACACCCACCTGCCTCCCACACGCACACACCCACCCACCTACCTCCCACACACACCCAACCACCTACCTCCCACACGCCTGTTCACACACACACATACGCAGACCCATTTACGTACATACATTCACACATTTAATCACACACACTTACAGACATACTAGCACACACTAACATACAAACCAACATGCACATACACACACACATACATACATACGCACACACATACATACTTACACACACACACACACACACAGACATACATACACACATACACACACACACATACGCACATACATACACACACACTCACACACACACACACACCGCACGTACATACTTCACACACACACATGCAAACATACATGTAGGCACATACATACATACATGCCCACACATGCACACCCTTACACTGAATGCACACACACATACACCTTTTTGCATCCAGGCAGCCCCCCCTCTTTTCTGCTTTCCGGTTTTGGCTGATGGATCCTCGGTTCCCGCGTAGCGGGGCGTTCGAGGGCCTTTGCGCTCGCGCGCCTTGGCGCGCGCTGGGGGCTTGGTCGGCCCCTTGGGCTTGCGTTGTACTGCTTGTGCGTTGTGTGCGTGAGCGCGCTTTGTGCGTGTGGGCTTGCTTCGGATGTGCGCGTACGTATGTATGCATACATACCCACACACTCGCATGCATCCCTACCCACATACATACACGCACACCTACTCACACACACACACATACACACACATACCTGCACACACCACACATACATACATACACATACATACCTACTTCAGACATACACACACACAGACATACACCCATACACTCACACTCACACGCATACACACACACCATACACACGCACACGTACACATACACACACACACACCTACATACATACATTACACTTGTATACACACACACACTTACATTCATACACACACACCTACACAGCCATACCCTCCTCATCAGACACACACATCTACCTACACACACACAAACACACACGGACACACACCCATACATACATACATCTACACACACACGCCTACACACATACATACACACATACATAAACACACACATATACATATACACACATACGCACACACACATATACTTATACACATGCACACACACACACACATACATACATACACCCATATACATACATACACACATACCCACATACTCCTATACGCACATACATACACAAAGACATACACACTTACACACTCACACAAACATACACACACACATACTTACCACACACTCACCTGCACGCGCACACACATGCATGACAAACACCCATACACTCACACTCACATACGTACACACCAACATAAACACGCACACGCACACACACACCTACACTCCCACACACATACACACGCACCTACATACACACACGCACGCATACACACGCACACACACATACATTACACACGTACACCACACACCCACATACACATGCATACACACACACACACAAACATGCACGGACACACCCAGACATACACACATACACCTATACACACGCCCACACACCTACATACACACATATACACACGCCCACACCTACATACACACCATACATACACACACACACACACATACACGGACCACCCCACATACTTACATACATACACCTATACACACACGCCTACACACCTACATACACACACATGCATACACACACACACATGTACGCACATACACACACATATACGCACATACATATATACCCACACACATGCACACACACACACACATACGCACATGCATGCATGCATGCACACGCGCACACCTACACGCATACACACACACACGCACGTACACATACATACATACACACACGCATACATACACCCATACACATACATGCATCCGACACACACATACATACACACTCACACATACATACACACACACACACTCACTCACACACCTGTATGTACGCGCACACACATGCACATACACACACTTCCCCACACCCACACGTACATACATACACACTCACACACATACACACACACACACGGACATACATCTATGCACACACATACATACACACATACTCACATACATTCATCGCACCACTGCCCCCAGACATACACACAGACACACTCACACATCCACACACATACATACGTACGCGCATACTCGCAGGCACGCGCACATACGCACTTACGCCGGCTCGCGTTGCATACGCGTCGCATACACCTCGCCCTTGGACCTGACGAGACCTCCCGCCCGTTCCTGGGACCGTCGCGTGTCGTTGGGTTTTCCCACGCCTGTCTCCGCGGTACCACTCTTCCATCTTCCCTCAGCTGGAGTCCTTTTTCTTAACCCCCCCCCTTTTTCGTTACACACACGCGCACACATATACACACCTTGCCTATATATATACATCACTCTTACACACATTCAATCTACTCATTATAACCACCACGACACTGGACACACACACACACTACTCACTACAACCACGCTGGCACGCTACATACGCCCCCCCCCTTCCCCTCCCTCCCTTCCTTCCTTCTTTTTCTTACTACTGACCTCCCTTCCTCCTTCCTTCTTTTTCTTGTCTGCTAGCTGACCACTAGTCTCGCCCTACCTCACACCCCTACACACAGACGCACACACTAACACACACATATATTTTTTGTTTTTTCATCTCGCCTCACACACACACATACACACACGCACATGCACACACTCACACATACACACACATCTGTTGGGTTACCAACCTTGTCTCCACTCTTTTGGCCTTAAAAACCCACTTTGCTCTTGTTATCGTCAACATCCGCCTTTCACCATGTGCAACTCGTAAACACCAGTCGTCTTTTTTCTCTTTCCCTGTTGCCCGCTCTGGGATCTTTCTTTCCTCTCTCTTCCTTCTTTATGTTTCCGACGAAGAGCTCCGCTCGAAACGTCATACCTCCCTGCTTCCATCTCCTGAGCGCCTATTAATAATAATACTGTAATTGTTCCTGTTGTTGTTGTTTTTTTGTGTTCCCTTTTGGATTAAAATTATATATAATATATATATATATATATATATAATATATATATATAGTGAATCCAAACAAAGAAGAACAAGCAAAAAAAAAAAACACAATAACGCGAGGACGTGGTACAAGTACTGTATTATCAGACGCTCAGGAAAGGAAGGAAAGAGGATTTAATGTTTCGAGCCTTGCTTTTCTTCAGAAGTAGTGGAAAGTCCAAAGGAAAGGAAAACGTAGGAAGAAAATCTCCAACGATACACATGCGGTTACATTTTGAAATGATCGAAAGGAATGGGTGAAGAAAAAGTTCTTTCTAAGACAGGAGAGTGCAAGAGGAGATATGTGTGTGTATGTGTGGGTATGTGCGTGCGCACAGGCCTGTGTGTGTGTGTCTAATAATAGCACGTGTATGTGCGTATGTGTGCGTGTGTGTGTGTGGTTTTTAGCTGTTTATATGTGTGTGTAGTTTTTAGCTGTTTATATGTGTGTGAGTGGACTTTGTGTCGCTTAATGTCGTAGGAAGAATTTACAGTTGGAATTTTAGGTGGGAGTGGCTGTCTTTTGTGTGTCTCCCTTCATATGTGCAGAGGAGAATGGTCAGCAGAAAGGTGTTTGACTTATAGTTTGATGTATGTGCGTGTATGTGCGTGTGTGTGTGTGTGTGTGTGTGTGTGTGTGTGTGCGTGTGTGTATGTGCCTGTGTGTGTGCATGTGTGTGCATGTGTGTGTGCGTGTGTGTGTGTGTGTGTGCATGTGTGCGAGTGCGTGTGTGCTCATGTGTGTGTGCGTGTATGTGCGTGTGTGTGTGTATATCCATGTATGAATAATTGTGTGTAAGTATGTATGTGTGTGTGGGAGGTATGTGTGGATTCATTTGCGTGTGTGTGTGAATGTATGTGCGTGTGTAATTATGTGTGTGCTTGTGAGTGCATGTGTCTGTGTCCGTGTGTGTGTATGTGTGTGCGTGTGTATTTTGTGTGTCTGCATGTGTGTGTGTGTGCGTGTATTTGAGTGTGTGTGCATGTGTGTGTGCGTGTGTTTGAGTGTGTGTGCATGTGTGTGAGTGTGAACGAGGGGTTGTGTGTGGAGGTATATGTGCGCTATTTTTTTGCGAGTGTATGCGCGTGCGTGTGTGTGTGTATGTGTGTGTGTAGTTGTGTTTGCGTATGTGCGTGTACGAGTGCGTGTGTGTATGTGCCTGTGTGTGTGCATGTGGGTTTGTGTACGTGTGTGCGTGGGGTGTGAATGTTATGTATGTGCTCATTCGTGTGCATGTGTGCGAGTGCGTGTGTGCTCATGTGTGTGTGTGTGTGCATGTATGTATATGTATGAGTGTGTGTGCGTGTGTGTATGTATGTGTGAGCGTGTATGCATATATTGTGTGTGCATGTGTGTGCATGCATGTTTGTGCGCATGTGTGTGCATGTGTGCGTGCGTGTGTGTATGTATGTGTTTGCGGGTATGTATATATTATGTGTGTACGTGTGTGTGTATGTGTGCGTGTATATGTGTGTGTATGTGAGTTTCTGTATCCGTGTGTGCGTGGCCTTGTGTGGGGTATATGTGCGTTCTTGTGTGTATGTGCGTGCGTGTGCTTACGTGCGTGTGTGCGTGATATGCGTCTGCACGTGTATGTGCGTCTGTGCTTATGCCCATGTGTAACTGTGTGCGTGTCTGAGTGTGTGTTGCGTGTGTGGGAGGCATGTGTGCGTACATGTGCGAGTGTGTGTATGTATGTGTGCATGCGTGCGTATATGTGTATGTGCGTGTGCGTGTATGTACGTGTGTATATGTGTGTGTGTGTGTGTTTGTATGTGCGTATGCGCAAGTGCGTGTATGTGTGTATGTGTGCGTGTGTATGTGAACGTGGAGATGTGTGTGAAGTTACGTGTGCGTTTTGTTGTGTGTATGCGCGTGTGTATGTGTGTATGTGTGCGTGTGCGTTTGTGTACATGCGTGTGTGCGCGCATGTATGTGTATGCTGTATGTGTGGATGTATGTGTGTGTTGATGTATGTGAGTGTGTATGTGCATGTATGTGTGCTTTATGTGAGTGGTGTGTGTGGGAGGTGTATGTGCGTTCATGTGTGTTCACGGGTGAGTATATTTCTTCGTATATGTGTATATGTACGTGTGTTGTGTGTATGTGTGCGTGTATACAGTAATAAAATAAAATATAATAAATTATAATAAAAAGCTTGATAGGGGATAAAGACGTTAATACAATATAAAATGGCGCAATAAAGAAACAAAAAAATAAATAAAGTTGCTGGTTGCAGGCTGTTGTAGAGGCAGTCATTAGGAGGAGGGAGTTGTATTTAGTCCAAAGGGCATAGGTGTTCGTAGGGACAGGATGCGGCCCGTCTGACCTACATATAATTTAGCACAGAGTTTGCATCTAATATAGTATTATGAGACTAGAAGAGGTGCAAGAGAAGAAATTTGTGATGTGAAGAGTGTGCTGGTTGGAACCAGTGAGGGAGGTAGTGTTGGTGATTAAGGGGCAGGTGTGTCAGCAGGATCTGGAACACGGAAAGGATCCAGGTGGGGCTGGGAGGGGAAGAGGAGAAGGTGCTACGGACCAGTAGATCGCGTAGGTTCCGGGCGCGTTTAAAGGATGACAAGGGATGGTAGGCGAAAATAGGGTGGGTGGTGGGATCAAGCTGGGGACGACGGAAGGCCCG
Source organism: Octopus sinensis (assembly GCF_006345805.1). Classification (NCBI taxonomy): domain Eukaryota; kingdom Metazoa; phylum Mollusca; class Cephalopoda; order Octopoda; family Octopodidae; genus Octopus; species Octopus sinensis. The sequence goes on from NC_042997.1 coordinate 79,376,940, forward strand.
TAGAATCCTCCGACGAAGGGGTAGGATGGAGGAGTGGAAAAGGAGGTGAAATGGGTGCGGTTAGGGGATTGGTGTGGGGAAGGAGAGAGGGCGGTGGTGCGATCGATTCGACGAGCGCGAGCAAGGATGCATGAACAGGCGGGCAAGGTACTGGGACTGAGTCTCGAAATCCTGGTCCCGGCTGCACAAGCGTCGGAGGCGGAGGAACTGGGAGTAGAGGATGGCCCATTTGGTGTGGAAGGGATGGGAGGAGGAGAAGTTGTAGTAGAGTTGGGAATCTGTGGGTGGTGAGAGAGTGGGAGGGGAGGTCAATGGTAAGGGAAATATCTAGGAAGTTAACCGAGGTGTTAGAGATGGTAGAAGTAAATTGGAGAGAGGAGTGGAAATTAGAGAGGAAAGAAATGAAGTGGCCGAGTTGTTCACAGGAGAGGGAGATGGCACCTATACAGTCGTCTATGTAGCAACCGTATAGTTCTGGGGTCGGCCCAGAGAATTAGGAGAATACTTGGGCCTCCATGTGACCAACAAATAGGTTGGCGAAATTGGGGCCCTTCCTCGTTCCCATCGCGACCCCAGACATTTGTTGGTAGGTTTCCCAGGCGAACATAAAGCAGTTGAGGGTGAGGACAAGCTCTGCTAGACGAAGGGTGAAGGTGCTGGGTGTGGGGTCAGGGCAACGGTCGAGGAAGTATTGGAGAGCTAAGAGACCGTCGTTGTGGTGGATCACCGTGTATAGGGATTTGATGTCCAAGGTGAAGAGGAGGTGTGAGGGGCCGGGAGGGAAGGAAAAGGAATTGAAGAGGCGTGATCAGTGCCGTGTATGTGGAACGGGAGGACAACAACTAAAGGGGACAGGATGCGGTCAGTGTAACAGTTTGCTTTGACATACACTTACATTGTGATTTCTGCAATGTGGTGCATAAATTGTCAAGTAAATGAGAGGCATCTTTGCCTCCACTGATTCAGTTGCAAAGTGTTGAGTAAAGTTATTTGATTGCAGACCTCCTTTCAGTCTTTTTATTATCACTGGGTCACACATTGTCCCCAGATGGTAACATTGATTTCAAGGCCTTCCCAGGTGAGTGACTGGTTATTCAAAGACATTTATAGATTGTAAATTTATTCTGTCCAGTTACGCATCATATAGTGGTCATTTGCAAATTCCAGAGGTGAAACTTTAATTTCTCCTTAGCCCTCACGTCACACAGTTGTTAATGTTGATTTCAGTTGGGTCACACCCTTCCAATTGCTATAGATTCGTAATGCATCTTACGGCTGTGCCTGTCACCTGGATGGTGAGGAATCCTACATTGGGAGTGGTAACGACTAGGGTAGGGTAACTGACTGCTTATTGTGATCATTCGTCTTTTGGTTTCCTGTAGCTTTGCTCTCTTTTACAAACACAGTGAACATATATTTCCTATTTCAAAGAAATTCAAACAATAGATATAAGTCCCAAGTTAAAAAGATTCTCAACAATTCAACTTCTCTGGTTGATATTAAGATGCCCATCCCCAACAGGGGCCTTAACTCTCACATTTTAGAGCACTATGACCTTCATTTTTCAGGAGCAAAATCCTTTTAACAGGTTCAATAAGACTGGAATTTTGGAATATGCGCATAAAAATCAATAGTATGGGATACATGTGGCACGATTACAATTTTTTTAGGGTGTTTAAAGAGGGAAATAACCCTCATCTGCAATTTTCATGCAATTCGAAACAGATATTCCAGTTCATTACAGAAAATATAACAGAAAAGTCTAATTCTTCAATTGAATGTAACCGGGCAACGCCGGGTATCTCTGCTAGTACTAATATAAAATTGCGGAATAGTATAGAAAAAGAGGGTGGGAAATCGATAATGAATGACAGCATGCTGAGAAAAATTAATCGAACAATAAACAAACACAGAAATTCATAACATTGAAAACAAAAAATCGAATTGGACTCAACAATATTAATAAACTAAATAAATTATATTCTTCTTAACTTTAAACAGTAACCTTGTGCAATTCATTTTCGATAATTTGCTAATTTGCTAGAGAATATCGTTAAAACATTTTACCTATACCTATTCATTTTAAGTATTTTGCCTCTCTATCTCTCTCTTTTCCCTCCCTCTCCTTCAATCCTTCTCCATCCCAAAATACATAAACCCAACAGCTCTCCCCTCCACCGCTACCAACCTCATCGTCCGAACACCCCGTACCTCCACCATCTATTTCCTTCCTAAAAACATAAATCCAACAACCCTGGCCGCCCCATTGTTTCTCCCTGCAATTGCCCCACCGAACTCATTTCAAAATTAGAAATAATGCTCAAATTTTATGCTCGGGTAACCCTACAGCTTCCAAGAGCACAACAGTATTCATTTTTGCTTAGATAAAATCACAAAATTGTGGGTGTTAAGTCCCCATGGAGGGGTCTTTCTAACTTGTAAGAAGATGAAATTTTATAAATATTGCTTTATTTGTGTCTAATATCTATGGTTAAAATATCATCAACAGCAAAATATATGAATTGTCATGGGGGTTATGGCCCTTATGCATAGAATATAATTTCCAAATTTCATAAAGATCCATTCAGTACTTTTGACCTAGTTTTGGATCATAGAAGAAATTACTAAAATTTGGGAGTTAAGGCTCCCATTAGTGTGTTATATATATATATATATATATATAGATAGATAAATATAGATATATACATACACACATACAAAGATAAATTGATAGATACAACTGAGTGCGCAAACAAAAATATGAGACACTGCGTAGTGCTTTTTTATGTTGATAAGCCTGGTACTTATTCTATTAGTTTGTTCTTGTGAAGCCAGTAAGTTATGTGGATGTAAATAAATAAACAGCAGTTGTGAAGCAGTGATGAGGGACAAATACAAAGACACACACATAGACTTACATATATGCATACATATATATACGATTGATTTGTTTTAGTTCCTGTCTACGAAATCCATATATATTGTTGTTGGCATCCGTTTTGTCTCGGGAGACAATGGAGTTGCGCATAAAATAATCTAGTCCGGCTTTTACATCATTTCATGTCCTGCTGTGGCTGTGTAGTCCTATCCTGTACAAACATTCTCTCTGGCAGGTGCCGCAAATGTAGCGAAGACTTTGCCTGGCTGGTTGTAATGTCATAACTTCTTGTTGACGTCTTTTCTTGTCTTTCTATTTCTCTCCTCTCTCTCCATGTCACTCCTTTGGGTTCCCTCTTTTACGGTACGTCGCCAATCTCCTCGGTTGCTGGCAACTGCTTCCCAGTTGGTAATATTGATGTTGCAGGCATTCATGTCTCTTTTGCAAACATCCTTGTATCGTAAGAACGGTCTTCCCACAGACCTAGTGCCCCTAGCAATCTCTCCGTTGAGTATGTTCTTGGGGATTCTGCCATCTTCCATACGGCTAACATGTCCAAGCCATCTCATACGTCTTTGTGTGAGGAGTGCAAACATGCTTGGTATTCCTGCTTGCTTGAGGACATCTTTGTTGGGGACATGACTCTGCCATTTGATGCGAAGGATTTTCCGGAGGCAGCGCAGGTGAAAAATATTTAGGCGACGCTCTCGGCGTGTGTATGGCGTCCAAATCTTACTTACATACATTTTTGTGGTCTTGGTCAGCTTATTGTTGTCTCATGCCCGTTTGGAGAGTTGGGCAATCAAAGCAGCTGCCTTGCCAATGCGTATATTGAGTTCAGCATCAAGGGATAGGTTGTAGGTGACGGTAGAGCCAAAATAGGTAAACTTCTCCACCTCCTGTAGTCTTTGATCTCCAATATGTATGTTTGGGATGTCCGATGTAGCCTGACCCATGATGTTGGTCTTCTTGAGGCTGATAACTAACCCAAAGTTGCTACATGCTTGCTCAAAACAGATGATGAGCCTTTGTAGGGCTTCTTCTGTGTGTGATACCGGAGCGAATCATCAGCAAATAGTCTACCATCACTTCTACTGTGCAGAAATACTCCATCTTCTGATGTCTCAAAGGCATGTGACAGTAGCAGCGAGAAGATGCCAAATAATGTAGGAGCAATGACACAACATTGCTTTACCCCATTTTCTATTTGGAAAGCAGCTGATGTTGAACCATTGTACTGTATGGTGCCTTGCGTATCATAATGGAAAGATTTGATGATCCTCAGCAGCTTTGGTGGACATCCGAGTTTTTGGAGCAGGATGAAGGGGACTTTTCTACTTACCAAGTCAAAGGCCTTTGTCAGATCAATGAAGGCCATATATAATGGCATTTTCTGCTCTCTGGACGTCTCCTGAAGTTGGCGTATGGAGAATAAATAAATAAATAAATATATATATATATATATATATATATATATATTATATATATATATATATATATATATATATACATATATACGTTTAAATATTTGTTGTGCAAGATTTTTTATGTGAAGTCGTGTGTTGAAACAGATATTGTTATATTTCGGAATGGTCATATTGCCAGTTTAGCCAATAAAAACACACGCACTATATATTTGGTGTTATTTTGCTTCAGTGATATTTTTTACATTAATCTTAATCTTATTTCGGCCAAAGTTCTTTCGTCACACTCCTGTGACCGCATCAGTGGTCCTTTGTTTTCTTCTCACTTATTTGTATCTCTCCTTACTAACCGTCAGCCATTTTGTATTTCTATTGTATGTCTTCATTTGCGCATGCTTATATCTCTATGTGCGTCTATGTTTATTTAGTGTGTGTGTGTGGGGGATGCCTGTAATATTTGTATCTTCTGTTTATATACATTCTCGTAATTTGTATTTTGTTTTTGTTGTTGTTGCTTTTGTTCTAATTTTGTTCATGTGTTTACATCCACCCATTATTATCATTACATATGATTGTATGTATGTATAACAACAATATTAGTAATAATAATAATAAATCTAATCGAAAAAAAAAATATATACATATATATATATATATACATATATATACACATATACATATATATACACATATACATACATAGATATATATACATATATATAGTTATTCATTTCTATTTGTTTATTTATCTTTTAGTAGAACCCTCTGTACGGATAACTATTGCACTGTATGTAGATTTAGCCCACAAACAAACTGTAAAGCCAGAAATGTAGTCTATAGTATAAGATGTATAGAGGGACGATGCAGTAACAAGACAGTAACATACGTAGGGGAAACAGCAAGAAGCATTGGAGAGCGGGTGAATGAACATTGGAGACAACTCAAGGAAGGTAAAAGCTCATCGATTCTGTACCAACACGCCGAACAGGAACACGGGGATCAATCAATAACATAGAGATTAAGATATTGTCCACACATAGAACAGATGCAACAATTAGACAAATTACAGAAGCTACACATATAATAGAAAATAAACTTAGCCTGAATAGAAAACTAGAATGGAGCAATAGCACACACCACAACATATGACGATAGAGGATCCTGAAAACATAATAAATACACAGATAAATAAACAAATAGAAATGAATAACTATATATATGTATATATATCTATGTATGTATATGTGTATATATATGTATATGTGTATATATATATATGTATATATTATATAAAAGGGCTTAGTAAAATAAATTACTTTGCCACATACTGAACTCATTAGAAATAGTAGCTAAAAAAACTTTTTAAAAACTATTTCTAATACTTAAAGAAAATCTCTCTCATATAGTGTTTGCTCAATTCAACTCACGAAAGTATGGGGGTAAAGACATTAAAAAATCAAATGCAAAGGTTATTTGAGAACGTACGTTTCTAGATTAGTCAACTCGACATTTCTATCATCAGCTCAGAACTCCTTGGTTTGGATTTGAAAACACTGAAAGTGGGAGCATACCCTTTCGGCTTCTTATCGCTTCTGAAGATCTGCTCGAAACTAACAGTGCCAGCAAACTCAAAATATGCAAGCGAAGAATTTCTGCTCTCCCCTTTCCACCAGCGTGGGTTAAAATCAGTAAACACTATGCTTTTTCGGTAAAATCCGAAACATTAAATAGAGAGAGATGAATTATAATTTCAACAATTGAGGGTAAAATTAATTAATTATTAATCAATTTCACCAAGTGTTCAGTATGCAAAGGGACCATTTAAGGCGAATTCAAATTATTACATTATATAAAAGGGCTTAGTAAAATAAATTACTTTGCCACATACTGAACTCATTAGAAATAGTAGCTAAAAAAACTTTTTAAAAACTATTTCTAATACTTAAAGAAAATCTCTCTCATATAGTGTTTGCTCAATTCAACTCACGAAAGTATGGGGGTAAAGACATTAAAAAATCAAATGCAAAGGTTATTTGAGAACGTACGTTTCTAGATTAGTCAACTCGACATTTCTATCATCAGCTCAGAACTCCTTGGTTTGGATTTGAAAACACTGAAAGTGGGAGCATACCCTTTCGGCTTCTTATCGCTTCTGAAGATCTGCTCGAAACTAACAGTGCCAGCAAACTCAAAATATGCAAGCGAAGAATTTCTGCTCTCCCCTTTCCACCAGCGTGGGTTAAAATCAGTAAACACTATGCTTTTTCGGTAAAATCCGAAGCATTAAATAGAGAGAGATGAATTATAATTTCAACAATTGAGGGTAAAATTAATTAATTATTAATCAATTTCACCAAGTGTTCAGTATGCAAAGGGACCATTTAAGGCGAATTCAAATTATTACATTATATAAAAGGGCTTAGTAAAATAAATTACTTTGCCACATACTGAACTCATTAGAAATAGTAGCTAAAAAAACTTTTTTAAAACTATTTCTAATACTTAAAGAAAATCTCTCTCATATAGTGTTTCCTCAATTCAACTCACGAAAGTATGGGGGTAAAGACATTAAAAAATCAAATGCAAAGGTTATTTGAGAACGTACGTTTCTAGATTAGTCAACTCGACATTTCTATCATCAGCTCAGAACTCCTTGGTTTGGATTTGAAAACACTGAAAGTGTAGCTACTATTTCTAATGAGTTCAGTATGTGGCAACTACAGTTTTCTATATATAGATAAACATTAATACTAGCAATATTCTACAAAAACAATTTAAAATAAAGATCTTATCAACAGCAGACAACAATAATCAAAAACAGCTAATAAGCAATAAATGTGTGAACATTCTAAAAATTATGATTTCAGCTGTTATGTTGGCGAAGTGTGAGTGTGTGTGTAAAAGAGAGGTATCTATACATGCGCGCGCGCGCGTGTGTGCGTGCGTGCGTGTGTGTACAATGGAAATTGGATGGTAATGTTTAATGCTGAAAATGTATATGTGTGTGCGTGTACAAGAGAACTATGTGAAACTTTACATATACATGTAAAGAAAATATAAAAAATAAACTACTGATATTCAAGTACAAAGCACTTACAACCAAGAGCAATTGCTATTACATCACACAGCATGAAATAAAACAAGACAACAAAATATTAGTCAACAATGCATCAACAATCCAGAGAATCCCAGACAAAAATACACTATTGATGTTAGCAACAATAGTTATAGTACGGCACGATGCGAAACACAGGTAACAGATAACAGTCAGAAACAAAAAATAAACCATCTAACAGATTTCATAAATCTAACAATCACAATTCAAACAAAAGCACTCAGAGAGCTCAAAATTCCGCCAAAACAACACCAACATCCTCTCAACGATTAACCGGAGATGATTTTTAAACTGAGAACATCTGAAATAAAATCCTCCAATGAATATCATGAGACCTTTTGGTTTTCTCTTCTCTTAAATTCCGGTCTTCCTTTAGTAATCCTGTTGTTTTTATATCGATGTACAGAATTATGCATATATATAAGTATACTGTAAAGTGTTAAAATGTATGAATAATCTCTTAATATAATAATGAGCGTTGTCTAATTTTTAATGCCTAAAACCATAATATACTGACATCTTTAGGCAATATAAGTTGAATTGACTCTTGACCATAGGCTGAAACAGGTGTAAGGAGTAGTTTATGAATTTCAATAATTTATAATATGACTAATAAAATATGTATTTGTATTATTTTTATTATTATATTACCTATTGATTTATATAATCTTTTGTTTGATTTTGATGTTCCCATTTGTATAATTAATAAATAATGTAAAATGTAATATCTGTAAGTTGATGAACGTGATGAATTTGTTTCTCCATTTTCTTATTTGTATATATATATATATATATATATATAAGCCGGAGTGAAAGGTGAAGGTAGAGGAGATAAATGGCAAAGAGAGCTTCGTATGAAGGAGAAAAGAAGGGGTGATAGATGAATAACGAAGGAAGGAGTAAAAGCGACGATAAGCAGCGTTTGAAGTGTGAGTGTATGTATATGTAAAAGAGAGGTATGTATGCATGCATGTGCGTGAGTGTCTGTGTGTGTGTGTGTGTGTGTGTATGTGGGCGTGCGTGCGTGTGTGTACAATGGAAATTGGATGGTAATGTTTAACGCTGAAAATGCGTGAGTATATGTGTGTATGTGTGTGCGTGCACAAGAGAACTATGTGAAACTGTACATATACATGTAAAGAAAATATAAAAAATAATCCAGAATCCTTGTCCGGTACCAGATCGATCCCAAAATCTAATCTAATCAGGCCAAACATCCTGAAAGTTTCATCCAGCGGTTCTTGAGATATCTTGTCCACGGACAAACAAACAAATAACCACGACCGAAAACAATACCTCCGCGTTCGCTAAGGCGGAGGTAATTATGTCATAATACATATATCAGTCAAATTGGCGTTGACTACTATAAAAGAAAAGCAATATTTTACCCTAATAATATTTCATCCTTAAACATGAATGATGGATTTATAGATGTGTTGTTTTAAAGACATTGCAAATGACTCATACTGAAATATAAAAACATAGAAAAATATGCAGCTAGAACACTGACATGTATTCAATGCAAATAGCTAAATAAGAGCTGTTCTTCAAACAGTGTGCGGTGAATAAACTGTCGTTTGAATAACGTAAAAATGAAAATAACACTGACATCTCATTTTAATAGATATATTTACATGAAAATATCTTGAAATACTAAAGAGTAAATTTATTCAACAAAACCACCATTGGCTTTAATCACGGCATCCAGACAACTTCGGAATCTCCTGCAACTCTTCTGGTTTAGTTGGTGAATGTTGCCATAATCCTTGCCTTGACTCCATCTTTGGTGTTACAAGAAGTTTTGTTTGTCTCTCTCGCTCAACTGCGCTCCAGACGTAATAATCAAAGGGATTGCAATCTGGGCAGTTAGATGACCAGATGTTAGGGGCCTCCGGTGCAAATGCCAAATTTCTGGCAGAGTGAATTGCGTTATGGTGCTGTTTTCTCACAGACGGTGCCCAACTGACCCTACTATACTAAGTAGTCGATAAAATCAAAAACAATCGATGCACATGCGTGAAATTAAAAATTAAAGTGGCGTTAATTTACCCATCGCATCCTGTATATACAGGAGGGGTACCGAAGAGAAAACGGAATTTTGGAGTGTTATTTAATTCACGTAATTTGACATGTTTACACCTTTATCGCCTTCAAAGTATTCTCCATTTGAAGTAATGCATCGGTCTAGGTGCATTTTCCACTGTTCGAAGCACTGCTGGAACTCTTACGAAGTGATGTCTTTTAACGCGTCCGTCGTTTTTTCTTCACTTCTTCCACATCTACAAATTCCGTAGCACCACCTTTCGTCACCAGTAATTATATATATATATATATAACTTAGATATGTTTCAACCAAAGATTGGTCCATATATATATATGTTTTAATCTAAAATGGAGACAAACACCTATATTTCTTTGTGAATGATCTGAAAAATTAAGACATTTTCCCTCATGAAACCAATGGCAGCCTTAATACACAAATAAAGAATCTTTATCTACTAATGCAGTACTGAGCACTCATTCTCATTGTTCGATATTTACGCATATATATATATATATATATATATATATATATATACATATACACATATACATACATATACACACACACACACACACACACACATATACGGTCCTGGTAGAGGATAAAGATAAGGTATTTCAATGCAGCATTCAACCCGTGCTCTAGGTAATCTACACCGTCGAACTCCAGTCTAATTTCGAAATTCTTCGAGAAAATCAAGGTTTCACAAGAGAAAAACCGTTATATGGCTTTAGGGAAGAGTAAAATATATTCCAAATAAGACAAAGAAAGATTTTAAATCAGATTTTTAATGACCAGTTGCAACTATTTCTTTGTCAACTCTGCTTTCAACGCCAGTTCATTAAACCTCCTAAGTGAAAATTTACGTAATATTTGCTGTTTTAAACATTAGGGTGGCACTTCTTCAGACCTGCGTCAAAGGTGTGCTCTTATATAGTGCGTCTGCCAGGCTTTGTGTTATGCTTATATCGAAAGGAAACAAAAAGTAAGTAACGATAAAAATGTGAATAGATTGTGAAAAGATGGACACGACAAGTACAGCGTCAATACCAAAATAGATGAAAGTATGGTACCAAAATAGATGAAAGTATGGTCAGGGGATGATGAAACAGAAGAAGGAGGAAAAAATGACGAGCGAAGAAGAAGAAGAAGAAGAAGAAGAAGAAGAAGAAGAAGAAGAAGAAGAAGAAGAAGAGTAAAGGATGGAGGGAAATAGAAGGGGAGTAGAAGGAAAAGATGAGGGTTAGATTGGAAAAGAAGAAGGAAGAGAAAGCGAAAACGAATAGTTGGAAAGAAGAAGGGTGATATGCATAATAATGATCCAACCATCGCCTGTATGAAATTACAATAGACAAAAGAATAGTAATTATGGTGTGGCATCATAAAAATATACCTAGTGATAAAATAAAGAAAATAACAAAGAGAAAAAGAAGGATGATACTAAGAACAATAACATCAACGAGAATAATTATGATAAGAAGAAAAAGATTGAACTGATAATAACATAGAGTAAATTGAAAATTAAAATTGAAATAGGCCTAAGAACACTGGTATAGGGCCAAGAGAGGGCAGTAGAAATTAGGTGTAAAGTATTAAAAGTAAATACTAAACGCTTAATTCTTGGCGAGTTATAAAGATGTTAGAAATCACTGTACAGAGAACGGCAGGAATAACGATAATGTTATAAGTAGAGTGTAAATGTTTAATACACAGCTAGTTATCTACAGGGGTAGGTATTAGAAATTCCTGCATTGAAGAGGCTAGAAACGATAGAATAAAGTGAATGAAGTAAAGCTGTTAACTCCTATTAGAGGGTAAAAATCATTACGCATAATGAGCAGTTAAATCCCTGGAGAGGTATAGGTACAGTAGGATATAGTGAATGAAATGATGTTGTTAACCCTTATCAGAGGGTAAAAAGCATTCCGCATAAGGAGTTGCAAAATTCAGGATAAAGTGTAGTGAAATGAAAATAACAAGAAAATTGCTGCAAAGCTGCGTAACAGCGGTATCAGACGTGGAGTGCAGACCATCATATAACTTGTTTTATTCTTTTCTTCCGTTTTATTTTAACATGCGCATTGCGTTTTATCCTTCGCTTCCGCTTTACAAATATAGTGTGCACGTGCACACTTCTTTTTCCAGTTCCTACTCAAAACTGTTTAGAGATCACAACCATCTCACAAATTGCGTTCGTGAGGAGCGCTTCGCACTCCGATTGCTGTGGAAAAGTTCTTTGAGAGAGATCTTGGGAGAATTACACCCTAGACTAGCCCCCACCAACACCGAGATAAACAGAAAGGCACAAGGAAGAGCATTTAAGAAAGAGTAAGCAAACACTGGATCTAAAACACGCTCCGACAGAAAAATATAGGGAAAACTTACTGTTGGTCACGGCAATACACTGTTTTACTACCGAACAGATAGAGTATAAAATATAAAAAGTAAGAAACAAAAAATAGTGAGATGTGAGAAATAGAACAGTTGCAAAAGATCGATGCCAAGCTTTGGTGTCGAGGTACCAATGATGACAGTAGCACAAGTATTGAAGTTAAGGAGTTAAAAACTAACAGATATTAACAATTAAAAAGAAATACAGTTTAAAAAAAAAAAAGAATTAGAGGAATTAACAAAGAATTACTGGCGATTGTTAGATCGTTCGTTATTGTCCACATTACTCGTCTTCCTTCCAACTATTTGTCTTCGCTTTCTTTTCCAATATAGCCATCATCATCATCATCATCATCATCATCTTCTTCTTCTTCTTCTTCTTCTTCTTCTTCTTCTTCTTCTTCTTCTTCTTCTTCTTCTTCTTCTTCTTCTTCTTCTTCTTCTTCCTCTGCTGCTGTTGCTGCTTCACTCCCTAATCATACCATATTTTGGTATTGGCACTGTACTTGCAGTGTCCATCTTTTCACAATCTATTGCAAACAATTACAAACAATTGCAACTGGTCATAAAAAAATGTATTAAAGTCTTTCTTTATCTTCTCTCTGTAAATGTACACTAAGTTTTAACGTTCTAGCTCACTTCCGCTGTTTACAGCAGGGCTTGGAAGGAATCTGTAGCGTGTGATCGTCGCATTGGCCATGACAGAGAAAGTTGTTACGGCGATATCTGCTCAGAGACCTACGCAAATTTGCAAAAAGTGTAGGGAGAGGATGTATGAGCCGCACACAAGTGTACGAGTGGTTCAGCCGTTTCCAAGATGGCCGCAAAAATGCCGATATTGACGAACGTTCTGGGAGACACGCTACCGATAGAACTGAGAAAAATATCGCAGATGTACGTGCAGCTGTGAGGGGAAATCATCGAATAACCATCCGTGAGTTATCAGAGGATGTGCAGATTAGTTACGGTTCAGTTCTGTCCATTATCACTGGAGATTTGGGTATGAGATGTGTGCCTGCCAATTTTGTGCCAAAACTACTTTCAAATGACCAAAATGACGGTCGGATTTTAGTTGCACAAGTTCTTGATTGTGACGAGAACGATGAAAACTTTTGAAAACTTTTCGTAGACCACTGAGCATGTATTGCAAAGCTTTTGGCAAAGTTTGATGCAGATTCTCCGCTCAACTTTCATGGTCAATGCGACGATCACACGCTATACGCCTTCATTCCAAGCAGTCTTGTAAACAGCGAACGTGATCTAGAACGTTAAAACTTTGTGTGCATACACAACAGAGTCCAAGGTCAATCTGTGCCAAGCAGCTTTACTCAGCGAGCTCTAGCTTCGTTTCTATGGCAACAGTCCGAATACCTATTGATCATGCCACGTATATATTTATATATATATATATATATATATAAAGTGTGTGCTTTTGTGTGAAAAGCAATTTGTGACTTAGACTACATTATGCAAAGTTTTACAGACATAAAATACGCCTGATCGCTGAGATTCCACGATACTAATTGACGAGGCAGCCACACATCTTGAAAAAGGTTAATTATTATCATTAGATTATGTGTAAGTTTGTTTCTAATAATCAATGCATGTCACATTATAGGTTCACAATGTGGATGGCTGCTAGGTATTCTAGCGGTTACATGATACTTGTTGAACGACTGTTGATTGAGGATTAATTCCGACGCAATAAATCGGAGTACTATCAGTTGTTTATAGCAGAAATTCAAGTAAATTTCTGCAAAACTTTTCGTGGAAATTTTAAAACGGTGTCATCAGCTAATGGCTTAACGTTAACTAACCTGGTTCTCCGTTGATGACTCCAGAATGAAAGTTCTGATTTCCTACCGAGGGAAATAATAGCTGTCGCAATACGTTCGTTTTCCCAGAGAGATAAAGGCAGTAGTTACGCGCTGAGAGTGAATATAGAAGAATATATTTCAGGTTATGCGTGTTAGTAAATTTCTGTTGTCTCGAAGCCTCCAAATAAAACAGGACAAAATGGTGAACGTTCCCTTTCCTTGAACCTGAAGTTATACGCAACTGCTCCTTTTAACTATCTTAGAAACTGAAAATATAGCAACAGAAAGTAAATGCTGCATTACTTGCCTGTTTGGCTCTGTTTGTCGAGTTAACTTTTAGGGATACTATAGTTCTTGTAAATGTCGGCTCAAAACATCTCATGGCGTGAGCACAAGATCAAAAAGAAAATTTAATGACGCATTCTATCCATTTCTGATATTGTTGCCCAACGCAGCGTAAGCTGTACAAGCCATTGCTAACTTGCTGAAGAAAAGATCGATATCCAATGTGAAGTTTTAGAGATTTCTACACCCTAACAGCGAACGAAGACCAATCAATCACATTGATTGTTATTGCCATAACCAAGCAACTTCAAATTAAGGACTTATGATTATCGAAAGAGAGAGATTTCTTGTACGGCATTTCGTTTGCAGTCTTTTGAAAAAGATACACGCACGCATACACACACATACATACATGCTTGCATACATACATACATACATACATACATACATACATACATACATACATACATACATACATACATACATACATACGTACGTACATATGTACATATATTATACCTATAAATATATGAATACCACAGGAACAAGTGGTTTTGTTTGTGTAATAGGTGAAATTTTAACTTAATAATTCATATACACGTAGACACAGACACATACTTATATGTATTATATATTGACTGTGTGGTAAGTAGCTTGCTATCCAACCACATAGTTCCGGGTTCATTCCCACTGCGTGGTACCTTGGGCAAGTGTCTTCTACTAAAGCCTCGGGCCGACCAAAGCCTTGTGAGTGGATTTGGTAGACAGAAACTGAAAGAAGCCCGTCGTTTATATATATATATATATATATATATATATATATATATATATATATATATATATATATATATATATGTATGTATGTGTGTGTATATGTTTGTGTGACTATGCTTGTCCTCCCCCAACATTGCTTGACAACCGATGCTGTTGTGTTTATGTCTCCGTAACTTAGCAGTTCGATAGAATAAGTACTAGGCTTCCAAAGAATAAGTCCTCGGGTCAATTTGCTCGACTAAAGGTGGTGCACCAGCATGGACGCAGTCAAATGACTGAAACACACACACACAACAGGCTTCTTTCAGTTTCCGTCTTTGAAATCCACTCATAAGGACTGAACCTGAAACCATGTGGTGGGAGAGCAAGCTTCTTACCACAAAGCCACGCCTGCACCCATGTGTATAGTAAATGATATTTATCTCTCTCTGGATGGAGTACTTATCTGTAGATCTCACCAGTTACAGGACAGTACATTATATATGTACGTACGTATGTATGCATCTAAGTTTGTATGTAAGTATGATTTTTCTTTGAGTTTTATTTAAGTTCTTGAGAGAGTTCAAACCTATCGATAACAAAGCGACAAGAGAATTCCCGTTGTATGTAAATAGGTAGTTGAGCTGGCGTGTTGTTTGAACTGCCGATGCATACGCCCAAGTGTGTGCATCTATTCACATAAGAATCCCAGATAGAGAATTTTAGGAATATCTTGCAAATCTTCACTTTGCCAATAGATTGGATTTGGTGAATCCGCGTCAGTTTCTTTTCATCTGTCTTCATGAAACTAAGTATTTCTAAGTTTGCTCTTTCCCTGTGAAACCGTGTATGTATGTATGTATGTATGTATGTATGTATGTATGTATGTATGTATGTATGTATGTATATATGCAGGTATTATGTATGTTTGTATGTATGCATGTATTATGTATGTATGTATGTATGTATGTATGTATGTTTGTATGTATGTATGTATGTATGTATGTATGTATGCATGTATTATGTATGTATGTATGTATGTATGTATCTGTAAAGCAAAAACTAAACAGATTCCCTCTATTTTCGACGATAATACTCAGTTTTTTTTAATGAAGTAAACTAGCTGTTCATCGAATTAGCGTGTATGGGATCTGTTTACAAGAGTTACTCAAACATGCGTAACTCTTAACATAATCTTCAGATAGATCAATACACAGTGACAAGACTGAATTTTTGATTCACCAGCAAAATCTGTCTGATCAACTTTTCCATCAAAGCTTTGGTATGATCAAAGCTTTGGTAAAACCATTCAACCATGATGCCATGTGGTGGAATCGGACTTTGGATCTCATGATTCCGAAGTAAAAACTTCATAACTATCTGAAAATACTACCTCTAGTTGTCATCTGTATATATGAAAGTCGGCGAGCTGGCAGAGAAAATGTTTAGTGACATTTCAACCGTTTTTACATTCTGAGTTTCTAACTTCAAATTCCGCCGAGGTCGACTTCGCCTTTCATCCTTTTGAGGTCGATCGAATGAGTACCAGTTCAACACTGGAGGCGATGTAATCGACTACCTAATCGACAAGTTTCCCAGAAAATATTTCAGGATTTGTGTCTATAGTAGAAAGGTTATCTGTATGTACAAATATACGCGTTGCTCATATATATATATATAGGACACAGGATAGTGTGTCTATAGCCAGCTGGAGGAGATATCTTCCTGGGGCTACAAACTACAGTAGCATCCACCCTATGGGTTAGCCATATTCAAATGGTAAATATGCAACACGATGTGTTACCGCTACTGTTATAACTCGCTCTGAGATTTATATATATATATATAATATATATATATATATATATATATATATATATATATATATATATGTAGATATATATTGTTTTATTCTTTTACTGATTTCAGTCATTTGACTGCGGCCATGCTGGAGCACCACCTCGAAAGAATTTTTAATCGAACAAATCGACCCCAAGACTTTTTTTTAAAATCTAGTACTTATTCTATTATACACACTTATTCTAACGGTGTCTTACGAGGACGTAACACATAACACCGGTTGTGAAGCGGTGATGGGGGCAAACACAGGCATAAAGGCACATATACATACACACAGACACACACATACACATACACACACACAGACACGCACACACACATATATATACATATATATATACACACATATGCATAGTTTCCTCTTTTGTATTCATAAAGCATTATGTGCCGCAGATGCTCTTTGGATACTTCCATGTTAGAAAGGGTTTTAATCAAAGAAATTTTAATTCTATTATTCTGTAAAATAATATTTAATTAGTTTAAATGTACACAAATGCATAAAAATAATTTTTAATTCCATTAAGCATTCTAAAATACTGTTAAATTTCATTCAATTTAAAAAAAGGTAAAATCGGAAAGAACTTATGGGATGACCTTATATATATAGGCGTGACTGTGCAGTAAGAAGCTTGCTTCCCAGCCACATAATTTCGGGTTTAGTCCCACTGCGTAGTACCTTGGGCATGTGTCTCCAATAGCCTCAGGCCGACCAAAGCCTTGTGAGTTGATTTGGTAGACGGAAACTGAAAGACACCCGTCGTATATATATATAGTACTGGAGGATCCAATGCCACCCAGTACACTTCAGGAAAGAAGAAATCTGGAAGGCACCGAAGAACCTGTAAGTTCTACCTGCGGGGCAAATGTTGGCATGGTGAGGACGGCAAAAACTGCCGGTTCGCCCACCCGACACCCCGCCAGAACTTCAGGGGACTCAAAGAGAAAAAGTTTACCGAGGGAACACAAGAAATGTCTCCCAGGAAAACTTTCAAAAACGAAGTGCGTTCCTCAGATATTCTGCGCAACGCAGCAGCTGAGCAAGAGTTTTTTTATGCATGGCGGAAAGAATTGTCCGGCAGCTAACCTGGCTACACCAAGCACAGAGAAGGAACCCTGCCCACCACTATGCAAGACCACCACAGTCAACAGGCACGGGATGGCCTCCCCTAACGCCTGCACAGCCGTCACCCCAATACTTTTACTAAATATTGGGGGCCTGTTGCATCAAAATAGAAACAAAATTTCTTTCCTGAGAGATCTTACTGCATGCAATCAAGCCCTATGCATAGCACTTGTGGAAACTCACCTCAACCTTGATATAGAGGACGCAGAAGTACACATACCAAACTATGCCATACTGCGAACAGACAGAAGGGAAAGAAGCCATGGTGGAGTTGCTGTATACATCCGAGATGACCTCACACCCCAGGTCTTGATGACATACTCAAATTCGGTATGTGACACCTTAATTGTATACATAAGACAACATAATATAGTCATATGCAATACATATTGCCCACCGGATGCCCCAAATCACATAGGCAAGTTTGAAGATTTCCTCACAAGAATTAAAGAAATCCTCATGAATCTGGAACACGTAGTGGCCATATTTCTTATGGGTGATTTCAACTTCCCCAACGTCAAATGGCCCGAAGGTCACATACTCTCAGGAATGAATCATTGCAAGCAAGTACAGGTGGAGTCCCTGCTCAACCTCACCAATGCCTTATTCATGGAGCAAGTTGTACTCAAGTCAACTAGGGCGAATAACATTCTGGATCTCTGCTTCACGAACAATATGGACATCATTCATGATGTGAAAGTGACACCGACATCAGAGCTGTCTATGTTTGGGCCGAAAGTAACCAGAGACATGCAGCCTAAAGGAAGCACCCGAAATCTTTCCAATCTGAACTTCCACAAAGCAGATTGGAAATCGATCCAAAAAGATATCCTCAGAGAGGACTGGCCGGAATGTCTCTCCACACCAGACATTGATATGAAACTAGAATGTTTCATGTCTTCTGTGCAAGCTGTATGCCAGAAATATGTCCCAGAGCACAAGGCCAAAACAAATAGGAGCAAGATTCCAAGAGACAGGAAGATCCTCATGAGACGACGGACGAAGGTTGCAAATCGTCTCAACCAACATCCCAAAAGTAGCGAAGCGTCCCGCCTAAAAACAACACTGATGGAGATCGAAAAAAGGCTGCAACAATCCTATGTGAAGGAGAAAGCAGACAAAGAAGCCTGGGTTATAAAAAACATTAAATCAAACCCAAAGGCCTTCTTTCATTACGCGACAGAAACAGTTTCAGTGCACTACAAGATAGGACCCCTCCTCCAAAAGGATGGCTCCCTCACAGACAGTCCAACTATGATCAGTGAGATGCTGAATGACAAGTGAACGAACCAGTGGACTTCTTCGCCGCTTCACCTATAACCAGCGAGGCGGTTACAATAGAATGTATTGACATTAGCGAATATCCTACTAGCCATAGATGAAGTGGACACAAACTCAGCTGCTAGTCCAGACGGTTTCCCAGCCATCCTCCTCAAAGCGTGTAAGCATGCCCTGGCAAAACCCCTCAAGATTCTCTTCCAGAGCTTTCTTGCGAATGGCAAACTGCCAAGCAAGCTGAAGGAGGGAATAATATGCCCAATACATAAAGGGGGAAGTAGAGCAGATGCTAAAAACTATAGGCTAATCTCTCTGACTTCACACATCAGCAAAGTCATGGAAAGGATAGTCAGAAAGAAACTAATCGCATTCCTTGAGGAAAATAACTTGCTGAGTAATACCCAGCATGGTTTTCGACCAGGTAGGAGCTGCCTGACCCAGCTCTTACAGCATTATGACTGGGTGTTGAGGCAGTTACTCAACAAATCAGATGTGGACGTAATCTACCTTGATTTTGCAAAAGCTTTTGACAAGGTGGATCATGGTATGATATGCCACAAACTACGTGACTTCGGCATAGCTGGAAAACTTGGAGTGTGGTTGCATGACTTCCTGAAAGATAGGAGTCAGGCAGTAGTGGTCAATGGAGCCACCTCTATGAACACACAAATAGTGAGCGGTGTTCCACAGGGCACTGTCTTGGGACCACTGCTTTTTATAGTGGCCCTCTCAGATATGTCCTCAAATGCCCGGATAGCCACTCTGGCCAGCTATGCAGACGGTACGAAAGTCTCGCAGAAAATACAGAACCCCAGCGATGTTGCACACCTGCAGCAGGAGTTGGACTCAATCTACAGATGGGCTGAGGATAATAATATGCAGTTTAATGCTGAAAAATTCCAGGCCCTGCGCTACCAGCATCCAAAACTTAATATTAAACTTACAGGATACACCGGTCCACAGGGAATTTCAATCCCAGAGCCTAAGTCTGTGAGGGACCTGGGTATCGACATGAGTGATGATACCTCTTTCCAAGTGCACATTACCAGGATGGCGACAAAGTGCAGACGACTGGCTGGGTGGATCCTAAGAACATTCAGAACCAGAGATAAGGAAACCATTCGTCCTCAGTCGCCTGGATTACTGCTCACAGCTATGGTCACCCACCAGTGTAAAATTAACAGCGGACCTTGAAGCAATCCAGAGAAGATTCACAAAGAAGATCATCTCTTTGCAACAGCTCAGCTACTGGGAAAGGTTGAAACAGCTAAGACTCTACTCCCTGGAGAGAAGACGGGAGAGGTATGCAGTAATATATGTCTGGAAGATCCTGGAAGTAATTGTACCAAATTTTGGCATTTTAAGCTACACCAATGCTAGAACGGGACGACACTGCATAGTGCCAAAGATCCCAGCAATGCCATCACGCTTCAGGACCAGCTTCTGCAACAGCCTGGGTTTCAAGGGCCCACAGCTTTTTAATATTCTCCCAAAGAGTGTGAGGAACTTGCACAAAGTAGATGTAGCGGTTTTTAAATCAAAGCTGGACATCTTCCTGTCAAGAGTCCCAGATGAACCTACCTCACGGCAAGAGGTGCAAATGAGAGTAGCTGTATCAAACTCCATTCTTCACCAAGTGCCACATATTAGACGAGGTTCGTCACCATAACAGTGTAGCACAAAACGACGGTGCATCAGCATGGCCGCAGCTCTGAGCTGAAACTAAAAAAAAAAAAAATATATATATATCTCAATTTACAACCCCTATCTCAATTTGTATATATATATATAATATATATATATATATATATATATATATTATATATATATATATATATATATATATATATATATATATATATATATATATATATATATACATATATATATGTATGTATGTATGTAATGTATGTATGTATGTATGTATGTATGTATGTATGTATGTATGTATGTATGTATTATGTATGTATGTGTGTATTTATGTGTGTGTGTGTCTGTGTTTGTCCCCACCGCTATCGCTCGACAACCGATGCTGGTGAGTTTATGTCACCGTAACTTAGCGGTTCGGCCAAAGACCGATAGTAGAAGTACTAAGCTTACAAAGAATAAGTCCTTAGGTAGATTTCTTCGATTAAAACCCTTTAAGGCGGTTCTCCAGCATAGCCGCAGTCAAATGACTGAAACAAGTAAAAGAATAGAAGAATATGCATACATAAACACGCAAGCACAAGCACATATACCTACGGTCATACACTAATTCGTGAGTAAATACTTTTTGATGTCAAAATTCATCGTGATAATGTCTTTTGTTGATATTTTCTTCATAAATGCACACTGCCTACGCAGAGTATTTATTCGCGACGCGTGCCGGATATCAGTGGCGTCAGTTGGGTTGATGTCACACAGTGCGGTAACAGTGCTATCATCGCCACCGCCCTTGGACGCCCCAAATCTTTTTGAGAGCTTTTGTTTTAATGTTACCCGAAAATTATAAATTCCGAATGTCAATGAATATCCGAATAACATTCAAATGAGACCTTTAAGGTACAAAATCGTGCATGCAACATAAATCAATGACATAATTTTATGTAATTCAATAATAAACTGCATACAAAAACTATAGTTTTTCGAATTAAAGTTTACAAACAACAGAGTTATTTTGAATTCAAACTTAAAGTTTATTGTCAAATGAAATGCATTAATAGATTAGCTCTACATTTTATATCTTAGCGTTTTATTAAGAGACCATATATAAATATTTAATGAATACGATTGGAAAAATGTCAGTTTTCGCAGATTTTATAAACAAATTTGGATGTAGAGATAAAATTCATTAGTTTTACGGCTATATTGAAAAAAAAATACATCTCACAAAAATATGAACAACAATCATTTGTTTTGATGATCACTTTTCTGATTTAAGCCAGTTTAAAATCAGAATTAATTTGTAAAGACAACAGATAATCAGACATTTGGAATTAAATACTCACACAAAAGTGTGTGTGTGTGTGTGTGTTTACGTGTATCTGTTATCTTTTACTTGCTTGAATCATTGGACTATGGCCATGCTGGGACACCGCCTTGAAGCATTCTAGTAAAGCAAATCGACCGCAAAGCTTATTTTTTTTGTTAAGCCTGATACTTATTCTATTATCCTCTTTTGCCAAACAGCTACGTTACGGGGACGTGAACACACCAACACCGGTCATCAAGCGGTGGTGGGGGACAAACTCAGACACATAGGCACGCACATATACATACACAATTTCTTACTGAACAACCACACAGATGATTTGATTATAGTGATCAAATGTTTGTGTAGACATAAGCTCACTCCCTCCTTCAGATATGTACAGGTGCAACGGGTGCCACATGTGAGATGTCGAAATGATCGCAAAGAAACGTGAAATAAAGTGCTTTGTTCAAGAACACAACGAAACGCCCGGTCTGGGAATCGAACCCACGATCTCGGAATCGTGAATGCAATACCTTAACCATTAAGCCATGCGCCTTCACGCGTATATACATTTGTGTGTGTGTGTGTGTGTGTGTGTGTGTGTGTGTATCGATTCATTCAACTAAAAAAATTCTCTAAGGCAGTGCTCCAGCATGGCCGCAGTCTAATGACTGATACAAATAAAAGATAAAAGATACATACATGCCCACACACATACACACACATATGATGGACTTACGGATTATATATATATATATATATATATATATATATATATATATATATATATATATATATATTATATATATATATATTGGCGATTTTTTTCCTCTGTCTTCCCTTCTCTGGATCTTTCCTTCTATGTTTCCGACGAAGATCTCCGCTCGAAACGTTAAACCCTCCTTCTTTCCTTCTTTCCTTCTTTCTGAGCGTCGAATAATACTATATTGTTCCACGTCCTCGCGTTGTTGTGTTTTTTTGTGCTTTCTTGTTTGGATTAACTTTATATATATATATACACATACATAAGTACTTATATATATTTATACACACATACATACACACATACATACATACAAACATATATATATATATATATATATAATATATATATATATATATTTGTTGAAATAGAAAGATGAATTTTCTTGTTACAGATTATAAGGAGCGTCCTCGTTCGAATTGCGTTGCTGCGCCTCTGTTTTGTTTTGTTCTGTCAACGGAATTCCTGTTTTCCTGAAGAGAAAGCCACAATATGGTACCCTTATTTAATCAGAATTTGGAAATTTGTGGCCTTTGAAACATGTGTAGAATGTAATAAAAGGAATTCGTACAATCTTCGTTCAACTCCATTTCTTCCATTCACTAATAATATATATATATATATATATATATATATATATAATATATATATATATATATATATATAATATATATATATATATATATATATATATATATATAAATATATATATATATATATATATATATATATATATATATATATATATATTTATATATAGGTGAGCAAAGGTGCACGTACTCCGCTATATGTATATATAAATATATAAAATGGAACAAGAACGCAATTGAGGACAATAAAAGAACTCGACAGATAGACGATACAAAGGTGGACAGGAAAAGCAACAATTAGAGGGACAGGAAAAAAAGGACGGGCCATTCATGGCCTTCTTATGTCACTCAAGTTACCAGATGTCCTTACAGTTTCGGGCAGTTATGCTTGAGACTGTTCGATCTGGTTGCCACCCGCTAAAAGTCTGGGCTAAGAGCATTAGATTTTTTGTAAGAAAGCTAGTGAATGTGTGCGACAACAAAGACAAAAAACGGAGAACATTGTAATAATAACTTATGTTATTACCCTTTTTGATTACGTTTACATATTACTTGATAAATTTGTTCGTAAAATTTTTGCCGGCATGCTCTCTGTCGCCGGGTATGTTTTGCATCTGCGCGAAGGTTTGAAAAGTTAAGATATACAAACCGTTAGATCTACATGTGCTCTAACGCTCTGTGCATCTAGGATTAAAAAGGCTTCCCACTGACGAACCTTGCCTTGGCAAACATATTCTGTCTGTTTTGCTAGAAAGAGGTAGAAACTGATCAGTCTGGGATATATCTTTAATGGTAAATGTTTTTGATTTTCATTCTTTCCATGAATTTATCCCTCTTTGTGTCTCTAGCAATAAGCTTCCTTATTTGGGAGCCTTTTATTATATTTCTATATGAATAATATTTTGTCTAATGACTAATTCGTCTTTTGTGATAGGCCACTGGTTATAATAACTTATGTTATTACCCTTTTTGATTATGTTTATATATATATATATATATATATATACTAGCATTATGACCCGGCTAGTGAATGTATATGTGTATATATATGTGTACATATTACATGTACATCTATATATATACATCTACACATAAAATACAAAATACAAAGTTATATCTTGATATCGCTAGTGATAACAATACTCAAAATATATAACAGACTGGAATTGTAGGCCCGTCTCTTGCAATTTCGATCAATTGTATCTTGTTCTCCCTCTTGTATAGAAGTGTGGCTACAATCCAGCCTACCTCTACCTCTAGGGGGACATTTTAAATTTTTATCCGGGACGTCCTACGTCCCAGATATAAAGGTAAAAATAAAATATTTCCACTTTGCAAGGTTCGAGTCGAGTACTCCCTTGCATGCTCCGTTGATTCGAACCTTGCTTCTATTGTGACGAATTTACCGCCTCTTGTTAGATATCTTTCATAGTCGCACCAAGACACTTTTCGATGGTGCTTTCCTCCAAATCTTTTTTTTCTCTCTATATTGTATACTTTATAGACAATAGTCTTTTCTTTAATTTAATTTTTTATTTCGTTTGGTTGTGTTATCCTAGATTCACCGTCTTTGTCGGTGGTCAATCCATATTTCTTCCATTTTAATTTCAATGAGTTCGCGCCCACCGACGGCTGCAGCGAAATTCATTTTTGGACTTTCTTCTATCGAAGGCATTCTAACAAAAATGCTTCCGTGTAAACGGTGAAAATATTGTCAATTTCCCCAAACAGGGACACAATTCAATTTTTAAACAATAACCAAAGCTCCTTCTCCCAAAGGGGGAGGGTTACAGTTTACAATTATTTAACAAATGCAACACAACAATGTTTCCTTTACGAGGAACCAACAAACGTGATAACAATAGTTAAACAGTAATAATAATAACAACAAACCTTACGATGAATCAGAAAGCAGTAAGCAGTTGAAGCTTTAGTCCTTTATGTATAAGAAATAAACCAACAGCAGTATTCTGTAGAGCCGGCTGTTCGAGAAAACAGATATTACATACAGCTAAACTTCATGTAGATACTTAATGCTAGCTAATTAGCAGATAATCTAATGTAAAAGCACAGCTCCATCTGGACTATTCCATTTCTGCACGCTAATTTTATTTTTAATTTATTCCCATTCATGTGAAACCACTTATTCAAGTTCAAGTCATTGATGCAATTTTATACCAATTGCTATTTTTACTTTTGTTATGTTACGATTATATTATACTTTAGTTTGATTTTAATTATTACTTACTACATATAATTCAATTGTTATTATTATTTTATTGTTAAAGTGAAAGTATCTGACATAAAATAGGGAAATGTTTTTGTTTCACTTTTAACACGTAATACTGAAATAGTGGAGAAGATATGATATTGCTATGGGCTCGCTCTAGGCAAGAAATTGAACATTTCTTTTTGCTCATGAAACTACATGGACCCTAAGTAAGGCATGTGTAAAATTTGAATGAAATTGGTTGTGTAGTTCTCAAGTTTTAGGGAATCGTAGTGGAGAAGATATGATATTGCTGTGGACTCGCCCTAGGCAAAAAGTAAAAAAAATTTTTGCCGATGACACTCCCCGGACCCTAAGTAAGGCATTTGTAAAATTTGAATGAAATTAGTTGTGTAGTTCTCAAGTTTTAGGGAAACACACAGACAGACAGACACACATTCTCAGTTTTATATATATAGAGATATATATGGTGAATCCAAACAATGAAGAACAAACATGAAAGCTCTTCTTCAGAAATAGAGAAAAGTCCAAAAGGTGGGAAGAAGGAGGAAGAACGAGTGAGTAAGACAAACGAAAGATTTTTACTCATTTATACTATAGGCACAATGCCTGAAATTTGAGGGAGGAGTATAGTCGATTTCATCAACTCCAGTGCGTAGCTGGTACTTATTTCATCGATCCCGAAAAGATGAAAGGCAAAGTCGACCTCGGCGGAGTTTGAACTCAGAACGTAGCGATGGCCGAAATACCGCTAAGCATTTCGTCCAGCGTGCTAACGATTCTGCCAGCTCGCTGCCTTACTCAACATAATTACTGGGTGTTTCATGTATAGATCAAAACAGTTTGATTCAGACTCCTTGATACTCTGAGTTTCAAGCGAGTCTCTCTCTCTCTCTCTATATATATATATATATATGTATATATATATATATATATATATATATATGTATACATGCACATATATTGTGCGTGTATATGCATGAATGTATATGTATAAATATGTATATATACATATATAAAAACTTAATATATGTATATACACACACCTTAGCGAACATGCGGACACGTGTGTGTGTGTGTGTGTTTGTGTATGTTGACACATGTTAATTGTAATACTGTTTTTAGAGGTTTTTGTTTGTTTTATTTTTCATCGCGGAATCTTGAAGTAATCCCATGCTGTTGCACGAAGAAGTTTGCTTCAATGCAACAGATCAATCACTTGGAAAGTTAAGACTCCATTCCTTAAAGCAAAGGCGGGAAAGATATTAGTAATATAGTTATTGAGAGTGTAGTTTTGTGTTTCGGAGCACTTTTATTTGTTGTTTAATCCTTGGTCAACTTTGATCAGGTATATCTTTGATCAAACACTTTTTATACGTGACCATCCCATCTTTTTCCCAGGCGCAGTGCGTCAAGAATCATATCATCCCATGCGTTTTTCTTCATAATGTAGGTAGTAATTTGAGAGATATCAATTTTATTTGATAAAGATCTAAGAGCCCCCTTCATGAGCTAATATCACTGAGTAAAAGAACCCAACCAAAGAAGTGTATGTATGTATGTATGTATGTATGTATGTATGTATGTATGTATGTATGTGTGTGTGTGTGTGTGTGTGTGTGTGTGTGTGTGTATGTGTGAGCATAGATGTATATATGTGTCTGTGTATTTCTTTAGCATTTAAGTCCATGGCAAAATTCAAGCCGGTTACTAATAGAGAATAAGTATGCGCGCATCTGTGTGTGTGGGTGTTTGTATGCATGCGCGCGCGTGTTTGAGTGTAATCCTTTATCTTTAACTTGCTTCAGATCGTAAGCTGTGGCCATGCTGGGGGCATAGTCATTGATGGTTTTCTGTACTCTTGCCCTAAATGTTCTTACACTCCTTCCGGCTTGCAGTTTGCATGTATATGTATGTGCAGATGTGTGTGTGTATGTATGTTTAATAACGTACCTAACGCGGAAACACATACAGTTAGAGAGACATGCACATTGACACACCAACACATAGAGACACGTGACGCCATCGTTGTCGTGGTATAAAATGCCCTTTACTATCTCGTACGTATCGAACGCACGAACACACACATAAAGTGAAAATATATTATAGTTTTATTACATTAGAATTAAATTTTATATGAATAAAAGTGAAACAATATTATATCCCAAGGAAGTCAATTTGTAGACAGGAATTACAAACCCCATTTCGGCGTATAAAGCTGTAGAAGAAAAGAAGTTGAGTGAAAAAACTTGAGCCATTTTAGGATATCTTTCTCTAACGCATGAACACTCAGTGGCATGGTTGAATTTTCATTGGTTAGTAATGAAGGCTTATCGGCTGTATCACAACGGTTTTCGATAAAAATGTAAATAGTGTATTTAAAAAGACGGAGTGCAAAACATTTAAAACAAGTAATGTTGTAGGGAGAACGTACAACGCATGAGAGAGAGAGAGAGAGAGAGAGAGAGAGAGAAGGGGGAAGAGAGAAGGAGGGAGGGAGGGAGAGAGAGAGAGAGTGAGTGAATGGAAGAAACAGACATAGACCGAGTATTGAAGAGGGTGTAAGTGAGAAAGAAAAGAGATAAATAAACAAAGAGAAAAGGGAGAGAATCACCTGAAAACTGTAGAAGTCAAAGGGAGAGAATCGGTTGAAAACTGTAGCTTTTACAGAAAACCTCACGTGAAAAGCCTGATCGGTTTCATGCATTACGCGGGAGCTCTAGGCAAAATGACCATCCTTGACACATAAGTAATGTGTGTGTAAAATTTGGTACTACACACACAGACGCACACACACACACACACACACACACACACACACACACACACACACACACACACACACACACACACACACACACATGATTTGTTTTATATATATAGATTACCAAGCGAATCAGAGATGAAATCAAAAGTGTGAGCTTGAAGCAGGCCTTTTCTCACACGACGTTCACAAAGGTTTCTAACCGAAAGAACATAATGATAAGCGTTTTTCTCAAACTTTCATTTCCTATTTCAAAAAATTTCAGACAATGAATGCTCAATAGAAAACCAAAGTCGGTTTACCATCTGATGATTGGAAATGATCAACTCTGAGTACTGGAAATAGGAGCCTTTCAGTTATAATGTATCAAAGAATACTCTACGTTTGCATTGAGTCCTGTAATTTATTGCTTCTGGTGAAATCAACAGTATATATATATATATATATATATATATAATATATATATATATATATATATATATATATAGAGAGAGAGAGAGAGAGAGAGAGGGTGTGCAATGGGTAAATCGTTGCCACTCTATAGTTTTAATTTCGCGCATTCGCATGGTTTGTTTTGTATTTTGCTGACCATAGTATGGTCAGTTGGGCACCGTCAGTGAGAAAAACAACACCATGAAGCAATTCACTCTGCCACAAATTTGGAAACGACATGCTGTACTACTTGACATTCGCGCACGAAGGTCCAATACGAACATTTCAGAGTGTTTGAGTATCAATCTGAGGACAGTGCAGAGGATTCAGAAAGAGATGGATGAGTCTAATGGTGTTTACAAAGGTACGGCAGATCGAAAAACTTACTCATTTTGATAAGAAAAGAACTCCTGAATTTGTTGGTGAGATCCAGACCATGCTTGACATCGATCCCTCCAAGTCAATCACGGCCATCGCCTGGGACATAGAAGTGTATGAACTTCTTATCAGGCAGGTAGTGCATGAAGAATTTCGGTATATTTCATGCAAGATGAGAAAAGGCCAAATTTTATCCCAAGAAATAAAGGTCATGAAGAAAGACCACGCCACGATGCTTTTGAACAAACTCAAGCATCTCCTCAAACCGAACATGGTTTGGTTTTTCTGCCAAGATCAGATGGTGAACATACAGAACAACCGTTGGCATGCCGTGTCCCCAAACATGTACCGAGAGGGATAAAAATCAAACATCCAGTCAACATTATGGTGTTTGGAGTGATCACTAGTGATGGCAACATTATACCTCCATTCATCTTCCCACACAGCCTCAGACTCAACACGGAGACATACATCAAGTGCCTGGAAAAGGAAGTGCTGCCCTGTGTCAACAGGTATGTATATATATATATATATATATATATATAGATAAGAAAGTTTGTTTGGTAAAGCACGTGGGTGAATATATAAGAGAATAGTAAAGAGTGAAAAAACGACAGAAGGCTTAAATGTTAAAAAATATATATATTTGCGTCAAAATGTCTGGAGAATATTGGAAAAATTTTTTCCTCCTTAAAATGACATAATTTTATAATTTTTAAAGAAATACCGGTTTCGCAGTTAGCTCTTCAAATTTCTTGTGACTTAATGTTTATTTTTAATAACGTAATCCTTGTATTTTTGCTACGGAGAGTTCTAAATAAGGGAAAGTAGTGAGTGATTTCTTCCGGTGTAAGGGCGATAATCGCTTAAAAAATTTTTTTTTCCTTTAGTGTGAATTTCTCTGTATTATTGAGTTCGGATAGTTGAGTCTGGGTTTGTACTTTTCAATGAAGAGTGTTTCCTTATTTAGTCTAATTTGTGATGATGATCCGAAAGCACATTGGTAAAATGGAAAGATTAAAAATTGTGGTTGTAGTTGCTTTGCGCATTTCTCAATGTGTTCACTAAAAGGTATCATTCTATATTCTGGGAATGCAATTTGTTGTCGATGCAGTGTGCATCTACGTCTGAGTGATAGTCCCGTGGACCCCACGTAGTCTTGGTGGCAGCCCGAGCATTTAATGACATAAATTATGTCATTAAATGACTTGAACTTGAATAAGTGGTTTCACATGAATGAGAATAAATTAAAAGTAAAATTAGCGTGCAGAAATGGAATAGTCCAGATGGATAATAAAAAATTAAATTAAAGAAAAGACTATTGTCTATAAAGTATACAATGTAGAGAAAAAAGATTTGAACACATGGAAGAAAGCACCTTCGAAAAGTGTCTTGGTGCGACTATGAAAGACATCTAATCAGAGGCGGTAAATTCGCCTCAATAGAAGCAAGGTTCGAGTCAACGGAGTGTGCGAGGGAGTACTCGACTCGGACTTGCAAAGTGGAAATATTTTATTTTTACCTTTATATCTGGGACGTAGGACGTCCCGGATAAAAATTAAAAATGCCCCCTTCCCCCAGAAGTAGAGGTAGGTTGGATTGTAGCCACACTTCTATACAAGAAGGAGGACAAGATACAATTGATCGAAATTACAAGAGACGGGCTAACAATTCCAGTCTGTTATATATTTTGAGTATTGTTATCACTAGCGATATCAAGATATAACTTTGTATTTTGTATTTTATGTGTAGATGTATATATAGATGTACATGTAATATGTACACACATATATACACATATATACATGCACTAGCACTATGACCCGGCAACGACGGGTCTTTAATGCTATATGTATATATATATATATATATATATACGTATGTATATGTACACACACACACACATGCACGTACACACGCACACACACACACACAAACACACGTGAGTGTGTGGTGATGGTGGTGGTGGTAAAAGGCGGGTTGTAAAACCCTGCTTAAATCCGCGCGTCTCCAATGCAATGCTTTATTAGAACACCAAATACTGCGTTATTAACTATGAGAATATAAATGAACGAATCGAAACTGATTTAAAACTTGAATAATGTAAATTGCCTCTTTCAATTGATACCATCGCAAAATAGGATAGACTTGATTTTCCATTGATAGATCCCTAATAGTTCTTTACAAGTCCCAGTTTTCATTTGAGAACAACTTTGGAAACCTGGTCTCATATGAAATATGTGTATGTGTGTGTGTGTGTGTGTGTGTGTGTGTGTGTGTGTGTGTGTGTGGTGTGTGTATTTATATATTTACATACATACACACACATGTATATATGCATGTCAACACACAGACTCACACACACACACACACATACACACACATGTATATATGTCTCAGCTTTCATATAAGACTAGTATTCCAAAGCTGTTCTCATATGAAAGCTGAGATTTGTAAAGAACTACTAGGGATTTACCAATGAAAAATCAAGGCTATCCCATTTTGCGATGTTACCAATTGAAAGAGGCAATTAAAAATGTTTTCTGTTACACTCAATTGTATTCATTCGACAGATTCCTGTTATTTAAAAAAAATAATGACATCCTGTCCAGTCAGCTTTAAATAATTATCACGTTTTCCGGAAAGTTCTGTGCGATTTCAGGATTTGTGTTTTTAAGCCCTTCATGTAACTATCCTAATCTTTGTATGACTCATATTTCAGAACTGCATGCGGTATTGAAGCTTATCAGCTATGTTCCACGTTGAAAATCAGCATGTATTTTACTCCTTTCAATCCTACTTGCCATTTGAAATGGATAACCAAAAGTAATATATTCGCTATGTAATGTTTTTTTCTTAAAAGAAAAGAAAAATGAAAATGCTGCGGAAACTTGTAAAATCATTTTTGGAGTTTATGGTGAAAATGTAGTAAATCAACTGTTCGAAGATGGTTTGCAAAATTTAAACGTAAGTCTAGCTTGGAAGATGACAGTTATTGTGGAAGACCCTCAACTTTAGTTGACGATATTTTGAAGGTAACCATTAAAGAAAAACTCGAATATTATGACCAGAGAACTTGCAGAGAAGTTGGAACTTACCACAAGTATTGTTCATAAACACCTCGTGAAAATCGGATATGTTTTTCGCTATGTGCCTCACAAACTGTCAGAACAAAACTGCATGGACAGGTATTCCATCTGTCATATACTTCTGAAACGCAATGAAAATATGCCTTTCCCGAAACAATTAGTAACTGGATTGTTTACGATAATATAGTGAGAAAAGTTCCTGGAGTTTGCGTGAGGATCCTCTAAAACAGTTCCCAAAGCAGAATATTCATTAAAAGAGCCATGCTTTGTGTCTGGTGGGGCCTCAAAGGCATTATTTACTATGAGCTATCCCACAAAATCAACTCCGCCAAGGCCGATCCCAAACCCGGCTGCAAGTTCTCTAATAACAGGAGGAGGGTTGGGCGTCGGGCCAGAGACCCGAGCCCGTAAAAAACCTCAGTGCTACAGAAACGACAAAAACAAACCAACATGTTCAAACAGGCCATTGAAGACACAAAAGAGCCCGATAAAGATGCTTTCTACAACCAACTACAAGACGCCCTGGACAACGCTCCTCGTCACGACTTGGTCCTCCTAATTGGCGACTTCAACGCCAAAACCACACAAGCACATAATACATGAACACAGACAATATATACTCTCACACCCACACAAGTACATAATACCTGAACATTGACAATATATACACACACACGCAACACACAGAGACAAAGACAACTTTCGCCCACATTCATACACTATACACATGCACACTATTTGATCACACTGACACACACACATACACATATGTGCACACACCACGTGAAAAGGTACACGTCAACTGCTACTCACAGTACACATACACATACACGTTACACATGCACGCACACACAAACGTCAAACTCACTCGTCCCCATACACATATACACACACTCACACACACCATTTTCATATATACACTCACACGCTTGAGCACCTTAGCTTGTTGGGATTGCCATAAATTATCTCCCTATCATTCAACCTCTTTTTTCTTTCCAATCATCGCCATGCTGTACCGCTGAACTCTACACGTTTTTTCATTCTCTTTTCATTCCTCTTATTCCTTTCTGTCGAAGAACGTAGGCTCTACAGGGAGGAAGCGCTCAGCCAGCTTCAAAATCCCCTCTTCTATCGCCTCCTCCCCTCTGATCCCACCTCTTCCTACCAACAGCGAGTGTCCTTCACCATCCGCGAACTTATTCCTCTTCTGCTCTCCCCCCCACCGCCACCAACCTCATCGTCCGCACACCCCGCACCTCCACCATCTATTTCCTTCCCAAAATTCATAAGCCCAATACCCCTGGCCGCCCCATCATTTCCGCCTGTAATTGCCCAACTGAACACATTTCCCTATACCTCGACCGCATCCTGTCCCCCTTAGTCAAAGCCCTCCCTTCCCACATACATGATACCAACCACGCCCTCCGTCTTTCAATTCCTTTTCCTTCCCTTCCAGCCCCTCACACCTCCTCTTCACCCTTGACATCAAATCCCTGTATACGGTAATTCCCCACAACGACGGTCTCCTAGCTCTCCAACACTTCCTCGACCGTCGTCCCGACCCCACCCCTAGCACCCCCGCCCTTCTCCGCCTGGCAGAGCTCGTCCTAACCCTCAACTGTTTCACGTTCGCCGGGGAAACGTACCAACAGTTGTCTGGGGTCGCGATGGGAACGAGAATGGGCCCCAATTTCGCCAATCTCTTTGTTGGCTACATTGAGGCCCAAGTATTCTCCCAATTCTCCGGGCCGACCCCAGAACTTCCCACCTCTATCTCAACTTCTCCTCCTCCCATCCCTTCCACACCAAACGGGCCATCCCCTACTCCCAGTTCCTCCGCCTCCGACGCTTGTGCAGCCGCGACCAGGATTTCGAGACCCAGTCTCAATACCTGGCCCGCCTGTTCAGGCTTCGAGGATACCCACCTACCCTGGTCTTGAACGCCCTCGCCCGCGCTCGTCGCATCGACCGCACCACCGCCCTTTCTCCTTCCACTCACCCCCCAACCGCACCCCTTTCCCCTCTTTTTCCACCCCTCTACTCTACCCCTTCGTCGGAAGATACTTCGTGCCTTCCGTCGTCTCCAGCTCGATTCCACGACCCACCCCATTTTCCCCAACCCACCCCTGTCCTCCTTCAAACGAGCCCGGAATCTACGCGACCTCCTGGTCCGTAGCACCCTCCCTTCTTCCCCCTCGGCCCCACTCGGATCCTTCCCGTGCTCCAGATCCCGCTGCAACACCTGCCCCTTCATCACCAACACCCCTGCTGTCACCGGTTCCAACCAGCGAACTGTACGTATCAGACATTCTTTTACGTGCACCTCGTCTGGACTCATATACTGCATTAAATGCAACCTCTGCGGAATGCTGTTGTCAGACCGATTCGCCGAACATCTGAGGGATGTTCGTCTACGGTCCAATTCTCCCGTCGCACGTCACTTCCGCTCGGCCACCATTCCCCCGATGACATCTCGGTGTTTGGTCTTGCCCCACACAACGGGTCTCCACAATCTAGGCTTCACTTGGAGCAACGGCCCATATTCATTCTACAGACTCTAACCCCACACGGACTCAACACAGCCCCCTCCTCTTAGTGACTGTGCTCCACTTCTCCCCACTAGCATCTTTTATTTTTTATTTATTATTTATTTTTTATTTTTTATTTTATATTTTTTATTTTTTATTTTTTTAATTGTCCTTATGCAGTCACACACACACATACTCACGTACCCACGAACACACCTACTCCCAACACACACACACAACGTACATGCACATGTACGCACACATACCTCCACACCTATACACACACCCACACACGCACACGCGCGCACACACACATGCCCGTGCACACACACCAGGGACAATACTCATACAGATACGCACACTCCTATAAACACCAAGCTGAGACGCACAGACACACGCACGTAAGCGC
>NC_042997.1:79417046-79424546 GCF_006345805.1 Octopus sinensis
TGTTCCTATCGATCTTGTCGACGGAAAAGTAATTGAGTTGCACTGTTTATATTTGAAGGAAAATGACACATTTAAACAAGTTGTAGGTAGCTTCATAAAGAAATAACAGCAGGGTTGTATGACTGATGAATATTTCGTTAGCTTGCAATGCCAAGGTTCAAATACCACATGAATTACTAAAACTACCAGCATTATTATTTGTCAAAACACAAAAAGAAAATAAGAAGCAGTAGACTCACACTACCAAGAGTTATGGGTTTAATCAGAGATAAATCGAACAAGGCAGGATGATGGATTAAGTGATGAATTATAAAGTGTTATTTTATTTACTGTTTTGATAGTAGTGGGTTCATCTGTATTCAGGTGAGTTTCATATGAAACAGATGAACTAAGGGGAAAGTGTAGTCATGTTTGAAATAATGGTTGAAGTGTTGTCAGAATAGATGGAGCGTTAGACATTGTTTTTATGTAACCGGAGAAGATGAGGCGTCCATTACATATACAAGGTCTACGACAATGATATGGATATATAGTTGATATTCAAAATTTAAACCTTGGAAAAATGTGAGAGGCAAGATCAGAATGAGAAGGATTGAATAAAGTGTTTACTGGGGACATTGAAAGGCAGATCTAGAGAGTGAGGCTATGTTTTGATTCTGTGCAGCCTGCGACTTGAGAGAAGCAGCAACTATTGCAGCAGCAGTAGAAGAGACATAAAAAAGAAGAAAAAAGCAGCGTCTATGATTTAGTTGTTGAAATTTATTGTAGTAAAATGACATTTTGGATGCAGTCTAGGATATTTGTGTGTGTAACAGTTGTACAATCTTAGACATGAGAGGAGTTCTCTACGTTCTCTATTTCTAATTATTTATGACCCTAGTTCATGTACCTGTAGTACGGAGGAGTTGATTCAATCGGCTGCGTATTTTCTATGTAAATTGTTATAAGAGTGAGTGTTATAGAGAGACAAGCTCTGGTGAGTGAGAGAGCTTTGTCATCTCGATATTCAATTAAAACCAACTCATATAATTTATATCACTGATTCGTCGATTGTCACACAATTCATTTCTTACTATTTAAAGAGATAAGACCTTTATCAAGAAAGAGTAACTGGTATTTCAAATTATGGTCAGCAGCTGTATAGATCTAAACCGATAATTTTTCTTTTGGTAAGTCGTTGATGATATTTATTTATGCAGCAAATGGGGATAGCATGAATACTACAAATCTTCATTTCACTTTTGCCAAAAGAAACCAAATTTTAGTATTAATTTTAATAATTGAAATAAACAGAACTTACGTTCTGTTTATTTCAATTATTAAAATTAATACTAAAATTGTAAAGGCATGAAACTCGAATGAAAGACGTAAATATTTCTTCTGTGATTAAAGACAAACGAATGATTTGGAAAAATACTAAAAGTGCTAAAAGGTAGAGAGGGGGAGAAAGAGAGGAGGCGGGAAGGAGGGAGAAAAGAGAGAGCGGGAGAGAAAGATAAAAAGTAAGAAAGAGACCGAGAGAGAGAGAGAGAGAGAGAGAGAAAGGGGAAGCGAGGGAGGTACAAAGTAGGAAGGGGGAAGGCTTGAGAAGTAAATTACCCACTTAATAATTACCTACATTTTTGTTGTTATATTAATTTATGTAATGTATTATTATGAAAGCATAATTGAACAGAATGGTTAGTTCCGGCATATGACAAGAGGTAAACTTTCGCAGATACTTTATTCCATATCCATCAGAATGATTAGATACTAATAATATTTTTACAGAACAGAAAAGATCTTAATCAGTTAATGAACTTTTCTGGCATTTTTATCTGCAATGTTTTTAAAAACACTATCGAAATCAATTTGTCTGGCAACATTTCCCCATTTATTTCGCAACCTTATCAGATCTTCAAAGTAGGTTTCAATATTCGATACCTCCAAATCTAATATGGTATCTCGGGCTTGTATGAATTTGTTGCAAATATCTAACTGTAGCCAATATTAATACACAAACAAAACTGTTGTTTTGTCTGATAAGTTAAGATATAAAAGATCTGGAAATAATACCTGAATACTGGTAAGTTAAGTCTGTCAGTCTGCATGGTCTCTGATATGCTGTGCAGAGAACAACTTATGTGATTTTAAAGTAATTCTCATCGTTTAGGGTTGCAACTAAATAAGTTCTAAATCGTTTGAACTGTTCCAAAATACGTTATTGCTTCTGACACAGCAACATTACGTCCACAGAAATTGAGAATATAGAAGCTGCATGAAGGAAAAATTGTCATGGATACGGCTCTGGTATTTTTCATATGGGTATCATTGTACTTTCTGCCATCTTGGCACGGCTGTCATAAGCTTGTAACCTGCAGCTGATCAGATAAGGAATGGAATGCTCTTCTAAGGTGTTCAAGAGTAATTGAACAATCTCGTTCTCGCTTTTATTGTAAACAGGGAAAATAAAGAATTTTAATCGTATTTCAGATCGACTATCCTTTATATTAACGTAACTCAAGAGAAATGTTGTTTGCTCAAACGTTGTTTCCGAGTTATTTCTGTGAACATTTTCCCAGCAAAATTTGTTTGTTTTAAAACGTGCCAAGATAAATTCATTCTATGGCTTGGGCATTAGAGAACTTGCAGATGTTCTTCCTTTTCCAACATTCTTCAATCCGTATTATATGCTCTTGAAAAATATGATCCCATCTTGACAGAAAATTTCATTGTTTGGATCCCTAATCTGAAGTAATGATCAGTTATAGACTTTAAAATGCTACGTCTTTTCACTGCTTCAATTCGGATTGTTATTGTAATGTAGAGTCAACTCCTTTCCCAGATAAAAGACGTATTTGAGACTATCTCTAAGATTTATATAGCATTCTTCATTACTATCGCTCCTTTCATGTTCTGAAACTTCAAACTTAGTTTTCGTCACTATATACTTGTTGTTCAACTTCCAAATAATGCCAATGAAGACCCGGCAAATGATATAATGCACATTTTACTTGGTTTCAAACAAGCCATTCTTCCCTGAATAGTCTTTCATTAGCACCCGAAATTTGAAAATGCTTTTGGAGAAAGTTTCTTGTTTATATCCGTCTAGAATTGTTTCGATAGCTGGATGTAGCAATTGGAAACATTCTACTTTCACCGAAAGGAAATTTACTTGTAATGTCAATGCCGATGCCAACACTTGGTCAGACATTCTGCCTATCAAAGCAATCAAAATATTGTTCTTTTTCAACTTGACTTATTTTGGAAAAACCAATTTCATTGTCTCTACATCAACTAATTGGATATATTCTTGATACAAGTCCGTGTTTTCAAGTTGCATTGTTGTATTTTGTATGGGTTACTTGTAACTATACAATCTTCTTTCAGAATATAAAAAAAAACTAGGCTTTCAGTACTTTTTCTTTATTCTTCCTAAGTAGAGGCATCTGGAAAATGTTTTACAGAAATTGTTTTAAGTGCTGTTAGTCTTACCAGGAAGAGCGTCTGTTGTACTTTTTCGGCTTTGTCTCTCTTTTTGTCATTTCCTGCTGATTCTGTCATCCTAATAATTGTGAGGATACGTGTAAGCAGGTGGTTTTACGGAAAGAATGCTCAAATTGAACTGAAAAGACATAGCTAATATACAACAGAATACTAAGCCAGCACATTTACATTTATTGTAACTTTCGAATGTAATAAAACGTTAAAAATATATTGAGAAAATAAAGGTTGAGTGTGATAAGGAAAAATGAAAGCTAGGGCGTGGGCAGAGAGAAAAATAAAGAAACGACACCTCGAAAGTGAAAGTTTTTAATTTCTTGGAAATTAAGTAGAAACATTTTTGTAGTAGCATATATTTATATAATTCATTTTTGAACCAATTTTCTTGTAATAATCTAGACGAAGGGTACTAGCCATAGACTAATTTACAACTTTTGATACTACAAAAGTTAAAATAGAAGTCACGGAAGAAAACAACATTAAAAGCATAAAGCTGAACTCGGTAGTATGTTCTTTCACAAATGTAACGCTTGGTTTTGTATTTTCGAACTTTGAGAACATTGAATTACGTTGTCCGCCAACATCATTTGCTGCTGGTTGTAAGACACTAGTTTTATGAGGCTTATATCAATTAGTCAATTGACAGCGAGTAGTTTTGAAGTTGTCAACTTACAATAACTCCTAATGCAAAGCTAGAGTAATAACATTCTTGATCAGACTCATGCATTTCTTCGATATAAAATACTTTGCAAGAATATTGTACTGCAACATGTTATGTGATCAAATTGGGGATCTATCGAACAAAAACTGGAGTGACATGTTGTTTGTGCACTCTATTTAATTTCCACTGTTTTCACTTCTAGGCTTTAGATACCGACCTTCGAAAATATACTTCAAAGAAAATTTAAGTTTGCACAACAAAGCACAGCAATTATTTACTCATAGATTTCATCTGATCAGCTCTTTCTTGCATATGTAATAAAATTTATCTTGTTTTAAACAAGAAAACTATTTGTCCATTTGTTATGTAACATCATTCCCAAAGGTAAGAAGTAAACCATTTGAAATATTGTTAGCATCTAAGTATTTTACTTGTTTAATTAACTTTTTACATTTATTGTTGAAAGTTATCGTGAATAGAGAATTCAAGTTGACTGGATTGCTTATCTATCTATATTATACTAAAACTTAGTTTGTCTGTTTTCCTGCTCTTTGATTAAGGTGAAAAAGATTACAAATAAGATAGTCGTTTCCCCCTTTAAGGGAAAAAAAAATCAGGTTGAATACGTTGATTTCGGCGTCGACACTTCAAAGAGTCGTCGCATCATCGCCGTCTGTCATTTTCTTTTACTTTGTTTTTTTCTTCCCTTAATCATTTATACAACTTACGGAGTGTCGTGGACTGAAATATAGAAACTCTCCCTATATTTTTATGAGATATTTTTTGAATCATGGGTACTTGATATTTTTTCTTAAAGGTGAAAATTATTATTTTATTTAAAATAAAATATTAATCTTTATCATCTTAATAAAAAAGCAGAAAAACAGACAGAGAGACTATCTCTTTATAGACGAAGATCAGTTGCAGTGGGAAAGTTGAATCTTATAAGAATGGAAAAACAAACATCAGATGAGTTGTACTTTATAATGAAACTATTTTAAGAGCATTCAAATACCACTGCAACATTGAAATCATTGCCTCAGTGAGGTAATCAAGTACACGCTGAAAGGAAATGACCGAGCTGCTGCTCCAATAAACAATGATAACGAAATTAGTCAATATCTAATGGGTAGGTATATTGGACCATCCGAAGCAGTTGTATCCATTTTAGGATTTTCAGTTCATGAAAGAGCACCTGCAATAGTGAGACTGCAAGTTCGTCTACCAGAAGAACAAAGAAAATGTTGCTCAGAAATAATGATATATATGACTGTCAATGAATGACATGAGAACAACATTGACAGAATTCTTTTCATTGTGCATCAATGATGACTTTGCAAAAACATTACTTTATGCTGAAGTACCCACGTATTTCACTTGGAACAGTAGTAACAAAAAATGGCAAAGAAGAAATCGAGGAAAAAAGTTGAAGGCCATTTGAACATTTTCAAAGAAGAAACTCTTGGTCGCGTTTATGTTGTTACACCAAAGGCAGGAGAACTGTATTTATTTAAGAATTTTCTTGTATAAAATTCGAAATAGTAATTTTTTGTTTGCCGCCGCGCATCGACATTTTCATCTTGGAGTGGTTGTGACCCAACAGGTCACGGGTACGTCTAGTTATGAACAAAACTCCTCATAACTCTTGTTGATACTTTATCAGCTTTCAAATTTATTCTGTAAAATATTATCTGGTTCGTTTCCTTTTGTATTTGAATATAATATTTTCGTTGCTTTACTATTTGAAACACTTTCTCCATGTGCTTCATTTAATGTACAATTTCGATTTTGTAGTTCTTATGACAGTTGAGAGTACTTTACCAAACTGTCCATTACAATGACCAAAGTATTTACGAAAACTGGTGAGTATAATACTTTTTCTAGCTTCTCATATTTTGCTCTTTGCGCACTTGTTCTTGAAGCATCAGAACTCACTCTTACAAAATACTCCTAAGTAGCTTTATAAGATTGTCGGATTGTCTTTACAGTTAGGTAAAATGTTGCATGAAACACGAGCAGTTGACATTCGGTGCATTTAATTAACTCATATTCTATGGTAACTTATAAGATAAGGAATAAATTTGCAGACATTTGTCTGCAAATGATCCGAACCTGCAACTTCGTTTACACACCACCTACACTAATTGACTGGCATTAAAAGTTACAAGTTGTGTAACAAAAATCCTCAAGAATCTGAAGGCAGAAATATCTTTAAAATATATTTTTGTAATAAAAAGGGTCACATTGGTTGTTGACGATGACGTAAAAGGATCCATTCTTTTTCAATATGCCACCGTTACGGAATCACAAAATTTGGAAACCGAATGACGAAATTCACAAGCCGAATTGGTTGTAGATAAATAAGTACATATTGGAAAATAAAGTCCTGAGAATATCATATCTAAAAGAAACAAACTAGACATTTACAGCTGGAACTTTTCATCACAGGTCTACTTACAGTTGACCTGGGGCCTAAAAGACAACAACAAAACTTTGGACTTTGCGCCTATTTCAGGATCATTAAATTATTCAATATCCACTACTTAACAATATCAAATCTTGGGTGGCTACATACCTCTCACAATACCAAAATTCTGTTAAACAAAATAGCTGCAAGTGATAGCCTCGTAAACAGCTGTGTTAAGAAAATTTGCACTATCATTCTGTTCATTAATTTACATGCACGGTCTTCACCCCAACAATATAGGCATAACTTTCTACTCCAATAACACGACAATTACGCCAGCCCACATGTCTCTGAATATACATTCATAAATTAGAATTCTAACACTGTAATGACATCAATTCTATCAAACCAATCAACTGCCATCATACGCCCTTTCAAACTAAACATATGCTAAAATTTGCGCAACTCCTGTGACTATATACCCAGCAAGCCATGGACATGTAGACGAATGATACAGCAACATAATTTACATATATGTGCGTGAATGACATAAGAATTTATTAGATATTTGAGTTTTTGCACTTAATTGCGCGTATCTTATTTGATTTAGATAAACATACACTCACTCACACACATACATTCAAATACACACAAACACATTCATACTATACACTATATACATTAAAACAGCCACTGCTTTGATTGAACCATTTGAAGTTTTGTGTTAGATTGTCAAACAAATATAGAGAAACTATAGGATGAAAAATAACACTGCACCATTTTCGATTCTGTTTTGTCTCTCACTGGTGATATACGTAAACTGAAATGGCAACTCCCATGCTTCTAAACTGTTTTCTTACATCTGACGGGCAATCAATGAATAGTGCAGAGTAGAACCTGCGCAATGGTCTCTGAGTGTGAAGAACGTTCGGTTGGCAACCTCATACTC
>NC_042997.1:79427046-79434546 GCF_006345805.1 Octopus sinensis
TGTTGAGTAAAGTTATTTGATTGCAGACCTCCTTTCACACAGTTGTTAATATTTATTTGAGTTGGGTCACGCCCTTCCAATTGCTATAGATCCGTAATGCATCTTACGGCTGTGCCTATCACCTGTATGGTGAGGAGTTCTACATTGGGAGTAGTAACGACTAGGGTACGGTAGCTGACTGCTTATTGTGATCATTCGTCTTTTGGTTTCCTGTAGCTTTGCTCTCTTTTACAAACCCAGCGAACATATATATATATTTCCTATTTCAAAGAAATTCAAACAATAGATATAAGACCCAAGTTAAAAAGATTCTCAACAATCCAACTTCTTTATTTGACATTAAGACCCCCACCCCCAATTATATATATATGATTTTATTCGTTAGGGAATAAAAATTCCAGCATAACAGGGATTCAAATTATTCTCAATGAAGAAATATATATTTTCATTTAGAGATAGTAGGCCCCTTCATCTCACCATATAAAAAGCAATTTTTATTTTAAATGGAGATATTATGGGCTAAAACGGGGCTTCATAATGATCAGAAGGAACGAAAAATTATATGTAAACATAGACTGAAATTCCTAATTAATAACGCCTAAACCTAAATTTTAGCGAAAGTATTATTAATACTATTATTATTTAATATGAATGTAATAACTTACCATTAGATGTGGGCATGAATAGTAGTGAGTGATTAAAGGGCTGAATAATAAGAAATAAAAAAGTAATGCTCCCATGATGCATTTTTGTAGTTTCGTAGACCATGTTTACTATTTAGATAATATGTCAATTAAATAATAGTTTAAAAGAAGCAGGAAGGAGGGATGTGAGTACTTCGCTGGACTTTGCAATTTCAAGCCATAATCAAGATGTTGTAGGCTAATGGAGGCATCGGTGAATTGTATATTTTCCTTTACGTTACCATCAAGTTATTTTTATTTTATTTTATTTTATTTTGTGAATTTTTAAAAGTTATCATTCGTATCACTTGTAAATTTTGCAGTTCGTAATTAGTACTATAGCTTTTATTCGAAAATCTTTATTCGTCATTGCCTCCATGTTTATTAGTATTTATTTTTATTCGTATATATTTTTCTTGGCACCCTTTTATTTTTATTTGTATATATTTTTCTTGCCATTGCTTTTATTTTTATTTGTATATATTTTTTTGCCCTTTATTTCATTTTATATCATTTTATATTATCACAAGTATATATTTTATTTTTAACCCTATATATTACTAAAATAGATTTTGTAAATTTTTGCTATTTTTTTTTTGCATTTTTATTCCTTAATTTATTTTTGTAATTTTTATTTTTGTAATTTTCTATTTGAATTTTTATCTGAATTATGGTTTGTACTGTAGAGTCCAGCGAACCTAATTTACACGTACCTATTTTACATATACTTATGGGTTTAAAAAAATTAAAATATAGTTTATAGTATTGAACGAT
This sequence comes from Octopus sinensis, assembly GCF_006345805.1. Classification (NCBI taxonomy): domain Eukaryota; kingdom Metazoa; phylum Mollusca; class Cephalopoda; order Octopoda; family Octopodidae; genus Octopus; species Octopus sinensis. The sequence continues at coordinate 79,428,504 of NC_042997.1, forward strand.
AATAAAGTGATATAAGGGCCTGATGATTGGGGTTACATTTTAAGAAGGGTTCCAGCAAAACACGGAATGGTTTAGGAACCGTGAGATGTACCTCCTGAAACACGTGTAGCCAAGTTATAAAAAGTAGGTATTTAAAATAAAAATTCTTTTTTATATGGTGAGATGAAGGGACCTACTATCTCTCTCTCTCTCTCTCTCTCTCTCTCTATATATATATATAATATATATATATATATATTAGTATTTTTATAAATATGCAGAAATATATTTGTTCAATGTATCTTTAATGTAAGATGGTTATGGTGTGATTTGACGGCAACTAGGCTCATATTTCTAGCAGGTCGAGTCAAGTGGATGAGCTATTTAGGGAGGGTACCTTACTGAAATCTATCTATCTATCTATCTATCTATCTATCTATCTATCTATCTATCTATCTATCTATCTATCTATCTATCTATCTATCTATCTATTTGTGTTTTTGTATATCTAGATTATATTTTACAATTTGTCCTTTTCTCTTTGAAGATATTAAGTTGTAATTTGAGGCAAATGTGGCTGCTGCTTTTAGCAGCTTGATCATCTTTACAAAGACTTTGTCTCGTTGGTTCCACTTTCTATTTCATGTGGTGTTTGAAAAGACAGAAGGTATCATTTTGTACATTAATTTAGCAAGGTGCTTACATCTCGAATGTATCTTTTCATATTTTATGATAACAGATTTTGATTAGAGAGAAATTTAGCGGCTATTTCTAACTGCTTGAATGGCCATACAAATGTTGTCTCAAAGTAAACTACTTATTTAAGAAAAAGTAAACATTTTCGCACTTGATTTATTGAACATGCGCAACTCGTTTATTAGAATTTTTCAGAGTAAAAGTAACGAATAAAACAAACCAAATACTTTTTTATGATATTCGACAGCGCCCTAAAATTTATTTATAAGGATTAAACGTACCAAATTTTACAGTATGTTATGACTGACAAAAATAAAGTGAAGATTAAAAATTTATTTATTGATTTCATTGAATAAATGGTTAAACCACTGAGAATATTACAAGTGTGATTTTGGAAAGATTAGAAGATTACAAAATGGATATTCAAAATATCAGAGGAATAAAATTAATGCGAATGTTGCTGTAATGGCTGGTCGACATAGTGTTCAGAATTTATTACTTGTACACAGAACGTAGAGGCGGTACATGCAGCAACGTAAGTTGCATTTTCACTTCCTACTTGCCACTTTTGGAATTGTGGAGCGTTTGTTAACGTTTGTTTTTGCTCCACCTGTCTTTGGGTTGTTCTGATTTAAGCCATTGGTTAAAGTGCCATTGGTTAAAGCGCGTGCTAGAAACACGGCATTTGAGCGTATGGAGGGAGAAGAAACAAATGATTTGTGGAGGAACCTCTAGTAACTGGAGTGTCATACGAAATAAGTTGAGAAAAGAAATGTTCTTTTTGCTGGACAGAGAGATCCAAATAATAACTTTAATATTTCAACTGTTTTATCATGTTGCTGAGGAATAAATCTTCCTTACACAGTCGCATCTTTTGGACTTTAAAAAAAATATAAGTATCCCCATGATCACAATTCATGATGACTTCATAAGGAAGAGATCTTCATTGAGAGAGAAATACTTGTTTTTATTGTTGTTGCTGCTATGCAAGGCGAAACGGAGAATTTGTTTACAAGTTTGTTCAAAAATATTATCTTGGGAATTCGGCTCCAACCACTGTGTGGATTTTTCTCACAATTTCTGTTTGTGGTAAGCTGTAAGAGGTTTTTCTAAATCAAAACAGATAAAGAATGACCAAATATTTTCTATGATCGATCAGCTTGGAGTTGAGAAATCATGCTATAATATCAATAAAACAATAATTGGTGTGTATGTGTGTGTGTGTGTGTGGTGTGTGTGTGTGTGTGCGTGCGTGTGTGTGTGCGTGTGTTTCCGTTTGTGTGTGTGAGCGCACGCGCAATAATGTAAACTCAATGGTGGCTCCAAGCGGGAAAAACGCCAACAACACCTCATGTAGTAAAGCACGTCCTCTTATCTAGTACCTACGAAATTGGGAAATAATAGACGTAACACAGTCATACATTTTGATCTGAAACAGCCATTAGAAATGTTACTTTAAGGCACACCCACCTTTACGTCATTGCTACTATGAATGAATGAAGCACTCCTCAACTCGTTTGACCTACTAACGTAGAAATAATATACGTCTAGTTTAAAGCAACAGTATTAATGTCAGTGTTGTCTGTATTATGTTATGTGTGTGTGAATGTGCGTGTGTTTGTGTGCCTGTGCGTTAGTGTGTGTATGTGTGTGTTTGTGTGCATGCATGAGCGAGCGCGTATGTTTTAACCTGATGTGTGTGTGTGTGTGCATGAGGGAGCGCGTATGTGTAAATGTGATGTGTATGTGAATGGAGTGGGGTGCTTTATTTTATATTCGTGACCTCGAATCAGGAAACATTTTTCTGTGAATCCTTAATGTTTAGCAACCTAAGTAAATGAAAAGCGATTATGTATCATATCACGATAAAGAAGGGATAGAAAAGAATTTGAGAAAAATTGCCTTACATATGCACGAATACGTATATTCAGAGTTTTAGTGCCAATGTGTGTGTATAAGTAGTTGGCGGTGAAAGTAACTGCTGTAACTCAATATTTACATTATTTCAGTCTTAGCAATGGGAATGGAAAGTTTTAAGTATTTTTAGTTTTTTTCCCGTCCCATATAGAGGGCATTGAATATCTTTATTTATTTTTAGTGACAGGTAATTGAGTCAAGACTACAGGAGAATGCTAGTTCTATAGAAGTAAGGGGGGAATCAGAAACGAGTTCTTCTTTTAAGTGTAAATTACAGGTCATAGTAAGTACATTGTGCTCTGACATAGCTCGAAAGATGATGAAATCAAACATTCATTAAAAGAGTTTAAGTTCTGGAAAGTTAATGATGAATGCAAATAAATAAATAAATAAATAAATAATAATAATAATAATAATAATAATAATAATAATAATAAGAAGAAGAAGAAGAAGAAGAAGAAGGATATTAAAAAAACCCAAATTAACGGCTGTAACTAAAATATTCAGGCTGTTTCTTCTCAATGAGTAAGTGGATCACTAGGACATTTTACTTTAGTTAAGTTTTTCAATCGTAACGGGGGGGCATTTTAAAAGTTGTTACAGCAGAATTTAGACATAGATACTTTCTGCCAACGAAAGAACTCTACGCAGTTGTTCCAACTACTAGAAATATCAGCTAAAAATCCTTCAAAACACATTCTCCTTTAAATGGAAGGATACATTTGATTTGATAATGCAACCCGAGATATACTATACTTGAAGAAAAATAAATAAATAAAATAGATAGCCATATCTGGCAAGCCTTTGCCCATCGGTTTGACAATCGGATTAGGCTTGAAACTAAACGACAACAATATAAATCTTAAAAAGAATAAGACCACTAGAGACAAGAACCATGAGTTCCTATTTAGGTTACCAAAAGAAAGTAGTTTCGAACGTGAAGACGGACAGGAAACTCCGCTAAGTATTTTGTCCGGCATGCAAAACGCTAAGCATTTTGCCCAACACGATTCTGTCAGCTTGCCGCCTTACAAATTACAAATTATTGACAGCTTTTATGCGTATGCTACTACTCTTCAGTACGAGTTTCTTCCCGTAGCTTTCTTTTTATTAAAGAAAAAGCCAAAACAGCTACATTTTCAAAAGCGGCCTTTGGTAAATGGCCAAGTCCATGAAAACAGAGCAATCAACTTAGTCACCGTCACCACCACTACTACCAATAGATAGCTATTATGCAGTCAATTGACCTGTTAGACATAGTAGTTAAATCTCCCTTCAAATCGTAGAAATGTCTGGACACATTGTACACATTAGACTCAGTTTACAATGTAGCCCTTGGTATACAAAAAGGAACGTAACAACTTTGATCATGGGTCTGCTCGGTCAGAATTGACTTGAAGCTAAACAACGGTTTTGCATGCGGTTTTTGAAACTTCTAAATAACATTGATTTGCAGTAATTTTGATTTTGATTAACGTTCTTTGATTTCAAAAGTTATATTGTTTAAGGAAATGAATAATCTAGAATATTACTGGTATCATTTTACTAAGCACAAGGACATGAAAGGGTAAGTGAACTCGCATGGAATTTGAACTTGATGTGTAGATAGGCGAAACTAAATTGTATAAAACATTTAATCCGATACGTTTACATTTTCTTATGAGTAGCTACATTCATTTTCAGTAATATTCAATGCATTCAATACATTCAAATGTGTTGAAACATTTTGCTGAAACTTCGTTACATCATAAAAACATTTGTCTTTGCCTCTTCACTGCAAAATAGTTGTGTTAGTACATATCATGGAAGCTACTTAGGAACTAGATTATATATTATAAGTGGTTATAAGTGACCGAAGTAGTCACTCATTGGACTGAATACATTTCAGTAATTATCATTGTTTAAATTCCATCGAAGTCAGGAACGTAGGTTCCAATATCTTTTTACAATCCCATGGATTGATTAGGTCCAGCCGTTACCTGATTTCTGCGACGAAAGCTAATTTTCTCTATGAATAGAATGGTAATTTATTGCAGATGGTTTCCTTCTCCAGAAACATTTAATTGAAGTCAATTCTTTTAACCATGGATACAAAGGTGTATCAACGACAAAGTGCAAACTACTGACAGTTTGACGAGTCTCCAGGTACCCGACTGCATACACGTTTGTAACATGCTAGAATCGCTTCATCAGACTCTATATATCCTCTCAAAATTTGGCATCGTTACAAACCGAAAGAAATCCGTACAGATGTTTATTCTATTGTCTTTAGAGAATTGAGAGCTTTAAGTCAACCAACCAAGAGCATTAAACTGTTAAAGAGCTTATTACTTATCTTATTTAATCTTGTATTGTCACAAGAAGTACAGTCTCGCCTTTAAATTTGACGTATTCAGTTAGTGGAGTTCTCCCTTGAAGACTTTGTTTGCTGATAAAGGAAAAACAAATGTGAAGTATTGTGCTATGTAGGCACAGTGTATTTAGAAGGGTCGTGTTTTTTTTTTACTTTTAGAAATAAAAATGAAACCATGTGTAATAATTATATTTGAAACACATTTTAAAACATCTTTAAAATATGAACCGGATATTATTTTATCAATGAACATAAGCGCGAATACTGTAGGGGACAGTATAAGAAAAAACAAAATAAAACAGTGATGAAAATTAACTCCTCGTTGATTTAAATAATCTGCTTTCATTTTTTTTTTCTTGTAAAACATTGAGAAAGAGAACGAAGTGCTATAAAACGACCAGAACCACTGCATCTGAGATACGTGTGTTACCTTTCGTCAGAGTTAAAATTTGGAACATGAGATGCTACGGTTTAAACGACAGTAGAGATTGCTTTTAGATTCGTCTGTCTATCGCCGTCTACTCGTAGAGTATACCCAACTACGTATGTCTCATTCCTCCAAGCCCTCAAAAATAGTAACAGGTGCATCCTCGCACACAATCCACCACAAGATTCATCTTCGCCATAATTATGAAGTCAAAGTTAAGCATCGACCTTGAGAACCTTCTGCATCTACTAAAGTCATTTATATAAAATCTGTTCATGATGCATGTAATATATGTCATCATACATCTACAATCAAAGAGCCTATCCGCAACGATGTTTTAATGTTTTGTAATTAATGTGCTTCCATACCAAGGACCTTTCTTTGTATTTTCAATCTGTCTGCATTTCTATATTTGCACAACACACACACACACACACACACACACACACACACACACACACACTCGCACGCACCCAAATACATGCGCACATAGACAAGCACAAGCGCGTAGATACACTTCTACATAGAGGTACACACGCACTCATACACACACGTACGCTTACTTTACTGGCGGCGAGGGAAAGAAAATTTGCCAGTCATGGCGCGTTTATACAAACATTTCAAAAGAAATGTAAATAGAAGGTGTGGTTGAAATAAGCAATTCTATTGGT
>NC_042997.1:79439546-79459546 GCF_006345805.1 Octopus sinensis
CCACAATACATTCATACATGCACACACACGCTCATATAATTATGCGCGCGTGCCGATGAAACACGCTTTGAGGAGATTAATTAAGAATATGTTTATTGGTGTTTTCGATATGGTGAGAAGCATTTGATGTTTGAGTGGTTTCTGATAATGAGTTCGGAATTTTGTTTTGCTCAAAAATGAAGGGTTTTTTATGGAGAGTTTGTTGTGGATTATTGAGATTGTCTGTTCAAATAATAAGGGACATAGTTTATTTCAATGGAGAGCACACTTTTTTAGATGTGTTTGTGTGCATATTTGTGAGTGGATGTCTTGTGGTCAAAACATATTTGTTATCTTGCGAAATGATACTTATTGTTTAATTTGTTTATGTGTGAAATCCAACATGGATCTATTCATGGACAACAGCTTAACCATCTTCCAAAGTATGGATGAACTTAGACCTGATAACTTCTGTAAAGATTTATTAAAGACTTATATTTCAACTAAATACTATTACAAAACAACCTATCCCTAATAAACTACTTTTCATAGCTTTAAACTTGAGCACTGGGAATCGGTGCTATTATAGAAATCCAAGCAAGGGATTTATATATATAAGTATAAATTCAAACCACTCACCAGCTATAATAAGAAAAATCTAGTCTGCGACAAGCACTGAGTCTCATCAATTTCCTTTAACAAATAAATATTTGACCAAGCAGTATCAATTTACAATAAATCCCTACCGGCAGATTCAAAGACAAACTGAAATATTTATCTACGATGACACAAACAATCAATAAACAAACAAAAAGAAACGTCATACGGTTTCAACTCATTCTTCAATCTAATCGAAGCAACACATGTAGTTCAAACCTTCCAAGTACTCACAACAGAACATAAATATCACAAACAATTCAACAGAAAATCCACAAAAGTTAGTTACGGCTGAACAAAAGTATGAAATTAAGTTGTATCAGTACTCGATCACGGCGGCGTGAAACTCGAGTTACGAGAAAGGCATTCATCTTATATGTATGTATGTATGTATGTATGTATGTATGTATGTATGTATGTATGTCATTATTCAGTTAATTTCAAGATTTCTTGTTAATAGAGAAAGAACCGGTTTCTAACCTAGATCCAAGGTTCCTTCATTTGAATTAAAACCTCACAAACAGGGTCTTTTTGTTTGTTTGTATGTATGTATGTATGTATGCATGTATGTATGTGTGTGTATGTATGTATGTGCAAATTTGTATGTTTTTATGTATGTATTCTCATGCATATTATTGCATATGTGGACATGCACATATATATTTAAATGAGAAACTTCTGGAAAGTTTTACAGATTTTTACAGTTCCAATGATGGATTGGATCTGTAGTCTTCGAACTAGCTTGCTCCTTTCTGGTTTTGAAAAACTTAATTTCTTAAGGTTAGTATTTAGGTAGTGCGTTATATATCCCAGGGCCCCAATAATTACAGGTATAAACCTGAACTTGTAATTTATAATATATAAGACAGGAGATGTGTATGTGTGTGTGTGGTGTGTGTGTGTGTGTGTGTGTGTGTGTGTGTGTGTGTGTGTGTGTGTGTGTGTGTGTGTGTGTGTGTATGTGTGTATGTGACCTGCCATTACTTGATCCTACGTAAAATCAATATTTTTCATCCGATTTCGTTCACGTTTGGCAAATACATCACTTATGTTCCACAGATGGTTCTACACTATTTAGACTTTTCACTTATGGAGTAATATGGAGTAATAGCGCTTCTAGAGTCAGGTAACAGTCAGAAATTGACTGTCTCCCTTACACTCTAAATAACAGTCAGAAATTCATTGTCTCCTTTACACAGCAATCATCAAAAAAGGTCATAACCAGGAAGTTTTGGTTGACAATCGGTGAGTCGTACCCCACATCAACGTAGAATTCAACGACGAAAAAAAGGTCGGCCTACGCAGTTGGATCCAGCCGTGTACAAAGGCGACACAATCGGACGCGTCTATACAGTTCACTCCTTTAACTTGCTTCCATCTGCAGTTCTTACTTCATGTCATTAAGAGACCAACCTCCTTCGACGACCTTCGCACAATGGATGGCCACTTATGCGGCATTTTCAAAGATGCCTACTCCAAACGGATGCAGATGATCAATATGACAATGCACTTGAAAAGGCAACTCTATGTCGTTCTCCGCACAAGCTCCAACACCTTTTCGCAATAATGCTGGTTTTCTGCAACCTAACAGACGCACATTCATTTTGGAATAAATACAAAGACTCAATGTGCCATGACATTTTGCTGCAGACACGCCAAATCACAGGTAGCGTTGACACTCCCACTACCCCTGCTGTTTACAACGGAGGGCTTCTTCTCTTGGAAGAGTTGGTTATAGCAATTGGAGGTCAACAATTGGATGCTTATTCTCTTCAGACAGAAATGAAGACGCCTGTCCCAATCACCTCATTCTCACAGAAACATCCACAAACTCAAACATTACATTACTGACAACGAGCCCCTTCTGAATTCCGATCAAGCTGATGTACACAATTTCGTCTTCGGAAACATCTACACACACACTGGTGGAATCAGCTTCTTAGACGCCCCCTTTGGAACTGAGAAAACGTTCCTCCTGAATCATCTTCTTGCGAAGTTGTGACATAATGTTGACCTTACTATTGCTGTTGCCTCCTCAGTAATAGCCTCGACTCTTCTCGACGGCGGATGAACACCACCCTCTACCTTCAAATTGCCTTTCAATGTAGCACATCAAGAAAATCCAACGAGCCACATATTGCATTCCTCGGACGAAGCGACATCTTTTAAATAGTGCAAACTCATTGTTTGGAATGAAGTAACAATGTCCCATAAATGTTCCCTACAAGCACTTGATACTACAACGAGAGACTTTAGATAAAACAACATCCTTGGAGGAGCGACACTACTTCTTGCAAGAGATGTTCGACAAACTCTGCCTATTATACCCAAAGGAACCTACACTAGTGAACTTAATACCTGCCTTAAAAAATCCCTCTTTTGGTTGCATGCCCAATCGAAACAACTCACCATCAACATGAGATCACTCCTACGGACTGGTCAGCCTATTACCTAGTTTTCAGAAATGCTCCTTAAAATCGCCAATGGACAAATTACATCCGACGACAACGGATACATTGACACTACCACCATTGGCCACACTCTCCAGCCCTGATGACTTATGTTCTGCCGTTTACCCAAATTTTACACCGGAATAAATAAAACCAGAATGGCTTCGTGACAGGGCTGTTCTTGCACCTATAAAGTCTTAACTAAGACTTAGCTACCTTCTCAAGAACGTTGTTACAGGTCAGTTGATACCGTTACCGACCTCGATCAGGTTACACACTTTCCAACAAAATTTTTCGACTCCCAAGATTCTTCAGGACTCCCTCCCCATGTACTTCGCAATGGAACTCGCCTTGTGGTCAAACAAATGATGGACCACATCATTGAAGCCCAAATTATCATGGGACACGGCAAAAACAATACCGTTTTCATTCCGAAAATTTCGCTAACCCCAACAGACAACCTCTCCTCTATACAGAGACTTCAGTTTCCTCTCAAACTCAGCTTCACCAAGGCAATTAACAAAGCACAAGGTCAGTCGCTGAAAGTTGTCAGACTGGACCTTCGAACATCGTGATTTTCACATGGACAGTTCTAAGGTGGTTGTTCCAGATTTGGCAAATTTATTCCTCTATGCTCCAGAATGAAAAAACAAAGAATGTCGTCTACAAAGCAGCCCCACAATAGTTATTCCTCTACTGCAATCTTCACACCTACACCAAACTGTAGCCGTTAGCAATCAGACTTCCTGCAAGCATTTCATTGATATTTTGCTTCATTTCCCTGATTGTTGTTAACAGTACATTACCTTCAACGCACGCTGTTCACTCATAAGCATACTCTGACATTTATTTTTGCACATGCCATTATTCTATTTGTGTGTTTGCTATAAATGTTTGCTTTTCTTTATCATACATGACTTTCATTGAAAAAACAAAGCTTCAATGTGTCAGGTATTACGAGAAAAATAAGTACACGATACAAAACGTTTCAAGTAAGATATAGGATCCCTAATGTCTACTGCAATTGCGATCCCATTTCATGGACTTTCATTTATTACTAACGGCCAAATTTGTGTTAAAACAAAAATTACTTATACCTTAGTTTCGTAATACCATATCATAAACTGCTAACGAAAATAGTAATTAAACATTTACGCTTATCAACTTGAAACGACTTCTAACTGCGGGCTAATTCAACTGAAACTGTCTACAGGAGTGCAACATTATAAAGGATGGGTGCATTTGCTAGTGCACGTATACATGTATGTATGTATGTATGCGCGTGTATGTATGTTCATATTTATATGTATACATACATATTATATATATATATATATATATATATATATATATATATATATATATATATATATATATATATATATATATATATATTTACATATACACATACATACGCGCGCGCGCACACACACACACACAAACACACACACACACACACAAACACACACACACACACACACACACGATAGACTCTCCTATCGAAGACGACGTATGAACGTTCAGCTTTAGCCGAATGACCTACACAAATGATTTGTTTATAGTGATCAAGTGTTTGTGCCGCGCAGTGGCTCACTCTCTCCTTCAGATCGACGTTGTCTGATCAGGTGCACTGTGTGCCACGCATCAGGTGTCTAAGTGATCGCAGAGCAACGTGAGATAATGTGTTTTGCTCAACGCAGCACCCGGTCTAAGAACTGAAATCACGATCGCTATTCGTGAGAGCAATACCCTAACCACTAGGCTAGGCTTAGCTGTATGATATAGAAGCTTGCTCCTCAACCACATGATTCTCGGTTCAGACCCACTGCGTGGCACCATGAGTAAGTGTCTTCTACTATAGCTTCGGGCCAACCAAAGCCTCGTGAGTGGCCTTAGTAGGCGAAAGCTGAAAGAAGCCCGTCGTGTATATATATATATGTATGTGTATGTATGTATGTATGTATGTATGTATGTATGTATGTATGTATGTATCCATATATGTATGTATGTATGTATGTATTTATATGTATATGTTTGTTTATCTGTGTTTGTCCGCCCACCGTCGCTTGACAACCGATATTGGTGTGTTTATGTCCCTGTAACTTAGCGGTTCAGCAAAAGAACCGCTAGAATAAGTACTAAGCTTACAATGAATAAGGCCTGGGATCGATTTGTTCAACTAAAGGCGGTACAAAAGCACGACCGAAGTCAAATAACTGAAATGAATAAAAGAATAAAAGAATATATATATATGTATATTTATCAAAAGAAAAACAGGATGCAAAGGATTTAGCGGTACATATGTTTCTGGCTTTATTGGACAATTTATATCAATGCATAATTGATGTAACATGTATGTCAATAGCCTTCTTCAGCCGCGTACAATTACCACACCAAAGACATGTATTACATTATAGCAGGTTTGAGAAGAAGTTTGGGAAAAAGACGAGTTTCGTTGGGAATGCAAATCCTCATAGTCCTATATGGCACAGCGAGACACCAAAACAAAACGTCCATACCGTTTTTTCACTCGGTAAAGAATGAGGAGGTTGGATGATGAGATAAAGAGGGAAGAAGTGGAAGGGGGTGAATCTTTAATGAAGTTGGGATCACAAAGAGGAAACAGTATATATGCAAAATGTAATAAAAGGGTAAAAATGTAATATATTATATATATTATATATATTATATATAATATATATATATTATATATATATATAATATATATATTTTACATGTACACACACACACACACACACACACACACGCACACACAAATGTATATTTATATGCAAAGAGGGAGAGGGAGATAGGGACAGACAGAAAGAGCGGTGGAATAGATATCGTACAAAATCATCTAGGTGTGAGAATCGGTTGAATGTAGAACTTATCTTAAGTGGGTTTTTTCCCCATGTAGTGTATAGAGGATGATGATTAGAAAAAAATGTTATAGAAAGTGAAAAACTTTGAAGTGAAGGATGTTAGAAGGAAATGTGAATGAACACCGAAGAGAATGGGAGATAATTTTATCGAGCATACATTAGTATTTTAGAATACATATCGAGCATACATTAATATTTTAGAATTTAATTAAAATACATTGATGCTATATAGATCAATAGATATAATATTGAAGCAGGAGGTGAATGTAATATGTAAGCTTTTGTGCTTGTGTTCGTATTGTAGTTTTAAGCATATTTGACACAGAAAAAGCAGTAAACAAACCTATTTACAGACAGAGATACACGCGCGCGTACACGCATACATAAATTCATACATATATAAGTATGGCTAAGTGGTTAAAAGTACTCTTAGATTTCTTTTCAATGAAAGTTCACAAGAAGCTTAATTTAATGCTTAAATCAAAAGTTTGTCTCAATATCTCTAATTACAACTTGGGCAGCTGTTTTGAGTCATGTTGTGTTTCATTTGTGTTAGATATGTCTTCAAGAAAAAGAAATTCCACGCTAATGCGGATATTAAAAAGTTAATTTGTTATTCTTCGTGTTATTCACCGCAATATATTCTGAAATCCACAAGATGCTGATGAAGAAGCTCCATATTTCTTTGCACATCATACAAAGAAAAAATGTCAATAACAATATTTACATTACTTAGTGCTAAACATGTCTGATAGTTTGGCCCAAAAGACTGAGTAACAAAGAAAGTTAAGGGTGTGCTATTCCACATTTATACATTGACGTATTTCTGCAGGTCTTTATGTTTCATATACATTTTCAGTATATAATAATGGTTTCGAATTTTTACATATGGCCAGTAATTTTGTTAGAAGCAAGTATAACGATTACATTGGTCTCAGTTCTTGATTGCTGTTATTTTATAGACTCCAAAAGGATAAAAAGCAAAGTCGATCTCTGCAGCGTTTGCGCTCAGAAAGTAAAGCCGGAAGAAATGCCATTAAACATTTTGCTGGACGTGCTAACGATTCTGCCAGCTCGCAGAAGGTGGTTAATTGTTTGAGATTTTCCCTTTAGCTGATATTCCAGGTTCATTTTCCTAAGTACTAAGGTCAGAGAATTCATGCAGAGAACAAAAAGAAATGGAGATAAGCTATTACCATGGAAAATCCCTCTTCTGAACCTCAGGGTACCCAAACTTTTTCCGTAGGATGTCAACTCAGTTTTCCACCGCAACATACTTCTTTTCAGAAAGCACGTTACATTCCTCGCAATTCCAAACAGATCTAAGAACTCGATAATCCATGAATGTGGAATCATGTTATAAGCTTTGCGATAGTCAATCCAGGCCATTTCCAAATTTGTTCTCCTTCGTTTACAATCTTGCATTACCATTTTGTCTATCAATAACTGGTCTTTTGTACCTCTGCATCTCCTCCTACAGCCTTTTTTTCCGTCGGTAATATATTGTTCTCATCAAGAAATTTGTACAGTTCTGCAATTTCTCCTGAAAGTAGCTTCTACCTTAATGGGAGGCAAGAAATTGGCCTGCAGTTGTCAACAGCATTTCCTTTTGCTGCATCCTTTAGACACAACGCTGCTCGTCCTTTTGTCAACCAGCCTGGGATTTCTTCTCCATCGATCAATGCAGTAAAATGCTCTGCAATAAATTTATGGCACTTACTGAACTTTTTTTTATTTAAAATCCTTGAGCACTATTAGGTCCTGTTGCTTACCTTTTTAATCATATGTCTGATAGTGTCTTCTGTGAAGTGAATAGCCTCTTGCTGGGGATAAGAAGCTGTTTCCTTCAGGCTACAGAACCATTTAGCTACAGTATTATGTTGTTCTTGCTTACTCCATATCTTACCCCAGAAATACGCTTCCTTGAAATAAAGGTGTATATCCAAGACAGAATTACGTAAAACAGGTGTCTTCTACTTTAGCCTCGGGCCAACCAAAGCCTTGTGAGTGGATTTGGTAGATGGAAACTGAAAAACGCTCGTCGTACATATGTATATATATATGTATATATAAGAGTGCATATATATATATATATATATATATATATATATATATATATATATATATATATATATATATATATAATATATATATATTATATATATTATATATATATATATATATATGTGTGTGTATATACACATATATATATATACATACGTATATATTATATATATATATATATATATATATATATATATATATATATAATATATATATATATATATATATATATAATATATATATATATATATATATATATACATATATATATATATATATATATATATATATATATATATATATATATATATATATATATATATATATACATATACATACATATATAAAATGACAAAATGAGATGAAAAATCCGAGGCTGTAAATAGTTTTCAGAACATTTATAAAGAAAAGGCCCAACAGCTGTTTCCGGGATATTTTATATATCCCTTAATCAGAGACGGTGCGAGAAAATATTTGAGTATTAATTATTGTAGAGAAGATATCAGAATGAAGACAGAAGTGAGATGCATAAGGATATTGTATTTGCAGTTCCATTATATAAGTAGAATGGTGTATATAAGCCGTAAAGAAGTGTTTGTGTGTGAGTTCCAATGGCAGTTATATTTGTCATTCCATGCATAGGGCCTTGTGAACGGTGTTGTTCGATCGAGGGGGTTTGTAGAAGATATGATGTTGCTTATAAATGCACTGTCCTTAACACAGTATACAATTCTACACCCATATATATATATATATAGGCGCAGGAGTGGCTGTGTGGTAAGTAGCTTTCTAACCAACCACATGGTTCCGGGTTCAGTCCCACTGCGTGGCATCTTGGGCAAGTGTCTTCTGCTATAGCCCCGGGCCGACCAATGCCTTGTGAGTGGATTTGGTAGACGGAAACTGAAAGAAGCCTGTCGTATATATGTATATGTGTATATATGTATATATATATATATGTGTGTTTGTCCCCCTAGCATTGATTGACAACCGATGCTGGTGCGTTTACGTCCCCGTCACTTAGCGGTTCGGCAAAAGAGACCGATAGAATAAGTACTGGGCTTACAAAGAATAAGTCCCGGGATCGATTTGCTCGACTAAAGGCGGAGCTCCAGCATGGCCGCAGTCAAATGACTGAAACAAGTAAAAGATATATTAAATTATATTAGAGATAAAACCACTATTAGGCAAATCAAACAGTGAAAAACACAAACCAAAACATAGAAATAAAATTTATTAATATAATATACAAAATATATAAAATATAAAATTCAAAATTTAAATTATTTAAATTTAAAGTTAAAAATTTTAAATTATTAATTTATATTTATAGTTTTTTTACATATATATATATATATATTTTTTATTAAATATATATAACTATCAAAAAGTATTAAAAAGTTTAATATAAGAAAAAAAATAAAACCACTACGATCGTTTCATACCCACAACCTAATTCGAATAAACATAATTTATATTCAATTAATAATTCGAATTATGGTTATAATCAATCTTCAGGTTAATGATAATAGTTAAATAAATAATCAAATATATTTAAACAATATTTTTTTAAGAAATAAATAAAATAATAATTTTTCTTATAAAAAACTCTATTATCAAACTAGAAACTTTAACGATTATGATTATGTCATACAATTGATTATAATGGTAAATATTAATTTTTAAGGTAAGAATAGATAGAAAATGTATTTATCTATTCAGAGGCTTCATTGCAAAAAAAATGACAACGCTTTTCAAAAGATTTGTTTTTTCTAGCTCCGAGCTGCATAAACTAATAAGGAGAGTACAGGAGGCGGTAGAAAAAGCCAGCTTCTATATATGGCTAAAGCGGGAAGACCGAAAATGGCTTGAAAATCATAAACACGCCGACGGGAAATAACATCATTAGGTGAGACAAGCTGACTGAAGCAGCTTCGCTGACTGACAGGTGACGGTCGTTTAGAAAGAGCGCGGGCTAAAACTACGCGCCTTAACTAGTCAGTTAAGGTGAGACAGTGTCACGTGACAACTTGTTGGTGCTGTCTGCTGGAGTCTATGCGGTAGGTATTTAAAGGGAAAAAATCTAACAAGACAGTCAGTCACCGGCTGACACTCGCTAACAATACATCGAAGCGGCCAGGGAACAGAAGAAAGAAGACATGTACCCAACAGCAGAGCTGAAGACACCTCCGAAAGGGGGGGGGGGCGCCACGTCAAAACGGTAGAGGAGTAGGGGCCGAAACTGGACGTGGTTCCTCCTGATGATGTCTTGAGCTAACTGGATCCCATAAAGGAGCTGTTGTGGTAGCAAACCACGAAACACGGTTGTAATTCCCCCAAGAACCTTTAATAACTATAATAGACTAATACAAAACCTCATAAAGAATTGGAAACACTACACTACTATAAAGTAATATATTTATAAAATTATTAGAATATTACATTATTTATTTAGTATAACAAATAAAATCATGTAATAAGTATTATAAATCATATACTAAATTTTAGATTAATACTAATACATAAATCTACAAAATAGGGTTTAGATATAGTCATTATTTATCTAGAAATTTATCATATAAGTAAAGTAACCTGTGTCTGCATTTTATTTTACCACATCCAGAGTATTCACTAAATTATTATGCTCATAAAATAAAATTTCTTTAAACTCAATAGAACATAAATAACAATAACTGCCTCCTATACTATATGATTTAGCTTTACTTATTATTTCCCACCTTAAATCATACTTAATACTTTGGGATTTAAGTCCCCATATGTACTTGCTAAGTCCTGTTGAGTTAATTAGGTTTTTATTTTTAAATGAATGCATATGCTGTGCGATTCTTAATTTTATTTTAGAAGAAGTGGACCCTATATATATTGCGTTTAAGTTATTATTATCCCTATTATTCTCATTAAGTAACGTAACTATACATTTATACACTACATCGTTTAAATCACATTTGTTATTAAATTTGCACTTAGTTTTATCTCTACATGTACAGTTAATGAGTGTCTTATCTTTATTATTATTGGTATTATAATAAAATTTATTTTTATAAAAATTATTTACCTAAGATTTATTAAAAGAGGAAATAATATTACCTACACTATTAGTAGTAGAATAACCTACTCCAAAGTTATTACTTGAGAAAATTTTTTTATATTCACGAGTATCATGAGTAAATTGTTCAATAATATCTAAAATCTCTTTAATAATGTTCGTTTCAACTTGAGCACCATAAGGGACAATTAACCAAATTTTATTCTTATTTTTATTCTTTTTATTATTATCACTATCATTCTTCTTCTTCCTCTTCTTCTTCTTCTTCTTCTTCTTCTTCTTCTTCTTCTTATTCTTCTTCTTCTTCTTCTTCTTCTTCTTCTTCATCTTCTTCTTCTTTTTCTTTTTCTTCTTCTTCTTCTTCTTTTCTTCTTATTATTATTATTATTATTATATTATAATTAATCATATTATTATTACCATTATCATTATTATTACCATTGTTATTATTATATTTCTTTATAATATTATTAAATTTAAATTTATAATTATAATTAACATTTAATGAATTAATATTAAAATTTGTCTTATTTTTAATTTTATTCTTATTTTTATTTTTATAATTACTAAATTTACTACTAATATTACTAACATAATTATTATAATTATTACTAATATTTTTATCTTTATTTTTAATTAAAAATTTAATATTACTATTATAACCTGCCTCTCTTGGGGCCTCATTGTAATAAGGTGCATATTTATTAAAAATCTCTAAATCATAAGAAAGTAATGATATACGTTTACTTATATTATTAATCAACGATTTTTTAATTGATGGTGGGTGATTACTATTAACATTTATATATCTAAGGTTTTCATTAAGTTTATGATATGGTTGTGTTTTACCCGTAATTAGATTAAAATTAACATTCAAATAATTAACATTAAAATTCTCATTATATATAGTAATACTTAAACCATATTTTTTAAAGAAACTATAAATTTTTTTCTTTTATAATTATAGGTTCCTATTAGTGCAATTTTTGGTAATAAATAAAAGGTCATCCCTATATAAACCACCCTCTATTTTTAAATTTTCTAATTGAAGTTCAGATAATAGATAAATACCTACCAAATCCGTAGCTTGTACAGAATCGGGTGCCCCATAGGTATATCAAAATAGTCCCTAGTATCCTTCCTCGCCCATAATTTATTTTTGTTTCTAATAAACGATTAGCTATTTTAATTACATTAACCTCTTCAAAAGTCATTCTCACTTTATTCATTGCAAATATAAGGGCCTTATTAAACGCAATTTCATTAACAGAAGAATAATAATTACCTATATCTATTTGAATAAATTTATATCGATTTTTTTCTTTAATATTATTAAACCAATTTAAAGTATTATTATTACTAAACCATAATTTTAGGTAGTTAAGCTTATTTAATTTATTAATATATTTATCCAAAATGAGTTTACTCAATTTACCAAGGACAAATTAATCTAACTTTAGGGTCTGAACAAAAATTATCTTTATGGTCTTTCAGAGTAATTCTAGGGAGCATAGGTACATAAGGTTCAGTTTTATTATCCAACACATAATTAAAATCCAGTTTTATTATCCAACACGTAATTAAAATGGCTAATCACGACTAATTTAGAGGCCTTATTTATAGTATAAAGTGTACTATCTGGAACACTTTTAAATTTTTTAATTATCTCTTTCTCTAAAAGGTTATCATATATCTTCTAAGATCTGTAAATCTCTATTATACGGGGGTTCTTTTTTAGATTTAAAATTAGAAGTAAAATTATTATCATTTATACTATCATTAAAATTAGATATATTATTGTTATAATAGTAGGCTTTCCATTTAATTCTAGAAACAAAATCCTTAATATTATTAATAAGTTTCAAAATATATTCTTTTCTAGAGGTTATTGGAATATCCTTCAAAGATGAATTCCAAAATAGCGGTTCTATCTTACCTGTAAATTCCATAACTTACGAAATTGAGATATTACACTCAATAAACGTAATTTATCAATATATTAATAATAATAATAATAATAATAATAATAATAATAATAATAATAATAATAATAATAATAAGTGGAGTATAAATTAAGACATGGCAGAGTTGGCCAATATCTCCACTGGCTAATAAGTCGGCATTACAATATCAAAACTGCCGACAAGTGGTATAATCACCACCCTGAGGCTGTAACTGAAGGAGAAAATGTAACAATTCTGTGGGACTTTCCAGTACATACAGACCGAACCATCAAGGCCAATAAACCAGATATTGTTGTGAAAGACCAAAACAATAAAGTTTGCTTACTGATCGACATGAGCATCCCCTGTGATCATAATATCTCAGCGAAAGAGTTTGACAAGCTCAGAAAATATAAAGACCTACTCATTGAATTGAGAAAATGTGGCATCTCAAGGCGGTTACACAATACCAGTGATCGTAGGAGCACTAGGAATGATCAAGAAGGGAACCGAAAATTATATGAGAATGATCCCTGGTTTACCATCCCTGCAAGAAGTGCAAAAGATTGTCTTAACTGGTACATCACACGTATTGAGAAGAGCATTGTCGATGTGAGAACTGTTGCTGCTCATGTATTTTAATTTAACTTTAAAAAAAAAAAATGAACGAACTACTGAGTTTGGTTTAATGGCCTACCAATGTATGCTATGAGTTTCTTTGCCCTAGGAGTCGGGAAGACACTCGGCAAGAAATGGAAGCAAATTTGAAAGAAGAAAAAAAAAGTAATAATAATAATAATAATAATATTAGGGAGTAAATCTAAACTTACAGGGGAAAATTAGATTTAGGATTAAATCTAATTTTACAGTATAAATATAAATTAAATTAAATTAGAGATAAAACCACTATTAGGCAAATCAAACAGTGAAAAACTAAGCAAAACATAGAAATAAAATTAATTAATATAATATACAAAATATATAAAATATAAAATTCAAAATTCAAAATTTAAAATATTTAAATTTAAAGTTAAAAATTTAAAATTATCAATTTATATTCATAAATTTATATATATATATTATATATATAATATATATATATTATATATATATATATATATATATTAACACACACACACACACATATATATATATATATTATATATACATATATGTATATATATACATATATATACATATATAGTATATATACATATATATATATATGTATATATACATAATATGCATATATACATATATGTGTATATACATATATATGTATACATGTATATGTCGGCCCGGGGCTATAGCAGAAGGCACTTGCCCAAGATGCCACGCAGTGGGACTGAACCCGCAACCATGTGGTTGGTTAGCAAGCTACTTACCACACATGCCTTGTGAGTGGATATGGTAGACGGAAACTGAAAGAAGCCTGTCGTATATATGTATATATATATATATGTGTGTGTGTGTGTGTTTGTGTGTCTGTGTTTGTCCCCCTAGCATTGCTTGACAACCGATGCTGGTGTGTCTACGTCCCCGCCACTTAGCGGTTCGGCAAAAGAGACCGATAGAATAAGTACTGGGCTTACAAAGAATAAGTTCCGGGGTCGATTTGATCGACTAAAGGCGGTGCTCCAGCATGACCGCAGTCAAATGACTGAAACAAGTAAAGAGTAAAGAGTAAGAGTATGTATATGTGAATATATGTATATGTATATATATAGTTAATCCAAACAAGAAAGCACAAAAAAACACAACAACGCGAGGATGTGGAACAAATATAGTATTATTGGACGCTCAGGAAAGAAGGAAAGAAGGAGGGTTTAACGTTTCGAGCGGAGCTCTTCGTCGGAAACATAGGAGAAGGAAAAATCCAGAGAAGGGAAGACAGAGGAAAAAAATCGCCAACGGTATATATATATTTATATACATACATATATATATGCATATATATACGTGTAAATGTGTTTGCGTTTGTACCCGCACCATCGCTTGACAACCGATGTTGATGTGTTTACGTTCCCGTAACTTAACCGTTTGACAAAATACACCGGTAGAATAAGTACTAGGCTTACAAAGAATAAATCATGGAATCGATTTCTTCGACTAAAGGCGGTGCTCCAGCATGTCCGCAGTCGCATGCCCGAAACAAGTAGAATAATAAAAAAAATATGCCATTTTAATCCCGAGCAACGCCCGGTATCTCTGCTAGTCACTCTATAAAGCAAGCACTTTTGAAAATAAGAAAGAGAGGGAAAGAACGGCAGAAAAGTGATTTATATATTAGTCCTAATATCTTTAATGATAGTGTTGAGAAATATATATATATGTATATATATAACGGGAAGCTTTATGAAAATAAACAAAAGACAAAGGCAGGTGGAGTACAAACAAACAATTGTATTAGTATGGCGCTCAGGAATATAAATAAAACAAGTCTTTTACGTTTCGAGCCTACGCTCTTCAACAGAAAGATACACAGAAATGAAACACGGATATATATACACACACACATCAGCACAAATGTATATGTATGTATATATATATATATATAGATGTATCTGTATACATGTATAACTGTATATATATAAATGTATTTCTATAGTTATAGATGTATATGTATACATGTATAACTGTATATATATAAATGTATTTCTATAGTTATAGATGTATATGTATACATGTATAACTGTATATATATAAATGTATTTCTATAGTTATAGATGTATATGTATACATGTATATATATATATATAATATATATATATATAGTATATATATATATATGTATATATATATAATATATATATATAGATGTACATGTAATATGTACATATATATACATATATACATACATATATACACCCATACACACACATACACACACAGGTGTGGCTGTGTGGTAGCAAACATGGTTCCAAAACACATGGCCCTGGGTTCAGTCCCACTGTGTGGTGACTTGGCATGTGTCTTCAGCTATAGCGTCAGACCTACCAAAGCCTTGTCAGTGGATTGTATAGAGAGAAACTGAAAGAAATCAATCCTATATATATATATATATATATATATTATATATATATATATATATCACGTGACGTGACCGACCAGTCCATCAGATGTAGTTACACATCGCTGGTCACAATGCGTTCGCATTGTTTTAGCCTTCGAATGACGCCACCCCGCTGGCTAAGCGAGCAGGCCAACAGAAGAAAGAGTGGGAGAAAGAGTTGTGAAAGAGTACAGCAGGGATCACCACCCTCTGCCGGAGAGTCGTGGAGCTTTTTTAGGTGTTTTCGCTCAATAAACACTCACAACGCCCGGTCTGGGAATCGAAACCGCGATCCTACGACCACGAGTCCGCTGCCCTAACCACTAGGCCATTGCGCCTCCACACACACACACACACACACACACATATATATATGTATGTAAGCATATGTATGTCTTTGTCTCTGTGTTTCTCCCTCATCACTGCTTCACAACTCCTGTTAGTTATTTACATCTTTTTGTATATATATATATATATATATATATTATATATATATATATATTATATATATATATATATGTATGTATGTATGTATGTATATGTATATATGTAAGTGTATGTGTGTCTTCATCTCTTTTTCTCCCTCATCACTGCTTCTCAACTGTTCTTCGTTTATTTACATCCCTATAACTTACTGGTTTGACAAGAAGAAACTGATAGAATAAGTACCAGGCTTACAAAAAAACCCCCACTTTGCAGTATCTCATACTTTTGTTTACCCACTCAGTTGTATCTATCAAGTTATCTTTGTGTATATATATATATATAATACACACACACACACGTACACACACATACATACATGCATACATACATACATACATACATACATACATACATACATACATACATACATACATACATACATACATACATACATACGTACGTACATACATGCATACATACACATATACATATATATATGCATGTATGTATGTGTTACTTATATATCCGAAAACCGCTGCACCGGTCCTAATGATATTTGGAACACAAAGTCCAAGCATTGGGAGAAGGGTAATGCTGTGTGTTTAATACAATTTCATGGACCAAAATTACTGAATAGATCCTTATGATATTTGGAACTTAGATTCAATGCATAGGACGGGTATAATGCAATATGTTTGGTTTGAATTTCAGACGGCTTAAAGGGGTCATAATCCCCCATGAAAATTCATAAATATTCGATGTTGATGAAATTTCAGCCATAGGTAATTGACATACATCAAGAAGTATTCTCAAAGTTTCCACTTCTCATGTGGATTCTAAGACACTCTAATGGGAGCCTTAACTCCCAAATTTTAGTCATTTCTTTTACGATCCAAAACTAGGTCAAAAGTACTGCATGAATCTTTACGAAATTTAGAAATTATATTCTATGCATAAGGACCATAACCCACATGACAATTCATATATTTTTGCTGTTGATGAAATTTTAACCATAGATGTTAGACACAAATAAAGTAATATTTATAAAATTTCATCTTCTTACAAGTTAGAAATACCTCTTCTTGGGGACTTAACACCCACAATTTAGTCATTTATCTAAGCAAAGACGAATACAGTTGTACTCTTGGAAGCTGTAGCTTCACTCGTGCATAAAAGATGAGCATTATTTGTAATTCAATGGTAGAACAGTGTAAGAGTTTGCTTTGAGATATACTTAGATTGTGATTTCTGCAATGTGGTGCATAAATTGTCAAGTAAATGAGAGGCATCTTTGCCTCCACTGATTCAGTTGCAAACTGTTGAGTAAAGTTATTTGGTTGCAGATCTCCCTTCAATCTTTTTATTGTCACTGGGTCACACATAGTTCCCACCTGGTAACATTGATTTCAAGGCCTTCCCAGATGAGTGACTGGTTATCCAAAGATATTTATAGATTGTAAATTTATTCCGTCCAGTTCCGTATCAGTACAATGGTCATTTGAAAACTCCAGAGGTGACACTTTCATTTCTCCTTAGCCCTCACGTCACACAGTTGTTGATATTTATTTGAGTTGGGTCATGCCCTTCCAATTGCTATAGATCCGTAATGCATCTTACGGCTGTGCCTGTCACCTGTATAGTGATGAATCCTACATTGGGAGTAGTAACGACTAGGGTACGGTAGCTGATTGCTTTTTGTGATCATTCGTCTTTTGGTTTCCTGTAGCTTTGCTCTCTTTTACAAACCCAGTGAACATATATATATTTCCTATTTCAAAGAAATTCAAACAATAGATATAAGACCCAAGTTAAAAAGATTCTCAACAATTCAACTTCTCTGTTTGACATTAAGACACCCACCCCACATTTTAGAGCACTATGACCTCCATTTTTCAGGAGCAAAATCCTTTTAACAGGTTCTATAAGACTGGAAATTTGGAATATGCGCATAAAAATCAGTAGTATGGGATACATGTATCATGATTACAATTTTTTAGGATGTGCACAGAGGGAAAGAACCCTCATCTTCAATTTTGATGAAATTCGAATCATAGGTATTCCAGTTCATAACAGAAAAGTCTAATTCTTCAATTGCATGTAACACGGGCAACGCCGGGTATCTCTGCTAGTTTATATATAAATATAAGAAATCTACAAATATTACAAAGGAAATTAGATGAAATACTGCTTAGTCCCTTTTGCCAATTCTTTTGGGTGTGTTATTGTTGTTAAGTGCAGAGGAGGTAAGTTTAGTTTTCTGCTTAAGAAACGACACAGATTGAATCCCCAAACACTAGAAAACAGCCCAAAAAATAAACTAAACGGATTTAAGCAGTAGTATTTCATCTCATTTGTTTCGGAAAATACTTCTCATTTCTATAAATAAATAACTAAATGTTACCGCCATTACTTCTGACTAATCTTTTCTTTTCATTATAAACGTATGTGTATATATGTTAAAGAAGATAACGGGTTCTTTTGTTTTTAAAAATACTAACACGCACACGCACACATAAATATACGAATGTTTAGTCTGTTCAGAAGACTCAGTGAATTAAGATATAATTCCTCTTGTGTCATTTTTTCGCCCTGACGAAATATTTAACTCGCAATTTTCAAAATAGAATTCTAATTTATAAATTTGTAATTTGAATGAGTCGGATATGGAAACAATTGTAGGCAAATGTAAATTGACAATATGTTAATAAATTGATGTTATCTGTTAAAACGCTTCATTTTCTTCTTTAACATATACTATATTAAAATATACCCATATATATTGAAGTGAAACAAACATCTATTTAAATATATCTGAACTCTGTAACGTGTTTAATGTTTGTGTCAATTATTAACTAATAAAAACCAATACTACTAAGTAAAACGTTACTCGAATATGTCATCAATATATTGGATTAAACCGGGGAAACTTGGATGCTAACATGCCTTTAAATCGCAATCTATATTCCCGCAATAACACACACACATACACACATAATGGAAGAAATAAACCATACATACATACATGGTACCGTCAACATAAGACGTACAGGCGTAGAGAGCCGTTTAAAAAATACCTAAAACGTAAACAAGGTGGGAGAGGCTTAACAATGCATCATATCCCTTCGGCAACATCTCTTAACCACCAAGCGTCGAAGTGCATCCTCTGACCAAGTTTGCATACATGAGGCTGATAACATCATAAGACTTGGAAGGCAGCTCTTTGAGCAACACTTTTTATCTGATAACCTAGAATACATGCCCAAAGACGTCGCACGATTCTACTGCAATATATCAGATGAGGACGAGCAGAAGACTATGCATG
Organism: Octopus sinensis; assembly: GCF_006345805.1. Taxonomy (NCBI): domain Eukaryota; kingdom Metazoa; phylum Mollusca; class Cephalopoda; order Octopoda; family Octopodidae; genus Octopus; species Octopus sinensis. The sequence goes on from NC_042997.1 coordinate 79,459,389, forward strand.
GATATGTTAGTAGAAAGCTCCGAGATGATAGTAACATCGTGTACCAAAGCAGTTTATCATGGACCAATAGCCGGATTACTACCTCCCACTGTGAAGGGTATGTATTTGAAATCCAGGAACAGGAAATATAAACCAAGTACCTGATACACAAAAGGGAT
>NC_042997.1:79464546-79569546 GCF_006345805.1 Octopus sinensis
GGTGGGAGGAGGGACAGTAGTAGTAGTAGCAGAAATAGTTGGGGTTCCCTTTGGCTTACAACAGTCTTTAATCTAACCAGCGCTAGTGGTGTTGCTCCTCAAAATTATTGAGACTCAGAACTCTAACCGCCCCATCATCTCTGCCTGAACTCGATGCCCTTCTTGCATCACCGGTTGCTGCCCTCCTCTCTCACATCCATAACACCAACAATGCTCTCAGTTTCTTCCATTCTTTCGCCTTCAACCCCGATCCCTTCGCCTCATTTCCACCATGATAATCAAGCCTCTTTACACCATCATCTCTCATGACAAGGGCCTCTGGGCTTTCAAACACGTCCTCGACCGCCACACTACTCTCTGCCCTAGTACTTCTGCTCTCCTTCATCTAGCCGGGCTCGTGTTCCCCTTTTACTGTTTCTCCTCCACGGGCGAGATGCATGAAAATGTCACTGAGAGTCGAATCCAACTTTTCCATCCTATTTGTCGACTACGTTGAGTTCCAAATCTTCACCTACTTTACCTATCCTAATCTAGAGCTATATGACCGTTATATCGATGACTGTTTCGGTGCCATCTCTTTCTGCCGCGAGGATCCATACACTTTCATCTCCTTCGTCTTTTCACCTTCCTCTTCAATTTACGTCATCCATCTCCAATACCACTTTTCACGATTACGCTGTAATCGTCTTCATCAACAATTTTAATCTCATCCACCCCAACTTCATCTTCTATAACAGCTCAAACTCTCACTCCTACCCTGACTTCCCCTCCTCGCGCTCCACTCACACCAAGCTCTCCATCCTCTATTCCCAGCTCTTCCCTCTCCAGTACCTGTGCAGCAGCAACCACGACTTCACGACGCTGACTTGACATATGACCCGTCTCTTTATTCGACGTGGTTACCTACCCATATGTATACAAGTTACCCTTTTCGTGTCCGTACCGTTGATCGCACATCAGCCTTCATACTCCCCATCCAGAATCCCATCCACTGTATATTCTTACCTACCGCTCTGTCACTCTGTCCCTACAAAGCATCATCCTCTGCCACTTTCATCTTTCCTGCTACTTCCAGTTTCTTCCCTCTTACATTCATCCTTTCCTTCAAAAGTTCCTGCAACCTCTGCAGCTTCCTCATCTGTAGCTTCTCCTCTCCTATATCCTGTCCTTTCCTGGATCCCTTCCCTGCTCCCTCTCTCACTGTCATATCTCCCCTATTCTTTCTCATTCCACCTCTTTCATTGGTTTCAAACATTGGAGACTCCTTACGCTGCACCTCCACTAATCTGAAATTTGCGCTTCAGTAGTCCTCTTGCAATCTTTTCTTTATCGAAGAAACCGGCAGCGCTGGCTGATAGTTTCGTGAAACACCACAGAAACATCCGACTTACCAACCAGTCTCCTGTTTCTTGACAATTCTATTCCGTTGACCATTTCATCTATACCTATCGGTCTTCTGTGTAAACACCACCTTCAAATCTCACATCACATGCTCTCAGGAGAAGAGAAGCTCTTATTCTCTCCCCAATAATACGAATTTCGGTTTGAATTCTCCTCATCAATTCTCCTAAACTTTTCTTCTTTCTTGATCCTTCACTATATTACTTTCTCCTTTGTTTATCGCTCTTTTGTCTATCTCCTTTGTATATATCTCTTTTAATCCTCACGCACGCCACTCCCATGCACCCTACTCACACCTACACCGCTCTCACAATCACTCACAACGAAAAGGCTGTCACATACAAAAGATTCTTGCCGCCACCCAACCTCCTACTTCTGTTGCTTACGTACATACATACACACCCCTCATCTCCTCTCCAATCATGTCAACTTGACATTTTCACGTACACCAACACGCTCAGACACACATACTTAGAAACACCCTCATGTTGACACACGCATACCTATACACATCTACTTCCTCATTCATCCACTACCTTATCTTAGCACGCACACACACACACACACACACACAACACACACCCATCGGTACACCTTAAAACTGACATTTGTATGTTGTTTTACGTCCTGTGTGTCCTCCCTTTGTCTTAATCATTCTGGACGTCTCAGAAACGCCCCACTAGGTGTAAAGAAATATATCGACTGCTTTCTTAGTCAGAGGATCTGACAGAAATTTGTTTTGCTGCTGCTTGTTCATTATCTTGAAAGTCCCTTTTCGTATACGTAATACATTTTTTCTTTCTAATATAGGCACATGGCTTGAAAAGTTTTTGGTGAGGTCGGGTTTGTCGATTAAATTGACCAATAGTACTTAACTGATAATATCTTATCGATCTCGAAAGGAAGAACTCAGGACGTAAAGCCAGAAGAAATACGGATGAGCATTTTTTCCGGCGTGCTAACAATTCTACCAGCTCGCCATCTATACATATTATTTCAAGATGTTCATTGACATGATTTGGGTTCATCAGTCATTTTAACAGCTACGGTAATAGTATTGCTGGGTTTCTATCAAACATCCTCTGGAAGATTGTCTAGTGGAGAAGCCGGTTTAGTTGCCTTCGAACCAACCGTGAAACGAGTTATACTCGAATACATGTTAGCAGTAGCATTCAAAGCACTCGACACTCACCCATACATATATAAACGCACACATACATTGACAAATGCAGAAATACATATATATGTGTGCTCGGGTCTCTCTGTATATACAAACAGCTACATATCTACATATGTATATGTACACATACGCCACACATACACAAATACATACATTTGAATACACATACGTATAGCCACAGTTACATATACATATGTATGTGTTCAAAAAGAAAACACACACTCACTCATATATATTTACACGTTATAACACACGCCTATAAGCATATATACACTGGTAGACATACGTATACTTACACACAAAAGCATACAAATACGCTCGTAAAACACATATATACACACACATTCACACATACAAACATACATATACTTACTTGCATATTTACATGTACACTCATTCACATATGCACAAGTATGCGTACATTTGGAAAAATGGTTCTGTTTAGATAACTAAACATACAGTGGCGAACATAAAAAAGAGAGCGATTAATATTTTTTTTAAATTTCGGAAAAGCTAGTAAACGTACAAATTCGCAATTGGCTTCGTAAATACGGTTAACCATTAGCTAAATTCCGTGAAACAATTAAGTTTGTTCAATGGTCTTGATAAAAGTTAATAACACTAATACTAGTTTCATCCAAGTGTCTCATGTGCAAAATAAGAGAACGATTAAACCAAAAACTGCTTTAGTTAACTCAAAGCCATAATTATGAGGAAAGAGATGTAAATATGAACTTAATACACTTAGTATGATGTTTGTAGACCTTTGTTGGAGATCACCTCTGCACATCGATTGCCACAGGACATAACAAGTTTCCTGCATAAGTCAGGTGTTACTTTCTTCCATTTTTCTTCTATTTCCCATAAATTTATTGTAGTAGTTGGTGCACTTTGTGTTACTTTGTCTCCAAGTATCTTCCAAAGGTTTTCAATTGGATTTAAGTCTGGACTTTCTGTTGGCCACTTCATTACTTGCATATTTTGTTCACTAAAGAATCCAGTGAGACGCTTTGACAAGAGGCGTTATCTTGCATGAAAATGTTTGGTTGATTCGGAAATGCTTGTAATGATGGGATCACATGCTGTTTAACCAAATTCAAATAGATGTTAGCATTAATAGTGCCTTTAATCTGTGCTTGAGGGCCAACTCCAGAAGAAATCATTCCACACACCATGACGCTTCCTCATCCAAACTTGGCAAATTTCTTCAGGCAACTGGATTTCAGTCGATCTTTTGTGAAGCTACCATCTGAACCTACTAAATTGAATTTGCTTTCATCGCTGAAATGAACTTTTGACCAATTCTCACCCCTCCAGTTCACATGAGCTTCTGCAAATGAAAGTCTTTCCAATTTGTTCTTCTTGTTGATGGTAGGTTTCGTTGCTGGGGAACAAGTCTTTAATCCAAATTCCTTCAGACGACGAGACACTGCAAAGCGGTTCACTTCTGTACCATTATTTACTTTTATTTTCTTAGAAATTCCAGCCGTAGTCTCGAAAGGATCCTTCAATACGTACCCGTTTTATGACTCAATCATCTCGCATGGTGGTTTTACGTTCTCTACCAGTTGCCTTTTTCGGTTCAAAACCTTTAGCTTCTTCATAGAGCTTAAGAACACGGGAAGTGAAATATATTTAAATATTAGGAAGCCTTAATTGTGAAAATGATTAATGTATGATTGTAAACACATACCTTCTTTGATTTTGATTAGCGGAAAACACATCGAAAGCATGTTTTTACATTCTTATATAGTTCGTTTTCACAAGTAAGGCTTTATTCTATTTACACACACAAACACACACACACACACACACACACACACACACACACACACACACACACACACACACACACACACACTCACACACACACACTCACACACACACACACACGCGCGCGCGTGTGTATTAGTGTATTTCTCGGTAGTTTTCGTTGTTTGTATTTATGACAGTAAAACTTGTTTCTTTACTGTTTTTGCTCTTTGTTTGCAAGTATAATGGGGCTTGTTGGTATTTGTGATGTTGGTTATGTCTGTGCTCATGGCGGTTGTTATGGTGATGATGGTGGTAGTGATAATGGTCTTCGTAGTTTTGATGGTGTTGTTATTGTTGGAAGGTACTTCTGTCTGTTCGAACCCCTCACCTTTAATTATTTAATTATTGTGTTTTTCCTCTTTCCATTTTTCTTTGTTACATGTTACTATTTGCTCTCTGCCTCGTTATCTCTGTCATACGGTATGTCTGAATAGCTCTCGACAAGGAGGAGTATGTCGTGAGGCGTCATTGTCTTTTTGTGCTGTTATTGTTTGGGCGTTTCATTTGTATTTCTGCTCTTCGCTCTCAGTGATGGGAAACGGGGTTTCTTTCATTGTTGTTGTTGCTATTACAGCCGCTGCTGTTTTTGTGGTTGCTGGTCTTTTAGGTTATAGTGGAGTGTTTCCTCATCTCATTCTCTAGTGGGAATGTCACCTATTCTGTGCTATACGTACCCTAGCGACGTATGTTTTGATTCCCTATATGAATCTGGGGCATTCTTCTACTTGCTGCTGTGTCGCCTGATCCATTTTCCTACTTGTTGCTGCTATGATTTTGTATAGTTTGTCTCTAGTCGGATCGATCCCGATACATTTGACGCAGCATTTCGTCCTGACTTCGAAAGAATGTTTTTCGCATTTTTAATTCTTCCGACTTCTTCCAGCGGATGGCGTCGGCAAACCCATTAACGTCAAATTTGTAAGTTGTTGTGCCTTCATTTTTTTGCATTGGTGTTAATGGTAGTGGAGGAGGTTACGGTGAAACTTGTAGGTGAATTCAAAGAACAAGTTGTTTGTTTTTCTGCCCTTTGTTCTCATTTTTGTTGTTATTATCGTTTCCGTATAATGCGCCGGGCAAAATGCTTAGCGGCATTTCGACTGTCTTCACGTTCCGCGTTCAAATTCCACCAAAGTCGACTTCGCCTTTCATCCTTTCAACCTCAAGTAATTCATATATAAAGAATATATTACATATCATTCCTTCATGCATATATGCACATGTGCAAAAATATCTGCATACGTGAGTTTATACATACGTACATGAAATTAAGCAAATTAACATTTCACACACACATAGAGACACACGCAAGTGCACACACACACATAAATACACACACACACACCTATATACATATATATACTTCAAATTATACAAATCATACAGCGTATATTTCAAAGTGAGCATGTGCACCATCTACTGTTTGTATATGCTCAGGTATATAGAATATATATGTGAGTGTATAATACATACATGCATACATTATTATGGCTGCCCCCTCGTTATCGAGTATGGCCATTACACGAAGCTTAACTGTTACTGGTGCTGTGATCGAATGTGGCTTTTTACATACATACATACATACATACATACATACATACATACATACATACATACATACATACATACATACTTACATACATACATACATACATACATACATACATACTTCGCTATAGAATAGGTAAGCTGCAGAATGAGAAGGCACTTGGAAGGGATCTAATAGTTGGATATTGATTGGTACAAGAAGCTGGCATTTTAGAGAAACCAGTTGATATGTATGTTCAAAAGGACTATGGAGGGTCAGACTGATATACCAAATTGGCTTGCTACCGCAAAGAGAAATCTTGTTGCCCAAAATGAAATTACCGAGATGGCAGGAAACTACAGGCCCATTGCTTGCCTAAACATTGTGTACAAACTGTACACAAGTTGCCTCAACCAATTCTTTCAGGACCATTGTGAGTCGAAAAACATTGTGACAGATGAACAGGCTGATGGAAAGAAGGGAGTGTGGGGATGTGCCGAATAACTTTTGATAAAAAAACTGTCCTGTCTGAAGTAAGAAAACAACGCAGAAACCTTGTGACAGTATGGCTTCACTATAGGAAGGCATTCAACTCTATCCTTCAGTCATGGCTGTTGAAGTGCCTACATCTGGCAAAGTACCTACTTACCTTAATTGCTGCCATAGAGAGACTCACAAAGGTATGGAGAACTATTCTTACCCTTACAACTGAGAACAGAATAATTGTTTCTAATAGTATAGGCATTACAAAGGGAATATTCCAGGGAGATAGTCTTTCTGTACTTATTTTCATTTTGGTACTGAATTCATTATCGTTCCTACTGCAGAAAACAAATGGTTACATGCTAGGTTCTTCAACTACCAGAAATATCAATTAACTCATAATTTCTTGTAGACGACCTGAAGATTTATGCTAAAAGTTTTAACAATGTAAAAACAAAAACAAAAACAAAACAAAGCAACTGGAATTAATAACAGCATTTTCAGCTGATATAGGTATGGAATTTGGCCAAAAGAAATGTTCATTTTTGGTTATAGAACGAAGAAAGACTGCCCCCCACCCCAAACCTGTGTATCAACGGTCTCTCTATCTCCCCCATTCCACACAAAGAATGTTAAAGTACCTAGACAGACGAAAATGTATCATATAAAGGCACTGTGAATAAAGGTAGAGTGACCCGAGAATATTACATCAGACTTAGGAAAATATGGCTGGCGGAAATCTCCTCTTACAACAATAGAATATTCCACAATGCACTTGCAGTACAAGTGCTGATCCCAACATTTGGTATATTTGATTGGTCTGTAGAGGAAATCCACCCCATAGACATCAAAACCCGAAAAATCCTGACAACTGGGAACTTCCACAAACAGTGATGTTGACAGGCTCTGCCTAAGAAGAAATGAAGATGGTAGAGACCTGAGATCAGTGCAGGCGGCCTTCGAATGCCGTATGATATCACTCAGGCAGCACCTGATAAACAACAGCAGCAAAAATAAATATATTAATGCAGTCCTGAAAAGTGAAGTGAGCAAAATTGTACGAGTTGGCAGTGAACTCCTCAAGAAACACTCTCTTCTTGATGATCTCCTATAGAGCCCCAAACCAGCTAGGCTCTCTTACCTCAGAGAAGACCTGGTAGAAAGCACTCAGCATACAAAAAGAAGACCATGCATAGGTATGTTGCCTGGAAGTTTGAAGAAGATGTTAGAATTTACATGAAGCGTAGCCTCTCTTGAACACAAGACCACTACATCACATCACACTTTGAATGTTATGTGTTTGCAATCCAGGAACAGGAGATTGCCACAAAGTAATTGGTGAACAAAAGAGACAGTGATACTCTTGTAATCCCAAGGTGCAACCACATGTGCAGGCTATGTCATGTTTCTGTGGAACACATTACGCATGTGATTATCAGCTGTCCTAAAATGTCGTTGCGGTACTACCTCCCTATGCGGCACGATGTTGTTGCTAAAACAATTTACAATGCAATCCACAAAAAAGACTGTCCTGAAATAAACTTAGAAAATCCATCTGTTATGGAATACATTCATAAACAACAATGCAAGTAATACAGATGGAATATTCCCATCAAAACTTCTGTCAAATGTAAACATAACGGGCCGGATATTGTTATTTGCGACAGAGGGGCAAAAGCATGTACCCTCATCGTGGTTAGATGACCTGTTGATATAAATATCTCTTTGAAGATCAAAGAAAAAGAGGATATCTATAGACAACTGCTTTGAAACCTCCAGCTTCTATATCCAGACTATGAATTCATATTCATACCAATAATAATTGGAGCACTAGGTTTTGTTAGTAAATGCTTAAAGGAGAACCAGTATAAATTGGAATTTTCTGAAAGCGAAATTCACCAGCTGATTCGTACATTACAAGTCCAATCTGTGAGCAGAACAGTAAAAATATGCAAGCCTTTTCTTAAGTTCTAAATGTAAATTTGTCTGTGTTAACTACATCTCAAAGATGGAACCTTGTATCTTTGCTGGAAACCGGCTCCCTTCTCAGTGGAAAATTTATAATAATTAAAATATAGAAGAGCCATACATACACACACACACACACACACACACACACACACACAACACACACACACACCACACACACACACACACACACATATATATATATATATATATATATAGATAGATAGATAGATAGATAGATAGATAGATAGATAGATAGATAGATATAGATATACATACGTATATCTATGTATGTTGATGTTTATACATATATATCGTAGCTGTGTGGTAAGAAGCTTGCTTCCCAACCACATAGTGGTCCAAGGTTAACACCTACCGCGTGGCACCTTGGGGCAAGCGTCTTCACATCTTGTAAATTACAAATAAAAAATTGTAATTGAAACAAATAAAATAGATTTATTAAAATTTCAGACCTCTTTGTGACTGTTGGGCCACCTTACTTCCCAGCCACATAGTTCTGGGTTCAGTCCCACTGCAGGACACCTTGTTTAAGTGTTTTCTACTATATCCTCGGGCTGATCAAAACCTTATGAGTGGATTTTGTTGACGGAAACCGACAAAAGTCCGTCCTCTATCTATCTATCTATCTATCTATCTATCTATCTATCTATCTATCTATCTATCTATCTATCTATCTATCTATCTATCTATCTATCTATCTATCTATCTATCTTTTACTTGTTTGAGTCATTTGACTGCGGCCATGCTGGAGTACCGCCTTCAAGGTTTTAATCGAAGAAATCGACCTCAGGACTAATTCTTTGGTAACTCAGTACTTATTCTATCAGTCTCTTTTGCCGAACTGCTTGTCACACCCTACAAAGCGATGATAGGGGTACAAACACAGGTACAAAGACACATACACACACACACACACACACACACACACACACACACACACACGCACACACACACATATATATATACGACGGGCTTCTTTCAGTTTCTGTCTACCAAATCCATTCACAAGGCTTTGGTCAGACCGAGGCTATAGTAGAAGATGCCACGCAGTGGGACTGAACCTGGAACCATGTGGTTAGGAAACAAACTTCTTACCACACAGCCACACATGTATATTGTTTCAGTAATTTGACTGTGGCCATTCTGGAACACCGTCTTTATTCGAGTAAATTGACCCTAGGACTTATTCTTTGTAAGCCTAATATTTATTCTATTGATCTCTTTTGTAGAACCGCTAAGTTACGGGGACGTAAACACATCAGCATCAGTTGTCAAGCGATGTTGGGGGGAGGTCAAACACACACGCACAAACATACACACACACATATAAACGACGGGCTTCTTTCAGTTTCCGTCTAACAAATCCACTCACAAGTCCTTGGTCGGCCCGAGGCTATAGTAGGAGACACTTACCCAAGGAGCCACGCAGTAGAGCTGAACCCAGAACCATGTGGATGAAGTGATTATCCACACGTTGTGAGCTGTAATGCAAAGATATACAATATAAGAAGGAAAATTTACACTGTTTACATAGTTTTAATATATCTTAAATGGGTGAATATTGTGAAGTCGACCAGTTTCGCATTTCGCTAATCATAACATTTCTTAAGAAGTTTTTCGTGCATATCCTTGGATGAGAGTTTGTAAATGAATCAGGAAGCAGAAAAAATCTAAGGGGTGGTAATTGGTAATTGTTATTATCGGGGAAGGGGAGGTAATTGCACATTTTTTGGATCGGATAAATTTACATAAACTCATGAGTTAAAGTAGTGAAATAAAATATGTACAGTGGTGGATATGCGATAACGAATTAAATTTTTACTGGAAGCAAAATTGGTTATGCGTTCATCTTCAGGTGTGTTTTGTATTTTTCGATAAATATATTTTCTTTATTTAATCGTTCTTGTACAGAAATTGTTTCCTTGAACTGCTAGATGGGGAAAATCGCGAAGATTTGTTGAAGATTCCCTGCACATCTCTCTTTGTGTTCACTCAAAGTTATCTGTCTATACCTTGGGAAACGATCTGTTCCTTATGAGTGTAGTTCTCCGTCTAAGTGACATACTTGTTTGGCCTATATAGTTGTGTCCACAACCTGAACAAGTTATAACATAAATTAAATTCTCAGATGCAAGAGTGAAATTGGTCTTAACTGTGAATATCTCTCCTTGTTTGAAGTAGATTTCCAAACCTTCCAGTATGTTCCACAATTTAGACGTCCGCATTTAAAAACTATTAGTTTCGTTGTTGTACGGCGAAATTTTAGGCTTTGGAGAAAATTTCATTAAATTGATGTTACGATGGCTAGTGTACAAAATGACTAAATTTTGCTTGAGAAATAAAATGATCTTACCTACTGGATGTGGATACAAGTGTTACCGCAAAGCAATCAGCCACCTCTTATATATGGATGACATAAAAGTGTACGCTACAAATGATAAACAGCTGGAAACATTACTACATGGATTTACCAAAGAAGTAAATATGAAATTTGGCTTAGAAAAATGTGCCAAAGCAATCTTGAAAGGAGAAAAACTAGTTAAGAGTAGCAACATCACACTAGATAAAGCAAATGAAATAAGAGAATTAGACTAAAGTCAGGCATACAAATATTTAGGGATCAATGAACTAGATACGATACAACACACACAAATGAAAAAAAAAATAAAAAAAGAATACTACAGACGAGTTAGATTAATACTGAAAACAAAGCTCAATGCGAAAAACAAGATAATAGGTATCAACACTTTAGCCGTCCCAGTTATAAGTTACAGCTACAATATCCTTAACTGGACACTAAATGAACTAATCAAAATAGACAGGAAAACAAGAAAAATAATGACAAAATTTAGGTTGTACCACCCAAAATCTGACATAGAAAGGTTATATATACAACGTATAGAAGGTGGTAGAGCTAGAAAACTATTACAAAATAACTGCCATAGGACTAAAAAATACCTACTTCAGAAGCAAGGAAAACTAATACAAATAGCCACAAAATACGAACAAAACAAAAACTGTTTTCAGTATTTAATGAAGCTGACAAATACAAACAAGAAGTCATAGTACCTAACAACTGTGAAGAAAAAGAAGAAACAACAAAAACTGTAAAACAAATGAAATTCAAACTAAAACTAGAACAGCAACGGATTATGATAAAACGATAGCACGAAAAGCCCCTTCATGGCAAATACTTGGTTAAGGTAAAAGAAAAAGAAATAGACAAAGTAAAATCCCAACGATGGCTAAGAAGCTCAGGACTCAAAGCAGGGACTGATGAATTTTTAATTGCAGCACAAGCCTCCCCACCAGAAATTACCAAAAACATATTATGAAAAGAAACATAACAAGTAACTGCAGAATATGTGGAGATGGACAAGAAATAATAACTGTGTGAGTTGAGAGTATTGCTGTTTGGGAGATATCTTATGGTAGTAGAATAGTATTTAACTGCTATTTCTAAATTTCGGTACGTGGTGAAGCAATTTTGGTAAGCCCTAATTATAATTATGTTTATAGTTATAATAATTTTTGTATAAGTTTACCGATTAGGGTTCTTTTAACATACCGAACTACTTGGTAAGATTATTAATTATAAATTGATTAATTAATTTTACCGTTTATTATTATTGATTTTATATATGTATATATATATATATATATATATATTTAATGTAGGATAAAATGATTTAAAAAAAAATTTTATCAATGAGCAGCATATTAAAAAAATACACCTTTAAAGGTTAAAATTATACACAACTTATAAATAAGGGCAAACGAAAAAATTTCTTATGCCAAATATGTCGAAATTGGACATATTGTCCATAACCATATAATTTTTCACAATACGCACGCTACTCGAAAAAAGGTCGACAGAAATTTCTACAAAAAAGCCCTTTCAAGAACGTGCGATTTGAACTGAGGCTCTCAGAGAGAGAGAGTCCGGAAGTGAACACTATCAAATTTATATTGAATGGGCTGGAGTATTTCTAGTTTGGATGTATTTGGGGTACTTAGTTGTGCTCATGACTTAGTGTTTTGCTTCTTCTATGGGTATGAGTAAGTATTTCATTTATTTCTTTTGCCACATTTATCACTGACGGAGGGAGGGTTCTTATGAACTAACTCTGAAATCGGTCCGATATGGTAATAATGTTTTCTTTTTAGAAATTTTTGTCGACCTTTTTTCGAGTAGCGTGTGTATTGTGAAAAATTATATGGTTATGGACAATATGTCCAATTTCGACATATTTGGCATTAGAATTTTTTTCGTTTGCCCTTATTTATAAGTTATTATATATATATAACCTGGCTTCAACCTGACCTGGCTTCATCAAACCCAAGCCCGCAGGTGGGACTACCCACTATATACCAGACCACCACCACAGCAAACAGACCCAGGATGGACACCACCGGCAACAACGTACACCTCACCTCGATGCTCCTACTGAACATCAGAGGACTGCAAACACTCAGTAACAGGATAAAAATCCCGTTCCTGAGAGATTTTGTTGCATGCAATCAAGCCTTATGCATAGCACTAACGGAAACGCACCTGAACCGGATATAGCAGATGCGGAGTTACACATACCACAGTATGCTGTACTACGGACCGACAGGAAAGAAAGGAGTCATGGAGGAGGTGTTGCTATGTACATCCGTGAGGACCTCACACCCCAGGTCCTCTTGTCATACTCAAACTCGGTGTGTGACACACTAATTGTACATATTAGGCAAATTGATGTAGTTGTGTGTGCTACATATCGCCCTCCAGATGCCCCAAGCCATGTGGGCAAGTTTGAAGACTGCCTTATAAAAATAGAAGAAGTTCTAACCACATTAGAACAACACATAAGTGTACTTCTTATGGGAGACTTCAATCTGCCAAATGTCAGATGGCCCGAGGGCCTTTCTCTCCCAGGAATGACAAGATGTGAACGAGGACAGGCGAGGTCCCTCCTGAACCTCATCAACACCCTGTACATGGAGCAGGTAATACTCCAACCAACCAGGGCAGGTAACACACTGGATCTCTGCTTCACAAATGACATGGATCTCATCCATAATGTGAAAGTGACACCGACACTACTCTCGGATCACAACATGATAGAGCTGACCATGTACGGGCCAAAAGAGAGCACGGACATGCAGCCTACAAGAAACCCCCAGAATCTTTCCAGCTTGAACTACCATAAGGCAAACTGGAAACAAATTGAGAAAGAGATCCTCAAACAAAACTGGCCTAAATGTCTCTCCTCGCCAGACATCGACGTGAAACTTCAACAATTCATGTCTGTAATGCAAGCCATATGCTACAATATGTCCCAGAGAGAAAGGCCACTGTACACAAGAACAAAATCCCCAGAGAGAGGAAAATTCTAATGAGACGGCGTACAAAATTTTCAAATCGTCAAACAACTAAACAAACAGATTGAAAGCAGTGAAAAGTCCCGCCTAAAAATAAAGCTGTTGGAAATCGAAAAATGTCTGAAACTCTCCCATGAAAAGGAAAGAGCAGACAAAGAAGCCTGGGCTATAGACAACATAAATCTAACCCCAGAGCTTTCTACAGGTATGCCAAAGAAACAGCTACGGTGCACTGTAGAATAGGGCCACTCCTCGAAAAGGATGGCACACTTACAGGAAAACCAATGAGGGTAAGTGAAATACTGAATGAGCAATTCAAGAGTGTTTTCACTCCACCCCTTGGGCATCTCCAAATCACCAATCCAACTGACTTTTTTACCACTGCAGATATAAAATCAGAGGCGGCGGACGACGATAGATTACATCGATATAAAGGAAGACGATGTAATCAAGGCTATAGATGAAATGAAAACAGACTCAGCTACTGGCCCCGATGGATTCCCGGCAATCCTCCTAAAAGCATGTAAGAGAGTCCTAGCAAGACCACTGCAGTTCCTCTTTCAGAGCTTCCTTGCAGCTGGCAAACTTCCAAGAAAACTGAAGGAAGGTAAAATATGCCCCATTCATAAAGGAGGTAGCAGAGCGGAAGCCAAGAACTATAGACCTATCTCTCTGACCTCACACATCAGCAAGGTCATGGAACGAATAGTCAGAAGGAAGCTGATCACCTTCCTTGAAGAGAATGACTTGCTGCCCGACACCAACATGGTTTCCGACCAGGGAGAAGCTGTTTAACTCAGCTCCTACAACACTATGAATGGGTGCTGAAACGGCTGCTCAACCACTCAAATGTGGAAGTGATATATCTCGACTTTGCAAAGGCCTTTGATAAAGTCGATCATGGAATGATATGTCACAAACTGCGTGATCTCAACATAGTTGGAAAACTGGGAGAATGGCTTCATGACTTTCTGAAAGATAGAAGTCAGGTGGTAGTGGCCAATGGGGCCACTTCCATTAACACGCAAATAGTGAGCGGTGTTCCGCAGGGCACTGTTCTGGGACCACTACTGTTCATAATGGCCCTCTCAGACATGCCCTCAGCCACGCAGAGAGCCACGATCACAAGTTATGCAGATGATACAAAAGTTTCACAGGCAATACAGAACCCTGAGGACACAAAACACCTGCAATGTGAGCTAGACAAAATATACAAGTGGGCCGAAAAGTATAGCATGCAGTTCAATGCTGAAAAGTTTCAAGTTCTATACTATCAGCATGCAAAACTAAATGCAATACCCAATGAATACACTGGACCCGGAGGAATAGCAATCCCAGAGGCACAATCAGTGCATGACCTAGGTATTTACATGAGTGATGACGCGACCTTTCGTGTACATGTTGCTAAATTGGCAATGAAATGTAGACGACTGGCCGGATGGATCCTCAGAACCTTTAGAACAAGAGAACAAGAAACCATGATGGTCTTCTGGAGGACACTTGTCCTAAGCCACTTTGACTACTGCTCTCAGTTATGGTCACCATCCAGTGTCAAGTTGATCACAGAGCTCGAGGCGATCCAACGTAGCTACACGAAGAAGATAGCCTCTATGCAGAATGTAAGCTACTGGGAAAGACTCAAGAAATTAAAATATATTCCCTGGAGCGTAGGCGGGAAAGATATGCCATAATATACATCTGGAAGATCCTGGAGGGAAGTGTCCTGAACTTTGGCATCGAGAGTGACGCAAATGCCAGAACTGGGCGCCACTGCGTGGTGCCTAGGACTCCAAACTTGCCATCAAGATGTAGGACAAGATTCTGTGATAGCCTGGGCTTCCGAGGCCACAGCTCTTCAATATCCTCCCGAAGAACCTGAGAGACCTGCATGGGGTGGATACAGATGTCTTTAAACTGAAGCTGGATCTCTTCCTGTCAGGTGTCCCAGATGAACCAACTTCACGGCAGGAGGGGCAGATGAGGGCAGCTGCATCGAACTCTCTCATGCACCAAATAGCAGTTGCTAGAAAGCCTCCATGAAGTGAAAGCAAGTAGCAACACCAAATGGCGGTGCCCCAGCATGGCCACAGCTCATAAGCTGAAACTGGAAAAATCAGAAAAATCAATCAAAATCAAAAAAATCATATAAAACTTATTATTATTGATTATATATATGTATATATATACATACATATGCACACGCACACACACGTACGCACACGCACGTACACACACACACATGCACACAAACATGAATGGGACACAGTGTAGACAACATGTCTCCGGCATTAGGCAACATACTGAGAGAAAACAACAACCGATCACAGGAGGAGTGCAGCAACGGTAATTGTTTTTACACTCCCGTCTATAAATATCAACTGTGGTTTTCCAACCGAATAAAAAGATCAAAATTCTCAACCTGAGAAATCTTGTCACATGTAATCAAGCTACATGCATAGAGCTAACAGAAAATATATCTGATGCAGAATTTTATCTATAAAATTGTTTCTCCTTTTCTGAGATTGAAAGAAATGATGAAGTGTGAAGTGGGTCTACGAAGATATCAAACCTAGTGTGTCGTACACTCGTGGCGCATATAAAGCAACTCAGTATAGTTATATGCATAGCATATCGTCTTCTAAATCATGGCACAAAATTTGAAGAAAAATTCAACCATTTATTTCAACATTTAGTGGTTTCAGTTTTTCTGAATTTAGATAGTCAAAGGACCACATTCTGTCAGAAATATCAAGCAGAATCGCAAAAGAAGTATCTGTTTGACCTCACAGATGTGCTGTTCACGAAGCAAATGATCTGCCGCTCAACCAGAGGCAATAACACACCTGATATTTGCTTCACAGAGTGGAAACCATTCGCAATATAATGGTGACTCATACAAACCTCTTTGATCATAACATTGCGAAACTAACCATATAGCACTCAAAGGTACACGTTGTTCGAGATTCTATCAAAGGCATACCAATACTAGCAAGGCTGAAAAAGAAATCACTATAATAAACTGGCATCGGACCCCGAGTATGCAAGATCACGACAAAAAACTGAAATAATCTTCAGATTTTGGCACAAGACCAGTAATGTTTGGGTACTCAACTGCTACTTATTTTATCGGCCTTGAAAGCATAAAAGGCAAAGTCGACCTCGGCGGAATTTGAACTGAGAACACAGAGTGCTGTAAAAATTGCGTCTAAGCACTTTGTTTGACGCGCTAATGACTCAGCCAGCTCATTGTCAAATTTATGATAATAATGCAAACTCTTAGCATTAAACATTCCAATTAGAACTTTCATCTGTGTTTAAACAACACAGAAACAAGAAAATTCTCATGAAACGAAGAAAAAGCCTCTCAAGAGGTTTGAATAAACAAATAGCTGGAAAAGAAAGAAACCAGTTGATCTGTTGTTTTTAGACACTGAAAATAAAATATAATACTCTCATGTAAAGGAGAGAAGAACGAAGGAAATTTAGTCTGTAGGTAATACAAAAACCAACCCAACAGTTTTCTACAGTTTCACATAAAAGTTGCGGTACATCACAAAATTTAACTATTGTTTGAAGGAAGTGAACCACTGAGAACCATCACAAGGTGAGCAAATATCTAAATGAACAAATCAACAGTATGATCACCACCTCGCTGGCAAAAAAAAAAAAAAATAAATAAATAAATAAATAGCTAACCCAATAGTTTTTCAGCACTACGGCCTTACACAGAGAAGTTACCGATTATTGCCCTTGCAAAATACCAGAAATTCCTGTGCATGAGGGTATTACACCCGCGTCGGCTTCACTCGTATTTGCGCCCGCGGTTTCTATGCTCGCTGCAATACCCTCCTACTCGACCGGGCATCGGAACGCTGCATCGCTGCGATTGCTGTCTAAAATTGTAGATCCAATAAGGTTTGCGCAGCACCTTATAAATCCTCTCCGCCCTACTAACATGATTCAGAGGCAAACCAGGACAAGATATCCAGTGCCAATAGGGGTTGCAGGCCCAGGAATGAGCACAAGTGAAAGAACCCCAAAATGTTCAATGTCATTCCCTGCATATCAGGGTGACCGTCTCCTAGAAACTTTAACAAAGGCTGAAGGGTGCCTCACTCCCAGTGGTCTCCCAGCGCGCAGGACACCAACCCGAAATTTCTGAGGGCTCGTGCTATTGTTAGATAGTCGTTGAACCTACACTAGGTTCATTCGTCCTTTTGTCAGGTCACTTGTGAGCTCTTTCATGAGTGTTTCAAGTAACACGAAATCTAGTACAACCTGTTGTATGGTCACCGGTGACTAAACCGGCACCTTTACTAAGCTTGACTGGTGGTGAGGATTGCTAGAAACCCAGCAGGACATACATACACACAACTTGCATCGATGCACATGCAGGTAACTATCATATATACATTGCAGAACAGTTAGTTTAACGAGTTACATATATCTATCTCCCGAAGAGACACATTTGCACCGTCGGATGCTCCTGAACCAGTTGTTAAGTATCCCACCCGTGAGGCCCCGATACTAGATGGGTCGAAACAATTGCAGTGATTAATAAAATTTATCGTATCTTCCATCTTCCGTCTCTCATTTACCAAATACACACACATACGCACGCACTCACACACACATATAGAGAAACACATACATGCGTATATACGTAATACATACATATATATATATATATATATATATATATATATATATATATATATACTAGCAGCATAGCCCGGCGTTACCCGGGTATGTTGCCCCTAGTAGGCAACGACTAATCCCAATCTACTCCTTTCCCTCTAGGGAACGAAGGCGCATGTGTAGGTTGCAATGTCTTCTCTTCACTCCCAAATAACTATCAAACAGCTATCGATAATTCAACCCAACCAATTCCTACCAGGAAGAAATTACATTCGCGACTTTACCCCCACTTCTGCTAATAGCTGCTGCAGCCGCAAGTTATTCAAATACTTTTTTTGTTTACACTTTCTTTATAACTACCACCCCAAACGTTTTACCTTAAATTTTTGACGCACCCTAAGGGTCCTCGGACGCTACTTGCAAACTTTTGGTTTATTATAAACCGCTTTTGTCGTGTGCACCAAAAAACCTTTTCCATTCGTTTGTTCAGTTTGGTCACTTTTGACTTTTTCGTTGTTGTCACTCACGTTGCTGCCCGCTTTTTTGCCGTTTTTATACATTTTTATACATTTTGGGATACTTACCCCACGTGTTCCGAGAGTTAAAAAGGTCGAGTTGCGTCCCCTAGACAGTCTGTAGAAAACGTGTTGCATATAAAAAGCTTAGATTCTCGACCCATGTGGAATTTATCGATTTTGTTTCAGAACTGGGGGAACTTTTCAAAATTTTCGCTGCGTTAGTTTTGAATTATGACATTGGGCTATGTGTGTGTCAAGTTTCATCAGAGTCGGTTGAAAGCCGTGGTCAGGATGAGGGTACAACCTGACAGACACACAGACACACAGACAGACAAACTGCCGTTTATATATAGAGAGATGTATATATATAAAATATATGATATGTGTGTGTAAATAGATAAATGATAGATACATACACATATACACATACGCACGTTTATGTATGTTTACATCAATGAAGTTATTAGGTGTCACAGTTGTTAAAACCTGCATTTCAGTGTGTAACTCCTCAATTCAACAGACCTTTAACACAAAGCTTACAAAATACCAATTCATTTATATATCTCCTGCTCACAGTAAAGTATTCACGAGAAGTACACGATACTCATGTTACCATTTTCCCTGCTTTACAAGCAACCTTACAAGCAACAATATTACTCATTGTGTCCCACCTACTTTTACTGGAAACAGAAAAGCAGACTTTCGAAAATAGGTGTTTGAATTTCTCGTCTTTGTCTCTCCCCTCCCCTCCATCTCACTCTCTCTCTCTCTCTCTCTCTATCTCTCTCTCACACACACACGTGCACATACACACATGCACAATCACACACACACACACATACACACACACACATTCATCATGCGTTTGGAACAGCAACAACCTCAAACATGATTTTTTTCTTTTTTGTAATTTTCTGCAATTTTAACTTATTCTACATTCTGAAACATGTAACTCACATTAAAAGAAAAAGACTCTTACCTCACCCTTCACCCATTCATTGTACACAATGAAGGAAAAGTCAAACACCACAAGTGGATGTGTGAAATACGAAATTTGAATTTTGAAAACGTGTATCTATAAAGCGATATTTTCAGTCATTTATTTATTGGTTTTGAGATTTAAATTTATTAATTTTCAAAGATTTTAATTCTTGTGTATAAGGGGTCCACCGAACTTGAAGTACCTCGGGATCCCCATGGCTTAAATCCTGCCCTGTACAAATACATCCACCCTGCATATACACTGACATGACAGAAGTAAATAGACACCCCATAAAACACTGTTTTATGGTTGTAAAAGTTAAAATTTTTTTTATTAATTGACATTTTTATATTTCAGGTTCTATATGTGACTGTTTAATCATGCCATGTACAAAAAAAGCTTTGGAACTGTCTGAATTTCAAAGAGGCCGTATTGTGGGTCATTCTGAAGAAGGACATCGTCAGCATAAAATCACAGAAAACCTTGGGATCTCGCTTTCTACAGTTAATAGAGTGATTGTGCAATTCACCAGTGAGGAGAAGGAATCCATATCACATTGCCCAGGTCAATCAGGGTCTTCTGAGAGTACCCTTCTCTTTGCTTAGAGAAGTGTGGAGGATAATCCTCGTTGAAAGGCTTCTGACATAGCAGAACAAGTTGATGTCAGTCTCAGAAGAGCTGTCAGGTATCTCCACAAATTTGGTTACTATGGTAGAGCAAGAAGGAAGCCACTTCGACCAGCCAACATCAAGCAGAGAAAAGATTGGGCCAGTGAGATGGTGGAGAGGCCACTAGCATTTTAGGACACTGTAATATTCTCTGATGAATCTAGATCAACCAGGGACCTCTGACAGGATCCTTCGCTTTGTTAAGAGTGCGGAGGATAATTCTCACTGCAAGGCCTTTGAAATAGCAGAACAAGTTGATGTCAGTCCCAGAACTGCCGTCACATATCGCCACAATCTTGGCTAATACGGCAGAATAGCAAGAAGGAAGCCACTTCAATGACAAGTCAATTTCAAATGGGTCAGCGAGATGGTGGAGCAGGGCCACTAGCATTTTAGGACACTGTCATATTCTCTGATGAGTCCAGATCTGCTGTATTTCCTGATAGTAGTCGAGTGTGGTTCTGGTGACTCTGAGATCAAGAATTTGATGTGAAAAGATTGCAGCCAACAGTGAAACACAACAGCCATTCTGCGATGGTCTGGGGAGTAATTTGGAGTGTGAGTGAAACATAAACTCAGATAAATATGGGTTCATATTGCAGAAAGGACTCCTTCCAATCTTCTCCAGTGGTGAAAGGATTAAAGAAGACTATTTATGGAAGATGGGGTTCCTTGTCACACGGCTGAAAGGACCTAAGATTTGTTGGAAGAGAATGACATTAAAAAGCTTCCATGAGAGAGCCAGTTACCAGATATGAACCCTCAGGGGCATAACGGACAGGACACTTCATAAAAAGAACAAGAAAACATCTTCAAAGCCAAATCTTTTGAGATTACTGCATGAAACTTTGTAAGAAATTGCGCAAGAGAATATTCGTCATCTGATCAGTAACATTTCTAATAGGGTCCTCGCATTGAAAAATGCAAAGGACATGTCTACTGAATATTAAATATTCGCATTATAAGAATTAATAAGCAATTTGACAGTATAATTTCTGATTTAAATAAATTTTAATGATTATATGGGTGACTATTTACTTCTGTCATATCTGTGTACATGTACACACCCGCACTCACAAGTCGAGACGCGTTCATTCATATATACAAGTACAGATCTATAAAGTATACATGGGTATATAGTTAAGAGGATATAAACGTACATACATTCTTCTGTGGGTATATAGACAAATATATCCGTCAGTGCAATCCTAGCACGGGGGTTCACAGTGCATTGTGAGTTATGGTAGTAAGGGTGCTGCGTCTGCGGGGCTGTAGTGGTGAAGGTCGCTTTCTTAGCCTGTAAACAGCGTGCAATACGTTCGGTTAGTTTATTAATTACTCTTTCCTTAGTAAGAAGAATAGATAAGGATTCCTCCAAGTACAATCCACACACACACGCACATGCACACACACACACACACACACACACACACACCACACACACACACACAGACAGACAAACATACAAACAGAAGTTTGTGTGTGTGTAAGTGTATGTATCTATCTGCATATATAGGGATGCAGATATTGTTTGTTCACTGTCACCAAGCATCTCAATTCTACAGTTGTAAGGCCTCGATGTCAACAAGGGTCACGGCCCTGACGGCATACACCCACGGGTTATCAAAGCGTTGGCTCCGGTCATCTGCGAGCCCTTAACGCGACTATTCAATATGTCATTGGCGATGGGTGTTATACCTGCAGACTGGAGAACAGCGATAATCTGCCCAATTTTCAAGAAAGGGAGCCGCGAAGACCCGCTTAACTACCGACCGGTTTCCCTTACATCAATAATCAGCAAGATGTTCGAAACCATCCTTAAGAAAAGTATGATGCTCCACCTCCTAAACACAGCCTCTATCTCTGATTCCCAACACGGCTTCGTGCCGAAGAGATCATGCTTGACCAACTTACTAGTAATGGAAGAATTGGTGACGCGCATCCTCGATGATAGTGATGCTGTTGACATTGTTTTACTGGACTTTGCCAAAGCTTTTGACTCGGTAAACCACCGCCTATTACTTGTCAAGCTTCAGGCATATAGTTTCCATCCGGATATTGTACGATGGGTTGGTGCCTTCCTCTCAGATCGCTCCTTCCAAGTCCAAGTTAATGGTTCGCGGTCCGACGTCTCCAGTGCGAGCAGTGGCGTGCCTCAAGGTTCAGTGCTTGGGCCCTTGTTGTTCTTAGTCTTCATAAATGACTTGCCCGACGACCTCACGCAACACACCCTTCTATTTGCCGACGATATCAAACTGGTCGCTCCTCGCGGTAATATAGAGGATCTTCGTCGATGCCTCCACCAAATTTGGAAGTGGTCTAACGATTGGGACCTGTGTCTGAACGTGTCAAAGTGCTGTCATCTGCCTGTCGGCTCTACTCCTGCAACTCAACTTGATTTCGAGCCGGGTCGTCCGCTGCTGGAGAAGACCGATCAGGTAAAGGACCTAGGTATCTTGGTGGATTCCTCCTTTTCACCTTCGGCCCAGTGCGTCCATGCTGCCAACAAAGCACCCGGAATTCTGTGCTTGATTCGACGGTCATTCGGAATGCTCACAGCAGCCATATTCCTACCACTCTATGTCACGCTGGTGAGACCCATATTGGAGTATGGGATTCAAGCCTCTTCTCCTTATCTCCTCAAAGACATACAGCATCTCGAAAGAGTCCAGAAGCTGGCTACCCGCATGGTTCATGGTCTCAAAAATTTGTCCTACGAAGAAAGGCTGAGGACGCTCGACCTTTATTCTCTTGAAAAACGCCGCCGCCGTAGTGATCTCATTCTCGCCCACAACATCATAAGCGGAAAGTGTAACCTCTCGAAAGAGCTGTTCTTCACTCCTGCTCCAGAGCGTCGGCTGCGGGGTCATTCCGAGAAGCTCTACCTGCGACGATTTCATCTCAAGCGAAGGAGAGGAGCTTTCTCCGTCCGGGTTGCGGATCCGTGGAACAAGCTGCCAGACGAGATGGTAAAGATGCCGACGACCGCTTTGTTCAAAACCTCCCTGGACCTCAAGTGGCCTGAACTCTTTACATGAACACCACCCTGTACTTAACTCCATGTCCCCCTACATGGCCTTGCTATTTGCTTTTGAGCCAAATTAACTAACTAACTAACTAACTAACTAGCTTGTGATCGAGGTATGTTATTTTGTAAGGTACTATTTTCCCCTTGAATTTGTGATATCAGGGAAAAATAAGAAATTCTTCATATTTTGCATCTTTAGAAGTTTGACTTTACAGTTTGAATTGTCTATCCATTTGAAATATTGCAACAGCTAACAGTGAAATATAGAATTTAAAAAAGGCTTTTCCGACTGTTATCAAGTCTTTGAGAACATTGACGGTAATAATTTTTCAAAAATATATAATTTGAAATAGTTTGCTTTTGTTTTGGACTGAAAATCTTTTATATTTTAATGTTCTTGAATAAACTCCCTCGTATACACAAGCTGAGACAACTATACTTCACAGTTATTTTGAAATGCTTGTCTTCTGATATTTGCGAGTCCATTGAATAAATATTCAACTCTATTAAATATTGGCCTTCCTAAATATGAAATAATACGATAGCTCCAGCTCTAAATAAATTTAACTAGTACTTTTAAAGATGTTCTTTAGGATAATGTGAAATATTGAACTTCAGATAGAATAAAGTAAAATATAGCTTTGAATAAAAGGTGCGTAGATTATGAATTTTAATTAAAGAGATGAAACTTTGAAACAAAAAGTTGCAGGGCGCCTCTAAAAGCCATGTGTCGGCCTTGGAGTAGCTAAGCAGGTTTGCATAATGTTAAAAGATTAAAAAATTGTGAGTCGTATAAAATTAGTGTGGGCACATCAGAGTTGTTTTTTCTCCTTTGTTACAACTACTACTCGATCTAAACATACTCAACACACCGCGCGCACACATACATACACACACGCGCACACGCACAGATGCGTCCTCAAACACATACGCATATATACGCGATCTATGAAAGCATGCTAATTGCAGATACTATTCATTTTCTTAATCATACCAGAAAAAAAAATTCATGTACTATCTTAATATTGGCTGGAATATAGTTTGGAATGTTAGATGACCTTTTTACAATAAGCATGTTATCTGAAACGATATTGTTGCTAAGCAACTAACAATTTACACTTTTAGTAACCGAAAAAAGACGTTCTTTAAAAGATAAAGGGGAATGTTTTGGAAAACGCTAAAAAGTATTCCAAAAACAATTAATATTGACTTCAAATTTTTGGTGCAAGGCCAGCAATTTCGAAGATAGGGGTGTAAATCGATTACATCGTCGCCAGTGCTCAGCAGATACTTATTTTATCGATCCCAGAAGGATGAAAGGCAAAGCCAACCTCGGCGGAATTTGAATTCAGAACGTAAAGACGGTCGAAATCCCGCGAAGCATTTTGCCCGGAGTGTTAATGAGTCTGCCCGCTCACCACTTGAAAAAAAAAATACTTAATATTATTTAGTGTTTGAAGGCGGTGAGCTGACACTGTTTCATGTGACCGTTCATCAGCAGTGTTATCACAAATAGATAGATTCATTGCAAATGTCTGATGAAGTCACTTGAAAATCTGGGTAAAAGCGCGTGAAGTTTTTTCAGCTTAAAAAAATACTTTGCTCTACTTTTGGAATTCGAGTAGTATTTTCCACCTTGTTTTGCACCTATGCATTTACTTGTGTGTGTGTGTGTGTATGTGTGTGTGTGTGTGTGTGTGTGTGTGCGTGCGTGTGTGTGTGTGTGTGCGTGTATACATATATATATATATAGAGAGAGAGAGATACACACACACACACATATGTATACATATATAGTATTTGTTATGTATATTTTATTATGTATATGTGCACATGTGTATGTATGTATGTATGTATATATATATATATATATATATATATATAATATATATATATATATATAATATATATATATATATAATATATATATATATATATATATATATATATATATATATATATATAATCTTTTATTTGTGTCATTCAATAGACTTAATTAGATTTATTTATTTTTACTCTATTTTTATTTTATTTTATTTATTCTAGATTTTATTTTAAAATTTTTATATACCTTACCATTTAGTTAAATTTTTTTTTATATATTATCGATTTTACAGTAAGTAATAGATTGCCTAGAATGACTTCCACCTTCATTAGATATTAATAATAACTATATACACTTGAATAAAACTTTACATACTATTTTTCTGTTGCTTTAATATGGATGGACATAATATCGCAATATATGGCATTTATACCAATGTATCTATCTGAGCTTTACTTTTTGCTACACACTAAAAGAATATGTTAATCTATTCTTACTTTACAGCTCCAATATACACTACCTTCCTTCCCTTTCTAAGGTCTATACCCTGTTTTATACTATGTTCTTTAGGTATAAATTTATCAGTTAACGGTTTGCAGCCATATACTCAAAATGCAGGAATTGAACACCTATTTTGTATATCTTAAACTACTTCTGACAAGATTCGACTTTCAAATAATTTAAAATTTTATTGATTAATTTTCTAAAGGCCTAGAATTGAAACAGCTGTAAGAGATGTTGTCAATTTTTTTAATTAATGAATAATAATTTATTAATTATCTCTCTATTTTGTTATCTTATATATATAGTAGTACTAAAGAACATTAGATAACTGGACAACCCAGAATCAGATAATCTAATAGCTAGGTTTCGGTCTCTTCAAATACATTTGTTATCGTAAATTTGATTAGTCTTCTTCAGCTAGATTTACCTGGACAATATGTGTGTGTGTGTGTGTAGGGGAAGTATCTATGCATGTATGTATTAATATATATATATATATATATATATATATATATATATATATATATATATATATATATATATATATATATATATATATATATATGCACGTGCGTGTGTGTGTGAATGTGTGTGTGTGTGAGTGTGCACGCGCGTTGAGGTGCGTTGTCTCATATATAGGGTGTAGTATTCATGATCGCAAGAAGGTGGTTTCGTTTTTCAGGCCGGCGGTGCGTTGCGTGCGTTATGTATGTTGCGTGCGTTGCCTGCGCTGTGTGCAAAACTCTTCATTTTATGTTGCTTCAGTTTACTCAGCTGTAGATGAGTAAATCTGCGTGAGACTGGCTTTCACTCGGCGGGTGTGTTGGCTTGTCTGCCTAGCCAGCAGGGTGGCATCATTCGAAAGCTTCGCCAATGCGAGAAAGCACATTGTAACTGATGCTGTATAACCTCATCCGATAGTCTAGTCAAAATGATGATGCAGTGATACATATAATAATTTGCAATTTTATTACTGAGAACCCTTCCTTCTGACTTCGAACTTCTGTTGATCCGCGACAAATTTTCTCTCTTAATGAGCTTCCGGTAATACTTGATTTTCTATAAAACATATTACTTTCTAGAATGTCAGGAAACTACGCTGTGTTTTATATTTTTTATTGTTAAAGAAACATAGTTAAGCGTCAACTGTCTTCAGAAATTTTCTATACATTTCTCTGTTTATATATTTTTCTCTTAGGGTTATTCACCAACTCGGTATAGTTAACCAACTCTATTATTCTTTTTTGTATTTAATTAAAACATTCAACATGCTAATGAATTCGAAATATCTAAAAGTAATGAATGTCACTGGATAGGAAAGGAATGTGTGGGAAAAAAAGCCAATTGAAAAAAATAGCACGCAAATTATTTTACTATTCCAAACCTTATTAGATTTTCATTGCAATGATATTGTGCTTGTCACGTGTTGACAAAATTTGCCCCACCCCAGCACATCACTCCCACAAGCACGTACACACAAAGAAAGATAAAGAGAGCGAGCGAGCGAGCGAGAGAGAAAGACGGACAGACAGATAGACAGACAAACTGACTGACAGACAGAGACAAACAGACAAACAGGCAGAGAAAGTTAATAGTTTAAAGAATCGACGAAAATCATAGAAATATTCACACAATTTCAGAATTAATAAGTTTCACAATATGCAAAAATATTTAGTAACATTGTGAAGGATTTAAAAAAATAATTTTCGACATTCGTTTTGTGAAGTTAACTATATGCTTAGTTTAAGGCTTTCTGTTAAAATGGAAATATATTTTAAGGAATCCAGTGATCTGGAGCGATCATTTTAGGATTTTTGACTAAATATTTGTTAAAATACCTTGCTCATAAAATAAAATGCCTCTTGAATATTTTAAAACTACATTATGTTTATCACAAGTTAATTCATTTAAATTTAGTAAAAGGCAGTTTTATATATCAATATCTATTGATTCTATTAGATCAATTCGTTATATATAAATACTTTGTTGAAAATACCGGGCAGGCATCATATCGACCCAACAATTTCTTAATCACACCACTTAAAACCTCTTGTAGTCTGCTCAATGTTGTCTATCGACCGAGCTAAACGAAATTTTCTCTCTCCTTCTTGGTGTCACACAACGAAACAAATATTTTAGAGAATTATTAGAAAGTAAAAATCATACAAAACTTAGCCCTAGACAACTTAAAAGCATGCTTGACATTAAGATATTTTGCTATTATGTCAATTGTCTTTACAGATAAGACTGGCATGATATAGTGGTTTATTTTGTTCTACAGAATTCTCAGGCTTTACAAGATGTATGATATTTTGCGTAATAATTCAGGAATTTGAAAGTTTTATGAAATTTTATAGCGATGTCTAGGTTAGAGACAGTATACAAAGCTAATAGTCACAGTTGGTCACATCTAGTTTTGTGAGATTTTCGGTTAAGTGTGAGAATGTGTTACAGCAATGTTATTAGATTACTGTGTCAACTACCTCCCCCTCTGCTTCCTCCTTTTCCGTTGTTGTTTTTATTTAAACCTATATCAAATTTA
This sequence comes from Octopus sinensis, assembly GCF_006345805.1. Classification (NCBI taxonomy): domain Eukaryota; kingdom Metazoa; phylum Mollusca; class Cephalopoda; order Octopoda; family Octopodidae; genus Octopus; species Octopus sinensis. The sequence goes on from NC_042997.1 coordinate 79,493,012, forward strand.
TTTAAACATTTTCTCAAAGGTATTTCAGTTATGACCACCCATTCTTTCGTATATCTAACACTATATCGACCGATATGTCATTCTATTTTGAAGACGTTAAGGTGTGGATTAAAGGAATTTAGCTGCTATTTCTAGCAGGTCAAGCGTGTTAGTTTGCTTTCTTTGTGTGCGGGGTTGGAATATTTTTGTTACAATTATTTACACGCTCTTTTTATCATTGATTTTATTCAGTATTATTATTATTTTCAGTATTATGTTTTCCCAAATCCTTATCAATCTTGATTAAGGCTTATGTGGTTTTATCTCATTGTTAAACATTGAGAAATGTTTTTATCATGATCAATTACACTGAAATTCATTCACTTATCCTGCCCTCTCTCACACACAGAGTGTTACACACAGCACATACACACACCACATAAAGACAGAATACAAACGTATTCACGGAAACACAGCATATACACTCACAGAACCCACAATATACATACTACATACACATAAATACGCGTATACTTAAAAAACATCCAAATATGAGAGTACTTTTTAAGAAAAAGTATAGAGATAAGAAAATGAAGCATATAGTCAGGGCCAGTCCTAAGGTTAATGGCGCCCCAGACAGATGTATTTCAGCGCCGTTTGAAGTACAAGTTTTCCTTTGTATTTGAAAGAACTCAACACTGCGTACCTCAACATGTATCGCCGTACTGTAATATGAAACAGTTCAATCCTAGCTTGTGGCGCCACCGCTTTTGTATGTGGTGCCCTGAGTGACTGCCCTTGTTGCAGGAACCTTGGGCCGGTCCTGGATGTACCTTACATACAATATAGGTATCGCCTCCAGAAAGGTACAGCGTACCACAAAAGACATTAGCTATATAAAGACATTATTACCACCTGCCTAAATTCCCTAATGCCACACCAATAGTCGTGTAAAACATGAGATTTTTTAACGCACTCCGTATTTATAATCGCATACATCACATTCATACCTACTGAAAATTGCAAAATCTCAGAAATGGTCTGATAGGTAATATACACATATTCAGAAGTAAGAATTTTTTGATAAATAAGCCATCTCATTATCCCTCCTATCGAAGTTAGCGAACTGGTTGCGTAATGATAAAAAGGAAACACTAATGTCTACTGCTAGATACTTAGTGCGAAATTTCGTTTAACTAAACATTAATGATCAATTTCCAACACTCGCAATGTTCTAGAAATTTCAGGGCGTTGCTGCTACACGCGCAGACAGCTTGTACGTTGAAATTTCGGGTCAACGTCGAAATACCCTACATCTTCTGAGAAAATATTGTTTATTTTATTTTATTTTTGTAGTCTATAAACACTAACATTCTATCCTGAAATTTATGAAGAATCTTTTCATTTTCTCTCTGTTCAGCCCAGTATTTATATTTGCCTTGTTCTCTTCGTTCTCTCATTTTTTTTTCTTCTTAAGTTTTCATTTCAAATAACTGCGAAGTTGGGGAATTGGGGGCAGCTGTCCCCCTGTAGGTGATTTGACTTCAGATTGTGTACGTATTTGCATTTGATTGCTTATTATCTCTAATTTTCATTTACAGTCCATCTTCATGACAAGACAATACTTGGAATTTCTAGATGACTGTGATTGAAAGGGAGACTTTTTCTACCTCCTCATTTACCACTTTTATGGCAAGTGTTATTACTAATGATAAGATCAAGGATATTTCATTTTTGCGGGCCGTCCTCCGACTGGAGACTAGAGATGCTGTGATACTTGTAGCTTTAACAGCGTCACGGTTGTTTGCATCGCAGACATGCTACTGTTATTGTGAGGAATACATTTCTTTGCTCCATATGCTCGAGCACCCATCTATGGGCCTTCTTGAATCGCTCGAGCATCGACTGTCATCTCGTCTACACCTGTTTTCAGCATCAAGCTTACTATTTAATACTCTAGACCTGTTTGATATAGCTTACTACTTGCCACACACAGGAAAGGATCCACTAGCAATCTACCTTTGGAGGAACATTGAACGTTTCCTTGTCTCTTGGGAAGAAGTATATTACCACCCTGCTGCGTCACCTCTTCCCCGATTACGTGATGTGGCCCTTGGTGACGCACATTAACATTTGCTTTTTCTCCGAGATCTTCCCAGTCTCCGGTGATACTACCAACAGATACCATTGTTTAAATAATGCTTGTGTCATTGCAACTGATGTCATTATTACTGTCATCATTGACCAAAGTGTCGTCTACTGTGTTATTGTTCATATTCATGTTATTGTTGAAGTCATTGTTTATTGTGTTATTGTTTCATACTGAGTGTTGTCACACTCTACATGTTTCAAAAAATCTTTATTCTTTATTTCTTCAAATAGGAATTCTTTTCTGTTGAGGGGGTGTTTTGTTAGTATTCTGTTGAGTGGGCCTTCTCCTGCTACCACAACAAAAATGCCATGTTTAACTTATTCTTTCATTGAATATTTTCTCGGCTAAAATTTGTACAAATTAAAGTAAAATCAGCACAATCTATTCTATCCCCGAATGAGGGAGAAAGATAAATATAAAATCAAACTTGAAGACTTGCAGAGGAGTATATTTTATACTGCGGAGAAGAAAAGTCTAACATCTCGAAAAGAACCTTCAGGAGGCAGAGGTGTGTAGATGGGTGTTTACGAGTGTGAGTTGATAAATAGATTGGGAAGTTGTTAGAATGAGAGAAATTATTACAACAGTGAGAAATTATTATAACATATTATGAATGTGAGAGGCAGAGGGAAAGTAAGACGGAAAGAGTGGGGAATAAAAGGAAACTTTCTGATAGTGGATGGATTGAGGGATATTAGTGAAAGTGAGGCGAGAATTTAAAGAAATAACGGCAGATTTGAAAAACGTTAGTGAGGAGATGCAAAGAAATGGGGGGAAAAGACAGACTTATGTAGCCACACACGCACACAACCACACACACACACATACACACACACACGCATACACGCATCCATGCATACACACGCGTACGCATACACATGCACATATACACACGCATGCACACGCACGCAAATACGCTCATGCTCATACACACATGTATACATAGCCAAGTATGTATTAGGTCGTCAAGTATGACATTTGTAGAAAGAAAAAAAAGTTTGCTAATGTTTTGTAAATACAAGGAATAGTTTTATTCATCAAAGTGTGCACCCATGTTGTCAATACACTTTTACCATTTCAGCGGTAGCTTGCCCCGCCCGGAACTGTAAAAGCCTGACACTCTAGAGTCAATAAAATCTTGGAAGGCCTGTTTTACAGCATTGTCCAAATTAAATTATTTTCCTAAAAAAAAGTAATCTAAATTCTGGAAGAAGTGGTGGTCAGTGGGGGCAAGATCAGGTGAGTATGGCGGATGATGGAGAACTTCCAACTCCAACTCCTGTAGTTTTGCCAATGTCATTTTTGCGATGTGTGGTCTGGCGCTGTCTTGCAATAAAATAGGAGTGGATCTATTGACTAATCTAGGCTGTTTTTTTTTTGTAAGTTTCTGCATCATTTGGTTCAGTTGGCTGCAATATACTTATTTCATCGACCATCAAACACACTCCATCAGCTTCTTTTGATGAATTTTGCTTTTTGGACTGTGTGTTGGTGGCTTGTCTTTGTCCAGCCATTGTACTGAACATTTACGGTTGTTGTATTGGATCCATTTCTCATCACGTGTTACAATTTGAACTAGGTAAGTTAATATTGTTTGCTTGCTAACACTAAACAACAACAATAATTCACGGGCACTTTCAGATGGACCTGATTCGACGGTAGCTTTCAATTCGTTATTATCCACCTTTGTTTCTGGTCAACCGCGTTGCTCATTTGTAAGGTCAAAGTTACCAGAACGAAATTTTTCAAACCAATTTGATACTGTCTGTTGTGTAATAACATTACATTATTAATATTCTGAGCTGTATGTGATGCTGTATTTCCAAGAAAGAACTCATATTTCAAAACTGTTCGAATCTCCGACTTATCAATCTCTAACCAAAAATAGTAAAAATCGATATATAAATACTTTATAAAGCGCAAAATGAGTTATAATAAAGAAATAGATGTGTCAGCTTTCTAACAAAAAATAAAGATTGTAAAAAATATAAGCAAATGGTTATAGGAGATTGGAATAGAATACCCGGTAGAGCTCCTTTAGAAAGTTTGTCTCTTAGACGCAGCAAAGATTATCCGGAGGATTCTAAAAATTTTAAAGGCAGCCGAAAAGGCAGACATACAACATGAACGACAAAAACAGGGCGATACAATGGATGTTACAACGTGTAAACAATATCAATAAGAATTAAAATCAAACAATTTAAAACTCCCAGTAGGGGAGGCGTTTTAAGGACCTCGTAGAAAACCCCACAAAGGACACGGGTTCTGAACACAGGGCAAGAGCCCTTCTCCACGCTAAAAATTGGTCCTTTCACACTGGCCATTCTTCCAACATTCAGCCACCTTTCAACAAACTTGCTACAAGGCAACACTTCCCTCTCCACCCTCAACTTACTTTTCAAGTGAAACTTGAATAATAATAATAATAATAATAATAATAATAATAATAATAATATAATAATAATAATAATAATAAACAACTTGACAAAAATATGAGGGGTTCCCCAAAATAGCCAGAAACGCTCTCTATGGAATAAACCCGTTGTAGTTTGGATTTCCGTCCCTAGAAGCCACTTGATGCAACTGTCAGACATCAGTCTGCCCACCGGTAGTGCTTCTCCCATGTTCGTCGATTTTTGCGATGGCTAAAACGAAGAAATAGCGTGCTTCCGTGAAATTTTGTTTTCTACTGGGGAAAACAACAACCGAAACAATTGTCATGCTTCAAGCAGTTTACAAGAACGCTGCCATCAGCAAAATACAAATTTACAAGTGGTTTCCATACTTTCGGGATGACTCACTTGTCGTTTGAAGACCAACCCCGTTCAGAACGACCGTCGATCTCCCAAACGAATGAAAATATCAGGAAAATTCAGGAACAATTGACGAACTTGCTGATATGACTGGTGTGTTCTGGAGCTCAAGCCAACGAATTTTGAGCGAGGAATTGCAAATGAAAAGAGTTGCAGCAAAATTTGTGCTTTCGCTCGCTCACGGAAGATCAAAAGCAGTCGCGACTGAATGTGTGTCGTTAACTGAAACAATAGTTAGAAGTTGATCCGGTCCTTTTTTCGAAGTCATCGCTGGTGACGAAAGTTGATGCTACGGAGTTTGTAGATGTGGAAGAGGTGAAAAACAACAAAACGACCGAGGTGTTAAAGGAAAATGCGCCTGTACCGACGCATTGTTTCAAATTGAAGGTGATAAAAGGGTAAACATGTAAAACTAAGTGAATAAAATAGTATTGCCAAATTCCGGTTTCTTTTGGGTACCCCTTAATATATGGAGAGACTGTGCCAGAAAAATGTAGATCCTGTGGGACGTGGAACGAGGAAGTGGCACACATTGTGGAAGAATGCCCCAAATTGGCACCGAAAGAACATAAGAAATGGAGGCACGGCCAGATTGTAAAAGTTTTACACGGGAAACTTTGCTAGAAAGGGGTATTTGAAGCAGGAAACACATGGTGCAATCATCGAGTCAAAAGAGTACTAGAGTCGGAGAAACGTAAGATTTTGTGGAACTTCCCTATTCAAACGGGCAAGAAGTTAAAAAAATTATTGACCGGACATAACAATAATAGATGTGGAAAAGCAAAGTTGCTTACTTATCTCTCATGCAGATTTGATTCCAGGATCGTAAAGAAAAAGGACGAAAAACAAAATAAACTAACAAAAAACACCTTCAAATTTGAAATAGGAAGAATTTGGTGTATGAAAACTGTAAAGGTCGTGCCTATAATAATTGGTGCGTTGGGTACAGTAAGCAAAGATATGGACAAATGGGTGAAGGAAACTGGAATGGAATATTCTGGAGAGCTCCTACGGAAAGTTTGTCTCTTAGGGACAGCAATGATTATCAGGAGGGTTCTAAACACTTGAAAAGTTACCGAAAACTTGTAGATACTTAAGGTTTAGGGAAGTTTACATCGATCCCAGGGGTACTTATTTCATCGACCTCGGAAGGATGAAAGGTAAAGTCGACCTCGGAGGAATTTGAACTGAGACCGTAAGGACGGACGAAATGCCGCTAAACATTTCATCCGGTGTTGGTAATGATTCTGCCAGCTTACCGCCTTAATAATATTAATAATAATAATAATAATAATAATAATAATAATAATAATAGAGTTTGGACTCTCAAAATGTGCTACGATGGTTATAGGACGAGGAAAGCTTGCCTGGTCAGAAGGCATATGGTTGCCAAGTGGTGAAATGATGAAGGAAATTCAACCTCAATCTAGGAATACTTGAGGCCGATGGAATCAAATACCACGACATGAAGGAAAAGACAAAAAGAGAGTACCTTTAGCGAATGAGAAAAATATTGTCTCCAAAGCTGAATGCTAGAAACATAAATTCGACAATTAACTCGCGTGCAGAAGCAGTAGTCCGGTTTGGCTCTCGAATCCTGAAGTGGACAGACAAGGAACTAATGGAGATGGACAGGAAGTAAAAAAAGCTCCTAACTATGCATGGAGCCCATCATCTACGTGCCAACACTGATCGCCTATGCATGCAAAGAGCAAATGGAAGAAGGGGACTATATATATGAAAAGAGTTAACTCAAGAGCTTAATGAGATACCTAGCCCAAAGTAAGGAAACCTTGCTAGTGACAGTTAGGAACAAGGGAGTATTGAGAGCAGAGAAAAAAAGGGAAAACAAAGAAAGAAGTACAAAAAAGGACATGAAGAATTATGCAACAAGGGACTACATAATCAATTCCATGTAACCACAACAGAAGTTGCTGGAAAAAAAATAGGTAGGATTGGCTGATGAAAGGAACCTTAAAAAAAGAGACCGAGAGCACTATACTGGCTGTGCAAGACCAATATCTGCCCACGAACTGAAGGGTCAACCGTAGGAATGAGCAAGTGTTTCCGCTGTGCTGCATCTGTAACAGGGTGGATGGAACCATTGCCCATATCACGAACGAATGCCCTAAACTTGTCGAAAACCACTACAAGTTGTGGCGACACGACCAGGTAGCGAAAATGTTCCACTGGAAATTGCGCTAAAAGTGGAGGCTAGAGAGAGGCACAAACCGCAGAGAGTGGCGGAGTCGGAGACTGGCAGAATCTTCTGGGATTTCCCAATCCAAACAGATCAGGTGTTGGTGCATAACAGACCGGGCCTAGTGGTGGTGGACAAGGAACACCACATATGGTTGATGTTGCATGCCCCTTTGACATACGAATAGTCAAGAAGGAAGGTGAAAAGATGGATAGATACAACCCTCCTAAGCACGAAATAGCTTGGCTATGGAAGATGAATAAGGTGAAGATAGTGCCAGTTATTGTTGAGTCCTTGGGAACAGTATCAGAAGGCATAAAGAGGAATATAAAGGAAATTGGAATCGAGTGCCCTGTAGAACTGTCATAAAACGTTTGCCTCTTTTCCACGGCCAGAATAATCAGGAATGTATTAGATAGCTGAAAAGAATGAATAGCGTGGTACCATAGGATGAAGGTAGTAAGCCCGCTACGCATGCAAAACTCCAGGAGCTCCAACAAAACCTGTGATAAAGAGATAATAATAATAATAATAATGATAATAATAATAATAATAGAGAAATTAAGGCCAATATATACATAATGCAGAACTACAAAAACTGTAAACCACAGCAAAACTTTTAAAAAGAGAAGAAAAATTCCAAAAGAAAAAGAAAATGAAATTCAGAAATTCAAACATCCAGCGAGGTGAGCATCTCTTCCTCTTACTACGAGGGGCGTTCAATAAGTAATGCCCCTGACCCACTTCCCATAGCAGTAGAGCAACGAAACTTGACACAGTTATTAGTCTTTTTCTACATAGGAACCACCCAGAGTTACGCATTTCTCCCATCGTTTGATGCGGCTCTGGAGACCGTTTTTGTAGAAGAACCCAGCTTGGTCCTCCAACCTCAACGTGACTTCAGAAATCAAGGCTGCATCATCTGGGAAACGCTTTCCTTTCAAAAACAACTTCATGATTGGGAAGAGGTGAAAATCAGAGGGTGCAAGGTCAGGAAAGTAGGGGGATGGGGAGGAGTTCATAGGCATACGCCTGTGCTTCTAATCTGGCGACAAGCGAGTTGTGGACCGGAGCGTTGTCCTGCAGGAGGAGGATGCCTTTGCTGATCTTGCCCCGCCTCTTGATTTTGATAACTTCTCTTAATTTCCTCAAAAGTGAAGCATAATAGGCTCCTGCAATTGTGGTACCCTTTGCCAGGAAATCCGTCATCACTACTCCGTCCTGGTCCCAGAAGACTGTGAGCATGACCTTGCCAGCGGAGGGCTGCACCCTTGCCTTCTTTGGAGGGGGTGAGTCACGGTGCTTCCACTGCATTGACTGGGCTTTGGTCTCTGGATCATCGTGATGGACCCAGGTTTCATCCTGTGTAATCAGTCTTTTGAAAAATTTTGACTCATCTTCTTGACACATCTCCAAATTCACCCTCGAGCATTCGACGCGTTCTTGCTTCTGGAAAGGCATGAGCAACCTGGGAATCCATCTGGCAGACACCTTTTGCATATGCAAATGGTCATGAATGATAGTTTCCACAGACCCGGTACTAATCTTGACCTCATGGACTATTTGGCGAATAATTATGCGTCGATCTTCCAAAATGGCAGCCTCAACTTGACGGACAGATGCCTCATCAATGGCAGAAGGGGGCGACCAGATCTGGGAGCTGTTTCCACAGAGTTCCGACCATGTTTGAATTCACGATGCCAGCGTTTTACAAGGTCATATGATGGGGCATCATCACCATAAGTTACTTTCATTTCATCAAAAGTCTCCCGTGGTGTGCGTCCTTTCAAATACAAAAACCGGATCACTGCTCGACACTCAACAGGCTCCATTTCACACTTGACTCGGTTCAAACACCTGTAAATCAGAAATCACAATTAATTCAGAGCTGTAATTTGCCACTTACTCTATAGAGATATAAATGATTGCACAGCTAGATCAAACAACTGCAAGTGGGTCAGAGGCATTACTTATTGACCGTCCCTCGTATTCCCAAAGACAGAAATATCTACAATTTCCTGTGAATATATTAAATCCCCCTCAAAATAAAATGAGTTAAGAAACTTATTTACCTACAGCTTTCGAACACACAAACGACCAGCTTTAAAAAAATCTTTTAATATCTACAACTAGTATGTGAATACTTATCCTTTCCTTTTGCCCTGAGTGTGCGAAAATGTAAACATCATCCTTCTTTTTATTCTAAGAACAATACCGTTTCTCTCTGTGCGGTCATACAAAAGACCATATTTAGTAAATCTTAAAACTTTACTATCTACAGCTTGTTTTCTGTTTGACTCTTCCTGAATATTCGAAAATGTAAACATCCTTTTCATTGCAAAAGTCCTACTGTATTTGCCAACTGGACAGACAAACGAACTTTAAGACTATAATATATTACCCAAATACATAAACACACCTTTTATTGCAACAATACATTGAATTCAGAAATTCAAAAATTCAACGACGTGAATATCAGTATATATATATATATATATATATATATATATATATATATATATATATATATATATATATAATATATATATATATATGTATGTGTGTGTATATATATATGTATATATATATATATATACTATATATATATATATATATATATATGTATGTGTATATATATATATGTATGTGTGTGTGTGTGTGTGTGATTGTGTGGAAGTGTAGATGTGTGTGCGTGTGTATATTATTATTTTTTTTTCTACCAGTAATTACAAATAGAACAGGTTGAATTGCTTCTTTTCAAGGCAGTGCTCTCAGTAGCCACTGGTAGTAGTAAACACATTTGACCTCTGCTAACCCAAAGGGTGCGAAGATTCTTTTGGCTCTATGGCCGACCTCCCCACCATCTGCCGAATCTATTTATAGACCTGTAAAATATGATCTATTCACGAAACTGCTGCCCAACTATTTCCTCCAACAATGGTAGTAGTGATGATGGTGATAATAATAATAATAATAATAATAATAATAATAATAATAAATTTCCTCCAACAATGGTAGTAGTGATGATGGTGATAATAATAATAATAATAATAATAATAATAATAATAATAATAATAATAATAATAAATGCCCTGATGCAGTACCAGGCAGTGGCTCTCATGGCTTCTGATCTTAACTGATTGGAAGTGTTATCATGTACATTGTTTTGTCTTGGTATAAAAGATGGGCTACAGCAAATATTCTGCTCAATACCACAGATTTGCTTGTCAGTTGTTTGACCTTAACCAGTTGAGCATGTCCCTTAGTGGCTGACGATATGTGCATCTCTGATCACGAGCAGAAGTAGTGGGGGAGCATCATAGCCATGTTTTGAGAGGGATTCTTTGGGGTTTGAATAGTTCACCTCTGGAAACATGGGTGGTTCTTTCAACATCCTTAAACAACCCTTATTCAGGGACCGTTTGAGCGGGATGGGCTACTCAACCTGAAGAAAATTCTAACTGGGCCCCACCTGCAAGGTCATGTGCTGTTTATCTTGATATGAGATCACCATGTCGCGCACATATGGTTGTGATGCATGTGCCTGGTGTACCTTTATCAGACGGGTAGTCATGATGGGTATATTGGGCTTCGTATATTTTACCCCAGTGTCACTTTGATGGCATGAACTGCTCTCTCACACAATAATAATAATAATAATTAATGAAAGGAAACGGGTGGAGCCTCTTCATGTGCTGATTAATGTGTGATGGTGTCGCAATAAAAACACTGGTAATTGCACAGCCTGATAATCGCTACCTCATATAAGTGACAATGAAAACACAAAATATTGTGAATAACAGTGGTAATGAAATTGAAGCCAATGATGGTGACAGTGTTACACCCGGTAGGCTCAGAGATTCTGATCCGGCTCCAGAACGTCGATATCCAGAAAGGGACCATAACACACGGTATAGATGGAGCAGGAAAATTAATGCTGTGGTCATGGAGTGTTACTACCTGAGCAGCCCGGTAGATGAAAATTGTGCTCAAATTAGGGGTTACCGACAATGTGTGTATGATCATTGGAGAGAGAAGGGATTGTTTCAACTCACAGAACAGAGACTATGTGATCAAGCTAGAGCAACAAGAAAAATCTGCTCGAAGCTATCAAAAGACGGGTCTTGGAAAATAGCAGCAGAGATAACAATGACAATACAGCTCTTACTAATAAGAGTAATCTCATAGCACAGGAAAGGAGCTGTGGTAGTTTACTTGATGAGAGAGATATAGATGATCTAAAAGAAGACAATAAAACTAATAGCGAAATGACAGATGAACAAAGGCAATCTACGACAGAATAAAGGCAAGCCTACAGGAGAACGATAGCGACATTATTTGCAGCCTTAAAAGGTTGATCGATGGAAATAGAACCAAAAACGAAAGATGTCAATGAAATTCTGAAATACATCAGAACAAACAACATCAGAGAAACAAGTAATTTGATCAAGGTAGCAAGTATTGTTGTAGCAGAAAATGTGGGTGATGATGTCAAGAAAAAGAAACATAATGGGAGTGACAAAAGAAAAGATCCATGGTGGAAAAGAAGAATACAGGCAGGGTTGGATATGCCCTCGATGGAAATCTCTGTGTTAGACCGAAAAGAGAAAGGGGAGCTTAAAAGCAAACAAAAATACAGGGCGCTGAAAAGGAAGTGTAATGTTGAAAGAAAGGGCCTGAAAGTAGTAATGGAGGAACCGAAACAGCACCTAGTTGCAAAGAAAGCAAAGATGGTACGATAAGACCAAAGAATGAAGGGTTACCACCAGAATAAGTTATTCAGAGTAGATCAGAAGAGATTCTATAAAGAAATAAATGGAGAGTGCACAGATAAAAAGTTGATAACAGATAACATTGAAAGTCAAAGGTTTTGGAGTGACATCTGGAGCAAAGACAAGGAGCACAAGAAGGATGCTGAATCGTTGCAATAACTGAAACAAACAGTAGTCTGTCCAAAACAGGCAGAACTAGAAGTGAAGGAAATCAGCAAAAAAATGTTCAAGGCTACCGGATCAAAATATTTAGTGAATGTCATGTACGAATAGCTGCACAAACACCTTGTTAAATGCCGACCAAGTAACCCCAGAGCTTTTGACATTGGGTAGGACAGTGCTGTGCCTGAAAAACATCGAAAAGGCAATACGCTAGACAATTACAGGCCGATATCCTGTTTGCCACTTATGTGGAAGTTATTGACTGGAATACTCGCAGAGTCAATGTGCGAACATCTGGGAAAAAATGGAGTCCTCCCACATGAGCAGAAGGGTTGCAAGCGTAAGTGCAGAGGTACCAAGGATCAAATCCTGATAGACAAAACTGTACTTAGAGACTGCAAGAGGAGATAATGTAACTTAGCCATGTCATCGTAAGGTATGGTATACGATATGATCCCACATTCTTGGATTATGGAGTATACGAACCTATTTGGTATTGCATCGAATGTTGAACGATTGCTTGGAAAAAGTATGGCGAATTGGAGGACAGTCTGACAACATACGGAAGAAGTTTAGGGACAGTAGAAATTAGGAGAAACTAGGAAACTGTCTGTCCCCATAGATCTTTGTACTCTGCTTGAAACCACTAACACTGATCCTGAGGAAAGCAAAAGCTGGGTATGTATTCAAAAGCCGCCAACAAAAAGTCAACCATATGTTATTCATGGATGACCTCAAACTTTATGGTAAAGATGAAGCCCAAGCCAGTTCCCTCGTTGATGCGGTGTATACCTTCAGTGCTGATATCAGAATGGAGTTCGAACTGAGAATGTGAGGTGTGGTAGTCTTGAAGAGAAGCAAAGTCTAATGTATGGACAGGCTTGCGATACCATCGGGGGAGGTTATGAAGCAGATAGAAGAGACGGGCTATAAGTACTTGGGTATTTTGGAAATGGATAAATTGATGGAGAAAGAAATGACAGAAAAATTTAAGGTGGAGTACTTGTGCAGACTGAAACTTATCTTTAAGTCGAAATTAAACGGACGGAATAAGATCGAATATATCAACACCTGGGCGGTTTCAGTCCTTAGATATGGAGCAAGGGTAATCGCATGGACAGTAGACGAACTAAACAGCTTAGACAGAAAGACAAGGAAGTTGCTAACTAGATATGGATCGCTCCACCCAAAAAGTGACACAGACAGACTGTATGTAGCAAGAAAAAGAGGGGGAAGAGGACTTAATGGATGCGAAAAAAACTGAAAACGAATGGAACCGAAAATAGGTGGGTAAAGAAAAGACTGCATGGTCAATTTCATAGGGATGTTGAAGATAAGACAGACAGGGAAAAAAAGATGGCTCTGGATGACTAAAAGGGATTTAAAACCGGAAACGGAGGCTCCAATCTGTGCTTCCCAAAAGCAAGCACTAAGAACAAACTACATAAAATACAGAATAAACAACACTGCAGAAAGGGATAAGTGCAGAATCTGTGGACAAAATGGTGAAACCGTATGGCATATTCCCAGCCATTGTACGCCACTAACCCAGAAGGAATATAAGAGATGCCACGACAATATAGCCAGGATTGTCCATTGGACACTTTGCAACAAGTATGGACTTGACAGAGCAAAAAATTGGCGCGACCACTAACCTGAAGGCATCGTCGAAAATAGAAATGCAAAGATCCTATGGGATTTTATGATTCAGTGCGACCATGAGATAGAGAATAGGAAGCCGGGCATAGTCTAAATTAAGAAAGAAAACAAACTGTAGATATAGCATGCCCAGCTGACAACAAGGTATGCGATAAGGAAGAAAGAAAAGTTGAGAGATATGATAGGTTGGCTTGGGAAGTTAAGCAGTTGTGGTCGATGAAAACGGTAGCAGTAGTACCAATAATTGTCGGAGCCCTTGGAACAGTGAGCAAAAATCTCGAGAAGTACATGGAACATATAGGGGCTGCAATAAGGGTGGAGTAGTTGCAGAAAACAGATTGTGCTCGAAAAATAAGAGGTGTTACCTTAGTTCACTGATAGTGAACAGCTGACACTGTGGTACATCTCCAGCGTTAGAAGCTGTGCATAGGCAATGATGATGATGATGATGATGATGATAATGATGATGATGATGATGATGATGATGATGATGATGATGAGAATAATAATAATAATAATATTAATAATAATAATAATAATAATAATAATAATAATAATAATAATAATAATAATAATAATAATAAATGGCAGAAATTCAAAAGATAGTGCTCATGGGAACTGCTCATATCCTACGCAAAATACTTTCTATGTAATCTCAAATTTTAAAACAAACATAATTTTCGTATGTTTTTTTTAGACATTCACTAGTACAACACTAACTACAAAACCAAATATATGGCACCCTAGGCATAACACCAACGCGGACCTCCAACTTGTTGTCTCTTGAGGTCTCTGGGTGAGACTTGGAGCCAGCTTGTGCAAATGTAAAGCAAAAGTCAAACATAGAATAATAATAATAATAATAATAATAATAATAATAATAATAATAATAATAATAATAATAATAATAATAATAATAATAATAATAATAGACGTTTAAGAGAGAACACCGGGGACGTTTAAGATGTAAGAAGGAAAATACAGAGCTCCGAAATCTATCCACAAACATCGAAAACAAGGACATCCTATGGAGCCAAAGATTTACTAACAAAGAATTGGACTGTATCCGAGTAAGTAATACTAATTGAAATTTATTACTATTTTCGAAACGAAATGATGTATTTTGACTCGATATTATCTCCACCTCGAACACAACACATGTAAACATGCGTGGAACATCACGATCATCCCCGACCTCAAACACCATGTACAAAGGAACTACGAAGAAATTAAATGCCACCGATACTATTCAACCCAAGAATAACAATCGAGCAGTACGTACATTAAACTTACAACAAAAAATGTACGAAAAACTACACGTGCGAAATAATGTGACAACAGAAATAAACGGACCGGTACCCTACGAAAATGACGACCGTCAAAATAATGGGCCTGACGTTGTACCTCATGTCCCGCAAATAAAACCCAAAAGACGTAAATGGACACGTGAAGAATACATTTCTATCTTACACGCATACTTCACAGCAATGCTCTACCCAAAAACTGAAAATACAACAACACATACATATAAAATATGGAAGGAAAATAATAGAGATATAGACTTGGATACAGCAATGAACCCTAATAAATTAGCTAACGTACGAAGATACATTCTCAAAGCCAAAAGAATATCAGAAATAGAAATAGAACATTTAAAAGAAAAAATACACCAGGAAAATGTAGATAGAAGCCACACAACAATGCCCAATAATATAAACACTGAAACTGTAAAACACGAAGACAAACGCAACATTCCCAACAAACACGATGTAAACAACGAAGGGGAGCCTAATGATTATGATAATATAAAAAATAAAATCATCAAAGAACTGAAAACCACAGAGCCCAAAATGGACCACCGACCATACCTCCCAAAAATAAAAATAAACGAAATAACAACACCAATTATAAACAGCATAAACCTAGCCGTCACTGAACTAGCCACTGAAACAAAAAAAAGTGATATCACTGAACTAAATGACTTGATATACGCAGCAGCCACTGCAGCCACAAAAGAGGCTGGATACTCACCAAAACCCTCCCAAACAGGAGTACCACCACCCAAACAAACCCTGTGGATAAATAACATCCAAAAAAAATAAAAAAATTAGAAAAGACCTGTCGATTCTTAATGAAATCAGCAAACAATCAACGCTACTGAGCAACAAAAAGAGAACAAAAATACTCCGCAAATATAACATCACAGAAAAAGATTTGCCGGAGATAAAAGAAAAGCTGAAGCAAGATATCCTTGCCAAAGCTCAAAGGATCCGCCGGTACGAGAAACGCCAACGCTTCTTTGAACAGAACAAAAAGTTCAACTCCAACCCCAAAAGGTTCTACCAAGAACTGGGAAAAAATAAAATAGAAGTCACTGCAGCACCAATGGCAGAAGAATTGGAAGAATTCTGGAGAGAAATATGGTCGGCGAACGAACAGCCAAAAAAAAGGAGAATCAAAATAACAAACTCGGCATCTGAACAACTTTGGACCCCCATAACAACTGAAGAGGTCACCCAGGCACTGCAAAAACTAAGCAACTGGAAGGCACCTGGGCATGACAAGATCCCCAACTTCTGGTTGAAATATCTAACAGGAATGCACAAAAAGCTGACTGAAAACTTTAACAGCATACTAGCAGAGCCAGAGACAATGCCTGAATGGCTCACGAAGGGGAAAACCATCTTAATTCCCAAATCAAATGAAACAGCAAAACCAGAAAACTACAGACCAATAACCTGCCTCCCTACTATGTTCAAGGCATTCACTGCAGTGATATCGCAAAGGCTGAACAAGCACCTGGACGAAAACAAACTGTTCCCAGAAGAGCAGAAAGGATGCCGCAAAGTCTCATATGGCTGTAAAGATCAACTAATGATTAATAAAGCCGTAACTGAAGACAGCCACAAAAAGAAGAAAGGCCTCAGTGTGGCCTGGATTGACTACAAAAAGGCGTTTGATAGCATCCCCCACACATGGATCCTCGAAACACTAGCCATTAACAAAGTAGCACCAACAATCATAAAATTCATAGAGCACTCTATGAATAAATGGCAAACAGTCCTACACCTCCAAACAAAAGAGGGACTCATGAAAACCAAAGACATCCCCATTAGAAGAGGAATATTCCAGGGAGACACGCTCTCTCCACTCCTTTTCTGCTTGACACTGTCACCTCTATCTGATATGCTAAATAGAACTGGATGCGGATATAAATGTTACGGCAAAACGATCAGACACCTTTTATATATGGATGACCTAAAACTATACGCTGCAAATGACAAACAGCTGGAAACACTATTAAAGACAGTTCATGGATTTACCAAAGAAATAGATATGAAATTTGGATTAGAAAAATGCGCCAAAGTAACCATGAAAATGGGAAAACTAGTTAAGAGTAACAACATCACACTAGATAAAACCAATGAAATAAAAGAATTAGACCAAAGCCAAACTTACAAATACTTAGGAATCCATGAACTAGATAAGACACAACACACACAAATGAAAGAGAAAATAAAAAAAGAATATTATAGACGAGTTAGATCAATACTAAAAACAGAGCTCAATGCTAAAAACAAGATAATAGGTATCAACACTTTAGCTGTCCCAGTTATAAGTTACAGCTACAATATCCTTAACTGGACATTAAATGAACTGTCCAAAATAGATAGGAAAACAAGAAAAATACTGACAGGATCTAGGATGCATCACCCAAAATCTGACATAGAAAGACTATATATACAACGTATAGAACGTGGTAGAGGCCTTATACAGCTGGAAAACTACTATAAAATAACCACCATAGGACTGCAAAAATATCTACTTCAGAAGGAAGGAAAACTGATCCAGATAGCAGCAAAACACGAGCAAAACAAAAAACTGTTCTCAGTATTTAAGGAAGCTGACAAATACAAACAAGAAATCATACCACCTAATAAACACGAAGAAGAAGAAGAAGATGATGAAGAAACAACAAAAGCTATAAAACAAATGAAATCCCAACTAAAAATAGAACAGCAACGAACCATGATAAAACGATGGCAAGAAAAGCCCCTTCATGGTAAATACTGGACTAAACTAAACGCAAAAGAAATAGACAAAGAAAAATCCCAGCAATGGTTGAGAAGCTCAGGACTCAAAGCAGAAACAGAGGGATTTTTAATTGCAGCACAAGACCAAAGCCTCCCCACCAGAAATTACCAAAAACATGTAATGAAAAGAAATATTACAAGTAACTGCAGAATATGTGGAGATGGACAAGAAACAATAAATCATATTATCTCTAGCTGCCCAGTCCTGGCTAAGAAGAAGGAATATATTCACAGACATGACAGAGTTGGAACCTACATACATTGGAAGCTATGCCAACATTATGGAATAACAACAGAAAAAAGATGGTATAGGCACACACCAGAAAAGGTCACAGAAAACGAGAAAGCAACCATACTCTGGGATATGCCGATACACACAGATAGAGAAATTAAGGCCAACAGACCAGATATAGTTGTCAGAGATCATGGAGAAAAACAATGCTTTCTAATTGATGTATCAATACCGGCAGATGACAACGTGTCTCTAAAAGAAATGGAGAAACTCTCAAAATACAAAGACCTGGAAACAGAGGTAACTAGAATGTGGAATCTGAAAACAGAAACAATTCTTATCATAGTAGGTGCATTAGGCATGATAAAAAAATATTCAGACAAATACATAACAAAAACACCAGGACTTACAAACACATATAACATACAGAAAATTGCACTACTAGGCACTGCACACATCCTACGCAGAACACTTTCCATACAATAACCATCAGAAGGAGAAAGTAACCGTTAAAGACCCCCCTCCCATGGAAGAAGTTCAAAACTTTTGGAAAAGGATTTGGAGTGACAAGAAAACGTACAACATAAATGCAGACTGGATTATACAAACTGAAGGATCCTACCAAAATTTACAACAACAAGCATGGGAAGACATCACAATAGCAGACCTAAGAAAGGCACTCACGAAGGCCCATAATTGGAAATCCCCCGGTAAAGATAGGGTGCCGAATTTCTGGCTCGCATCGCTCCCATGCGCACACGGTAAGCTAGTTCAGCTGCTCAATGGAATTATGAGAGACCCAAAGAAAACACCTGAATGGTTAGCAAGTGGCATTACTTACCTACTCCCAAAGAATAACGAAACCAACCTTCCAAAAACTATCGGCCTATAACCTGTCTATCCACCACGTATAAAATCCTAACATCTATCCTGGCGGAGGAAACATATGCATTCATGGAGAAGAACGATATTTTCCCCATTGAACAAAAGGGTGCCGCCGAGGCTCTTACGGATGCAAAGATCAACTGCTAATCAATCGTATGATCCTTGAGAACTGTCACAACAAGCGCAGAAATCTCAGCACAGCATGGATTGACTACAAAAAGGCCTTCGACAGTATACCGCATCCATGGATCTTGAGATCGCTGGACATCTTCAAAATTCCCCTGTGATTTCAAACTTCCTGAAGCACAATATGTCGTTGTGGAATACGAATCTCCAATTATACCACTCTAATGGAGTACTTGCCTCAGAAAATATAAACATCAACTGTGGAATTTTTCAAGGTGACTCACTTTCACCTTTAATATTCTGCATAGCCCTAATACCCCTTACAAGTGAATTAAACAGAACAAGGTATGGGTAAAAATTGCCAATAAAAAAATAAGCCATCTATTTTATATGGATGACTTAAAACTTTATGGTAAAGACAATAATGAACTTGAATGAACTAATCTTGAAGGCCTATTGCGCACCGTGAAAGCATTCAGCGATGACATCGGGATGGAGTTTGGACTTGAGAAGTGTGTGCCAAGGCCACTTTCCAGAAAGGGAAAGTGAAGACCACAAATTCAGTCGTGTTAGATGTTGACACAGTCATAAGAGAGCTTGAGCAAGAACAAACATACAAATATTTAGGGATAAATGAAGGCTCTGGTATTCAGCATGCAAGCATGAAAGAGAAAATCAGGAAGGAATGTTATAGGAGAGTTCGTGCAGTCCTGAAATCTGAACTAAATGCACGTAACAAGGTGTTAGCTATAAATTCCTTAGCAGTTCCAGTTGTTACTTATAGCTACAATGTGTTGAACTGGAATGAGTGAAGTAAAGAATATAGATAGAAAAATACGCAAGCTGCTGAGTTGTAATAGGATGCACCACCCAAAGGCAGACGTAGATCGCCTTTACCTTCCCAGAGCCCAAGGAGGTCGAGGCCTGATCCAATTTGAACTAGCTTACAAAACAACCACAATTGGACTGGCCAAATATCTCGAAATATCGAATGACTGGATGCTAAAGCTCGTGGAAAATCACGAGAGACGAAAGAAGCTTCATTCTATCATAAAGGAAAGCAAAAAATTTGCTATTGATCTCGTGCAGGATACCCAAACTGAACAACCCGAGGGAAGTACGGCAACTATTGTTGCAAAGGTGAAAATGATGGCAATGAAAAAAGCGCACGAGCAATTGGCTGATAGGTGGGAGGAGAAACCTCTGCACGGCAAATATGTGACCCGCAGCAAACAAGCTGATGTTGACCAGAAGCAAACCCATCAGTGGCTACGGAGCTCAGGGCTAAAAGCAGAGAGCGAAGGTTTCATCCTGGCTGCTCAAGATCAAAGCCTATTAACCCGGAACTACCAGGCCAATGTGATGAAAAATGGAGCAGACCCAAAATGCCGATTCTGCAACGACATGATTGAAACAGTGGACCACCTAATCTCTGGATGTAAAGTCTTAGCACCAGTGGAGTATAAATTAAGACATGACAGAGTTGGCCAATATCTCCACTGGCTAATAAGTCGGCATTACAATATCAAAACTGCCGACAAGTGGTATAATCACCACCCTGAGGCTGTAACTGAAGGAGAAAATGTAACAATTCTGTGGGACTTTCCAGTACATACAGACCGAACCATCAAGGCCAATAAACCAGATATTGTTGTGAAAGACCAAAACAATAAAGTTTGCTTATTGATCGACATGAGCATCCCCTGTGATCATAATATCTCAGCGAAAGAGTTTGACAAGCTCAGAAAATATAAAGACCTACTCATTGAAATTGAGAAAATGTGGCATCTCAAGGCGGTTACAATACCAGTGATCGTAGGAGCACTAGGAATGATCAAGAAGGGAACCGAAAATTATATGAGAATGATCCCTGGTTTACCATCCCTGCAAGAAGTGCAAAAGATTGTCTTAACTGGTACATCACACGTATTGAGAAGAGCATTGTCGATGTGAGAACTGTTGCTGCTCATGTATTTTAATTTAAAAAAAAAAATTTTTTTAAATGAACGATCTACTGAGTTTGGTTTAATGGCCTACCATTGTATACTATGAGTTTCTTTGCCCTAGGAGTCGGGAAGACACGCGGCAAGAAATGGAAGCAAATTTGAAAGAAGAAAAAAAAAGTAATAATCATCATCATAATAATAATAATAATAATAATAATAATTGCAATCACAATATAGCGGCGAAAGAATATGACAAGATCAGTAAATATAAAGACTCGCTAATAGAAATAGAAAAAATGTGGCATCTCAAGGCGACTACAGCACCAGTGATTGTAGGATCTCTAGGAATGATAAAGAAAAAAGGCATTGAAACCTATTTGAAAATGATACCAGGCTTACCATCCCTAGAGGAAGTGCAAAATATCGTGTTAACTGGAACGGCTCATGTACTGAGAAGAGCATTATCGCTGTGAAAACAATATCCATTCATGAATTTATTTATTAATTTTTTTAAAATACATATTTTACCTGTGAATTTGCGTGTGTAATCTGGGAATGCATACGATGAGCTTCTCTGCCCTATGTGCACGGAAAACACTCAGCGAGAAATGAAAGAAAATTTGAAGAAAGAATAATAATAATAATAATAATAATAATAATAATAATAATAATAATAATAATGATAATGATAATGATAATAATAATAATAATAATAATATTAATAATAATAATAATAATAATAATAATAATAATAATAATAATAATAATAATAATAATAATAGAGAAATTAAGGCCAATAGGCCGAATAAAGTTGTTAGAGATCATCAAGAAAAATATGCTTTCTAATCGAGGTATCAATACCAACAGATGACAATATTTCTCTAAAAGAAACAGAGAAACTTTCAAAATACAAAGATCTGGAAATAGAGGTAATGGTGGGGGTCATAGCCATATTTTGAGAGGAATTCTTTGGGGTTTGAATAAGTCACTTCTGGAAACATGGGTGTTTCATTCATCATCCTTAAACAAACTTTATTCAGAGACCGTTTGAGCGAGATGGGCTACTTGACCTGATGAAAATTCTAACTGGGCCTCACCTGTGAGGTCATACGTTGTTTATCTTGATAAGAGATCACCACTTATTTAAAGCTGTATAGCAAAGATAAGGCGCAAGTGAGTTCTTTGGCGAACACTGTCCACTATTTTAGTACTGATAATAGAATGGAATTCGGACCCATGTAGTGTGGTATAATGTACCTGAAAAAAGGCAAAGTATAGTATCTATTAGCGATAGAGTTACCTAATAAAGAACTGGTAAAACAAATTGAAAAGGAAGGCTACAAATATCTTGGCATACTAGAGTTCAACGAAATCATGGAAAAGGAAATGAAAGAACAAATGAGGATGGAATATTTCCGAAGACTAAGATTGGTGTTGCGCTCAAAATTGACCGGATGGAATAAAATCCAAGCAGTTAATAAATGAGCGATAGCATCACTTCTGTATGGAGCTGGAATCATAAAATGGCGAAAGAAAGAACTGATGAATATAGGTACGAAGAAAAGAAAAATGTTGATAATGCACGGAGCCTTCGACCCTAAGAGTGACACCGATAGGCTGTACTTGTCCAGAGGAAAGGGAGAGGTTTGATCAGTTACCAGGATTGTATTGAAATAGAAGAAAACAACTTACGATGATATGTAAAAATACCGTGGAACCATTGTTGAAACATGTGAAGAAGTCCGGCATCATTAATCTTTTGTGTTAAGAAAGAAAAAGAACACAAAAAAGGAGACAGCAGTTTGCAAGAGATACGAACGCCAAGACATACAGAAGACCCGTAGCTATAGATGAGGAGGAGTGGCCTAAAGATAGAGACAAAGGCACTTATATGCACAGCTCAAGAACAAACGTTAAGGACTAACTACATGAAGTGCAGAATCGACAACACTACCGACTGCGACAAATGTGGTGAGAGGGATGAAACGATATGGGACATCGTTAGCGAATGCCCGAAATTAGTACAACGTGAATACAAAAGACGACATGTGGAAAGAATGATCTATTGGGAGCTCTGTGGAAATCACAGCCTACAAAGATCAAAGATAAGGTATGAGAAAACCTCAGGAGTCACCGAGAATGAACATTGCAAAATCCTGTGGGATGCAATGATTCAGTACGATCACCTGACCAGAAATCGGAAACCGGACATTGATGTGGTGAATAAAAAAGAAAGAACATGTATGATAATTGACAAATCATGTCCCGGTGACAACCGGGTGAAAGAGAAAGAAGAAAAAAAACTGAACAAAGACAATTTGAAGTGGGAAATACGAAGGTTGTGGTAAATGAGGAGAGTAGACGTGATACCAATAGTAATTGACGCACTTGAAAATATCAACCCTCAACTACCAACATGGCTAAAAAAATTGGTACAAAGGTAGAATACCTACAAAAATTAGCATTGCTTGGAGCTGCAAGAATTCTTCGCATGACCAGCAAACAAGTGTCACCTTAGTCTGCAGGCTGTGAACAGCTGACACTTTCCATCATGCCCAGCAAAATAAGAAAAACCCTATCAATTTAAATGTATGTGTATTATTACATGAAGATATTTCGCTATTGCCTCTGCCACTTCCTCTCCCCAAGCTTTCAGTCATACTGTAACATTTCTTATCCTTCACTCGTCCTGGGATGCTGGGTGTGTCTCGGCAAGTGGTTGTAACAAGCATGCAGATTAAAAGTAAATAAAATAATAGTAGTTCTTATTTTAAGAAAGGAAATTCTGATGAATTTCTAGGACAGCTATTGATGATGATGATAATGATGACGAAGAGGAGGAAAAGGAGGAGCAGGAGGATGGTAATAAATCAGGAGTGGAAAAGTTCTAACATGGACAACATTCAAAACTGTTACTGATAATTATTTGACATACTGCACGTCCAGATGCAATTATTTGACATACTGAACGTCCAGATGCAATTATTTGACATACTGCACGTCCAGATGCAAAAGTTCGTGAAAAGAATCTGTCATTTGCCTTCGATTCAATTTTTGAATGACTGGCTTATTATAATTCTTGAAGTGCTCACATTTGATGACATTGATGTGAACTACTTGGAATCAACAATGAAAAACTATCTCCAATAACACCGTGACTGTAGGCTGTAGTTTCACTAGTATTTTTACTGAGAGATTTCATCGCAATTTGTCGTTATTTTATTTTGGCTTGCTTCTCTTGATTTGGTTAATAAAAATATCGATCTCGGATTATCCACCGAAGAGGAAGAACGAGATTTATCGACTAACCCATCATTAAGTATGACATAAAATGAAAACTGTAAACATATCCTGACTTGAAAGTCTCTCCGGTATTGACAACCAATTTAGCAAGGCCATTAAAATATCCTTTGGAAATGAAAAAATAAAAAACGTCAAGGAAGTGATAATGCAGCGAGGTAGCAAACAGGCAAGTCTGAAAGATGAGTTGGAATTCCAGTACCTATGGCACCTATAACAATTGGGATTAACTTTGTTACTGACTATCCATAGTTTCCGTATTTCCCTGTCGAAATCTTGGTATTTTCCTCTCTTCTGTTCTTTGGCCGCTACATTTATGTCCGCAGACATAACCACACCTGTGATGATGCGCTTCGTTTTTCGTCTTGTCCAGAACGATAATATCTCCACAAGTTCTTTCTCGCCTCTTCTGGCAGCTGAAATAAGATTTTTTGTGCTATTCTTCACATACACTTCTATATCACATTTTTCCATCTCACCACCGTTCTTCTATTGATATTAGTTCTCTCCCCACTCTTTCCGTGGCAGGTATAACCTATCAACGCTGTCTCTGGGATGTAGCTACCTGCACATGGACATTGCCTTTTTGGCTTTACCGTGTATGTCTCTTAGTTCTTCCTTAGTTCAGTTCAGGAAAGCAGCAGAATATCGTATTAGAGAGATCGTTTATGCATTTACTGCCTAGATGCTTTTTCTGCCATTCAGTTTTGAACTTAGCACATTTTTTACTCTCCTGAGATATTCATTTCTCAATTCCTCTTTCATTTCTTAGCAGAGGATTCTACCTGCCCCCATTACACCTAGGGATCTATAACGGTCATCTCCGCAGCAACAAAGTCCGCCCACTATTCTTTTCGATCCAACATTACTGCATCAAGGATACATTCCAGGCCAATGTCTGCAATCAAGTTGTCGATATAATCGTGATGACGTTTTCCTTTTTTCACACCACCATAAACTGGGTTCCACAACTGGATGCTTCCAATTCAGAGTGGCGTACGCAGTGACCAGATAATTGCAGCCGTATTTGCCTGATCTTGCCGCTAACTTTCAGCAGATCTCCATAGATGCATTCGTTTGTCGTATGTTGCTGCCATTTCACATTTAGAGTCATTCGTAGCATTCTTGTGCAGCAGACATCTAGCCTGCTTGATAATTTCTTTGTCAGTGTCCATGTTTCACTGCCATATAATGGCGCTGATTCGACAGTTGCAATGAACAACTTGATTTTGATTCACCTGAGCAATTTGGAGTTCCAGACCTTCTTCAGTTTGTTACAGGCTGTCCATTCTTGTGTCTTCCTGAATTGCTCACCCAATCGTCCAATTACTTGAAGTCTTCGGCAACATTCAATTTGGGACCGCTCAAAGCAAACAGTTCAGCTTCACTTGGTTGGTTGAAAGACGTGTATTCGGTTTCTGCACAGTCCAGTTTTGGCGGCTGATGTTTCTACTCTGCTGAGCAGCTGTTGTACTTGATCTTTTGCATCAAATATGAGCGCTATGTCATCTGCGAAGTCTAGGTCTGTGATGGTTACTGCTGGTACTCTCCGCGATCTTTGCTGGTCAATGTTGAAACCAAGGCCTTCGTCACTGTTGTCTATAGCCTGCTGCATTGCATAATCCAATACAATTGCAAATAGATAAGGTGCAAGCGTGTCTCTTTGTAGCAATCAAGCTAGTATTTGAAAGAATTAATTTAGTTTCTCCGTCAGAGCTCTGATCTTTTCATAGGTCTTTGCAATGGCAAGAATTAATTCTTCCGGAATGCCATATATTCGAAGGATCTTCAATATTTTGTCACGACGGATGCTGTCAAATGCTTTGCTGAAGTCAACGAAGGTTATAATAGCAAGTAGCTCTCTTGATTTAACTCCTTCTTTGATACGCCTCAGGGCTAAGAGCTGAGCTGTGGATCTCCCTGGTCTAAATCCATTTTGATTTGGCCTCAAATGACTATCAAGCACCGGTTGAATCCTGTTGAGGATCATTCAGTTAACGACTGAGTGAGATATTCGACAGTGCAATTCCTCTGTAGTTACTTTCATTGCTGAGGTTTCCTGACTTTGAGATTCCTATCAAGTCAATCTCGGACCACTGATCTTAACTTTCTTGGTTCTGCAAGAGCTTATTCGCAAAATCTCGTACTACTTCATCCAGATTCCGAGCAATTGACTGAAGTGTAAGTACCACTTTTGGATATGCTCCTCTCTGCTGCTCTCATGGATGATGCCTGACTTAGCTATTTTCCTTCCGCTTATCTCATTGATCAATTTCCAGCTTTACCTGTGCATTGAATTTGCATCTGCTGTCTTGACTTGATCAATCATACGGTCCAAGTCCTCTTCTTCAGTGATGTCGCCGGCATTTTGAAGGGTGGCTTTGTTAGTGCCAATCAAACAAGCTTTCTCTAGAATCAACAAATTCATCTCACTACCCTTTATTTTCAACCAACAATTTAAACATTTTCTATTGTCCCTAAAGTTGCTATTACAAATAGGATGATAAATTTACAACAGTTCTAAATTTTCTGAATCGCATACTTTAGATCCTGGTACTTTGTTCTTTTCTTAGTTTTTCTTTGTCCATTACTCTAGTATCAAACGAGCACGCAACATTGATTTAATAACACAAATTTTCATTTTCATTAAATATAACAATATCTGGGCGATAATGTTCCGTACGGTCATCCATTTAAATCTTCGTATCCGTTAATGCATTTACATAGCCACTTTTCGGGATACGTTTGGCTTTATGGTCATATAATCTTCCGTACGCTCAAATCCAAAATTTGTACAAACTCATATGCATCTTTCATTCAATGGCTCCATGCCAATCGTCTCTTCTCTTTCACCACCCAAGATAATATAACCGAAATGTCTTCTTTATTTACATTCTTCTTGCTCTATCTCGTTCTGATTGCTTGAGTATGCGCAGGTGATATGACGCCCATTGTTTCTTACTTCAAAACTATCTTCTATGTCCATTAGAATGATACCATATTTTGATACTCCACTATTTTGATGAAAAGAAACTTATCCGGTAAACTTTTCGGTTTATATCGTTACTTTCTAGTTTTGAGGACATTACTGTTTCTTTTTCATTCTTTGATATAATATCTCTCCTACTTTACTGTGAACTAAATCACATCTGTTAGAAACTTATTCCACAAACTCTCCCACTACTCATAAGCACTATTATTGATGTTATTTTGTGATTGTTGTTAATATCATGATTTATTTATTCTCTTTGTGAAGTGTGTTGGACTAAACGTATTGAAGGCGTCAGGATCAATTTATCTTTTATCCCTTCTGGGTCAATAAAACAAATGCATTAATATACTGAATCTGGTTGAATCGACTGTTTTTCTCCGTTACAAGAATGTTATTTTGCTTTCGGAAAAATCGTTACGATTTTATTACCCAAAAAATTACTTATTTATGTCTTTGAATCACGATTTAAGTCCAAATTTCTTCCAAAAATAGAATAGATTTGTTTAAGCTATACCAGAGATTTGTTTGTTAGAATCGAGCTGCGCAAATAACTTAAACAGAGAATTTTGTTCGCTAAAAACATGACTAGCCTTCAGCAAAATTGTAACCAAATATCATTTCAATAAAATTGATGCAAGGTATTACATAGCAGTTTTCTGAGTGGCACTAACTAATTATGCTGCAAAGTAAAAGAAAACGAACGTGATTTTATCTTTAGTGTATATACCGTTATCAAAATTAGTGGTTTCTTTTCATGTAGACAATAAGGAGACAAAATATGATATAAGATGTTAGGAAAATAGGTTAAATGAGAGCGTAAATCGGGACACAGACTCAGTTTACTGAAGATTACTTCAAGTTCTTTGTTGTAAGGCAATAACAACAAGAACGCCTCATATTCACACATAGTTGTAAGAAAAATATCGTTAATTGAGTGGATCCTAGCCTTTATTTTATCAGAGATAAACGTCGCTGGAAAGAGTTAATTATTGTTAGACAATAATTAAATACGACGGTTTATAGTAGTATCTGTTATTTCATTAACCTGTTTGGATGATATTCAACTCGGTTTATGGTTCGAACGAACGGTCATATAATGAATAGTATCATACTGAAGCTACTGTGCTATCCAAGCAATAGTAAAAGCAACCTGGAGTTTCTAGTAACTGTGTCGTGCTTATAATAATTCTTTCTTTCTGTTATAGGCACAAGGCCTAAAACTTGGTGGGAGAGGAGCAGTCAATTATAACGACCTCAGTGCTCACCGCCTTTGTCATGCTTATAATGATATAAGAAAAATGTGATTCAGATATATTACAATCTTTATAGATGACAATTTTTGACTAATGACATCAAAATTAGATTTGTTGATGAACATTTTAGCAACCGAGATATTATGGTTCTTCTATCGTAGATGATCGCTATATTGATTATTTCCTGATAGATATCAAATAGATATCATTTATGATGAGATGTGCAAAACAGAGGCAGAATTCTATCGGCGGTAAAAGAGGTTTGATAATTAGACTGTTGAAATTAGTAGAAACACTAGTTCATAGTTAAGTTCACTTTCAAGCTTGAGATATTTCGATTTGGGAAAATCGGGGTTCTTCTATTTGTTACTTCAGTATGATTATGGAGCATACTAGTGTGAAGACCTCAAGTTTCAGACTACAGCTTCTTAAAGTAAAAAAAAAAAACCTTGCCTTTAAAAACAAAGTAAACTACAACAGCGACAGCAAACTTATGCATGGATCTTGGCAGTTCTCATATATATAAAGTGGGAAGATCTAAATACAATACTGCAGAAAACTAGAGATGAGTTAGCAATTCTTTTCCACGGAGCCAGTTTGACGAAAATGAGAGTGAAATACAAAAGCTATCTCTCACAGTCAAGGCAGCACATGGAGAAGCCTGTCTTAAAAAAGTAATGAACAGAACTTATAGCCTGAATGTAACGGTTTGCTGATTTGGGGCGATTCGTGCTCCTTCTATCAGTAACTGCAAGGAACTGAGAAGGAGTTTATGGTTGAGGGCAGAACAAGATGTGACATGTGTGGTGCTGAAGGCTACTTCAGAGCTTTCTTTCCTCACCAAAAGACAGAGGAGAGGGGGTCTCCACTGCTGCCAATACTACAGCACCAACAACAGCGGCGTACAGCAGTATCATCAGCGACAGAAAGATCAGCTATGGCAACAACGAACTAACAACAACAAATCCAAATCCCGTCACCCCGGAAAATATCTAACCTAATTCACTCTCTCTCTTTTTCTCTCTCTTTTTCTCTCTCTCTCTCTCTCTTATTTCCCCCTCTCCCCACTCCTTCAAGCAAACACACACACATGAACACATATGAAAACATACTAAATATCATCTTGTGAGGAGGTGGAGCAACACCCAACAAAGAAAGACAAAAAGTTTTTAAAAAAAAAGTTACTCTCTCAGCGAACTACAAAATCTCGACAGCATTATCCATAAATCCACACCACCATCTCCAACAGCCATCTTAACAAAAGGAAGGCACACATAGGAGTAGAACCAGCAAAGAGACACGCTGACAACAACAACAATAACAACAAAATCTGTGGTATTGAGCAGAACATTTGCTGTAGCTCATCTTTTGTACCAAGACAAAACATGCACATATGTGATGCACGCTGTAAAGGCTTTTGTTGTAAGAGAATTTCAACGATGTATGAGACTTTCACTAATATTAGTATGTGAGTTTACAAAGTCGATTCCAAAGCTCCAGGAAAAAGCAACAAAGAAAATATCGATAGTAATAAAAAAAGAAGAAAAGGAAGAAAGAAAGGCAGAAAAAAGGTAAAACGGAAGTATATGAAAACGAATCAAGAAAAACTGAAGAGAAGAATAAACTTGGAGTTGTATCTAACGGAAATAGTTTTTACGAAGACCCTGTGAGATCTCTGACAACAGGGTGCTGTCCACTCTCACAGAATCAAACAGAGCAAGACCGAGAGCTCTGAAAGGTAAAATAATAATAACAAAAGTATTCAGAGAACGCAAAACTCCGCCAAGGCAACACCAATGTCATCTCAACGATTAGCCAGAAGTGATTTTTAAAATGAGAATATCTGAAATAAACTGGACTTACAAATGAGAATACTAAAATGAATCCGACCGCTCTCAAATAGAAAAATAATCCAAATATACTATATTGAGTGAGAGGTGAAAAACTTATACAGTGAAGAGAGAAGTAGTGAGAGTAATAGCTATGACTTGGAGGGAGTGAGTGAAAGTAACCACAATGAGAAAGACGAAGCGGAGTTGCAAAGAGAGCGTCGTATGAATGAGAAAGGAAATGGTGATAGCTGAATAACGAAAGGAATGAAAAAGCTGATAAATGACGTTTGGAGTGTGTGTAAAAGAGAGGTATGTTTGCGTGCGTGTGTGTGTGTGTATACAATGGAAATAGATGGAAATGTTCAACGCTGAAAATGTGTGAATATATGCGTGTGTGTACGTGCGTGTACAAAAGAACTATGTGAAACTTTGCATATACATGTAAAGAAAATATTTTAAAAATCGGAAAAATAATCCAGGATCCTTGTCTGGGACTGGATCGATCCCAAAATCTAATAAGAATCTTTCCAGCGGTTCTTGAGATATCTTGTCCACGGACAAATAAACAAACAAACACGGTTGAAAACAATACCTCCGCCTTCGCTAAGGCGTGGTAATAATAATAATAATAATAATAATAATAATAATAATAATAATAATAATAATAATAATGTAAAGTCGAGAAATATGACAGGCTAACTTGGTAAGTTAAGCAGTTTTGGTCAATGAAAAAGGTAGTGGTAGTACCAATAATTGTCGGAGCCCTGGGAACAATGAGCAAAAATCTCGAGAAGTACGTGGAAAATATAGGGGCTGCAATAAGGGTGCAGCACTTGCAGAAAATAGCACTGCTTAGAACTGCTCGAATAATCTGGAAGGTGCTTGAAATATAAGAGGTGTTATCTTAGTTCACTGGTAGTGAACAGCTGACATTGTAGTTTATCTCCAGCGTTAGAAGCTGTGCAAAGGCAATAATAATAATAATAATAATAATAATAATAATAATAGTGGGGGAGCATCATAGCCATGTGTTGAGAGGGATTCTTTGGGGTTTGAATAATTCACCTCTGGAAACATGGGTGGTTCTTTCAACATCCTTAAACAACCCTTATTCAGGGACCTTTTGAGCGGGATGGGCTACTCAACCTGAAGAAAATTCTAACTGGGCCCCACCTGCAAGGTCATGTGCTGTTTATCTTGATATAAAATCACCATGTCGCGCACATATGGTTGTGATGCATGTGCCTGGTGTACCTTTATCAGACGGGTAGTCATGATGGGTATATTGGGCTTCGTATATTTTACCCCAGTGTCACTTTGATGGCATGCACTGCTCTCTCACTCAATAATAATAATAATAATAATGATGATTTTGCCACAAGTGCAGCAATGTTGCGGGAGGGGATTAGTCGATTACATCGACCCCAGTGTTCAACTGGTACTTATTTTATCGACCTCGAAAGGATGAAAGGCAAAAACGACTAAATCTTTTTACTATAGGCACAAAGTGTGAAATTTTAGTTGAAGGCAGTAGTCGATTACATCGACCCTAGTGCTTGAATGTACTTTATTTTATCGACAGTGGAAGGATGAAAAGCAAAGTTGACCACGAATTATTTTAAGACACAAAGTAAAGAGCGCAGAACAAATACGGTAGAGCATCCTAATGAACGATTCTCTCAGACTAATATTCCCTTCTAATATAGGCACAATGCCTGAAATTTTGCTCAGCAAGTGCTTAACTGGTACTTATTTTAACGACCCCGAAAGGATGAAAGGCAAAATCGACCTTGGTGGAATAATTCTTTTACTATCAGCGCAAGGTTTGAAATTTCAGGACGAAAAGAAGGACGAAATACCGCTAAGCATTTCGTCCAGCGTGCAAACGATCCTGCCAGCTCCCCATCTTTTTATCAGAAATAACAATAATCGGTTCTTCATTGTCATAATGCCTACCATGCCTAACAAATATAATTGAGGAATGGTAAGATGCATTTAAATGTAGGATTGTGTGCATTCTATAATATATAAAGCTGTTGATTCACCGGCTTGGAGCCATCACAGAGGGAGAGTTTTCTTACATGCATCAATGCAAGTCAGAGTGTAACAAAACAACAATCCTAAATACGAAAACACTGTAGCAACAAATATCACACTGATAGAATGATGCTATTAATTTGGATGCCTGTATATCCTTCAAGATAAATCAAATCGAATTGAACTTTTGAGATACATACCTCGTGGTTTTCAGATTTCTGATATATGTTTCTTTTTGTCTTCTATAAATTCTTTCACCGGCGCTCTTTTGTGCTGGAAAAACTCTTTTGATAAATATAGGTTTCTTTTTTTCTTATCTTTCTTCTATTTGTATGTATATTAAATAAAGTGTCACAAATTCATTTATTTTTCTACTTTTACGTTACCTGTTACGTAACGGTATTTTTTTGTGAAACCATAAACGTGCTCACTACCGACAATACATTTATAATATTTGGAACAATATTTAAGAAACGGATCTATTGTCTCTTTGAATGAAAGAGTGATTATTCAATTTGAAGAGTTTTTAAAAACTTTTCCATTAAAGATTGGTTTTAAAAAATTTTTTGCGACGTTCTTTTGTATTAGCACTCTTTTGTCGCTCGTTCTATCTCTAATACGTTCTTTTGTCTAACTCGCTTATTTCAATGTAATCATTTGCCCTAGTCATGATTGTTATTCTCACCCAGCTTTCAACAAATTTATTGAAAAGCAACACCTTCCTCTCCATCCCCACCTTCCAAAAAGTCAGGGGGATGGTCGAAGAAGAAAGAAGTATTCAGTCTTTTTCGTGGCTCTCATCATGTTTTCGTCATAGTAAAAAAAAAACATAGGAAAACCACCCTCTTTTACCTGTTCAAAAGAAGCTGGTGGGCAATCTTCATTATGTACTTAGCAGATAAACAAATCCCTCCTACACAAAACAACAACTGTTCGACAAAATACCACAAGACAACTGGAGCAAACGATTGCGTGCACAACAGTGTATCGTGCCCTCTGCGCAGAGATTTTGGTAGCAGATGGACCGCCTGACTTGTAGAACACAATATTTCCACAAAAAGTAAAAGAGCAAACTTTCTGATCTTGTTAGGCGAGAACTGAGGCAAGTTATGACAGTGAAGCTGAAATATATAGCTGGACTGAGCCAAACCCCAAGCAACATAACTTGTCCGTCGGTCCATCGCCTTATATTAAATATGTTGTACTGCCAAGCTAGTTCACTATAAATACCACCAACATTTTCGGTTGATCTTTCTTTTTTCTTTTCAAAAGCCGTTTTTGTGTTGTTTAAGTATACGTAATATAAAGAAAGGAATCTAGCGCCTTACATGGAGTTCTTACTCTCGTTTCACCAACTTAATTGGCGTAACCCCACCAATCTACCCAGCTTCATACAGTTTTAAAAAGCTACTAACCGTCTTGATATTCGTTATGTGCAGCACATTATAGTGACTTCGTCTGCATACACCGACAAGTGTTTCACAAGTCCCAGATCAAAAAGGAAACTTATGAATATCTGCAATACCAATGGCTCCTGAGTCAGAACAAACAGAAGAACAGAGAAAGAGCATCCTTGATAGTCCGAGCGTGTGATTCGATAAGTGACCATATAATCTGGCCATCGCAGATATGCCGTTGTACATTGAGGTCATTCATTCTCAGAAAACGAGACTGAGATTCTTTTCTCTGAGGAGAGGTACACTCTAACGAGTATCAAATAGCGAAGCTTGCCATTGATCAAAATTTATCAAGGCCCCACCGAAATCAGCTTTGTTATTTGCCCTTTCTATCATGTATCGCATGAGGTAAAATTATCGTAGATATTTTCCTGAGCTCCAATGTCTGCTGCATTCCAGTCATCCACTGACGACTGGTAACTGATGGTTTTGGGGTCTTGTTGTTTGTAACTTTTGGTGAGCCATGGTGCAACCAACAACATGGTAAAAATTCTTGCCATTAATTTGGTGTGGATGGGTAATATCAAATAATTCAATCAGAACATATACTTAAATTAAACATGAAAAAATTGAAATATTATCTTTTAGTATTTTATAAGGTAAAATCTTAGATTATTAATTGACTCGTTATTAATTATCTTATAACAGCAATGCCTGGAAAAATCATGGATTACATGGAAAAATGCGAGCATGAAAAGTCAAATTCTTCAGATTATAAATCTGGAAATGTACAGGATAAGTTATTACACCTGTAAAAGTATAGGACAAGTTATTATTTCTAGTAAAGTAAAGAATAAGAAACTTTTTACTTAAAATATTGCAGCTAAAATTAAAATTTGAATATTAAAACTTATTTTATTATAGTTTATAAATAACACTATACTTATTTAAGTAGAATTTGGCTAATTTACTACCTTAAATACAGGAAAAAGTGACTAATTAGACAAACTTACAAATTAGCTGAACAGTTTTATACAATAAATTTAAAAGATGAGAACTGTAAAGAGTGATAAATTAGAAGAAATGGCATTCTTAATATTTTAAGTAAACAGTTTCTTATTCGTTACTTTACTAGAAGTAATAGCTTGTCCTATACTTTTACAGGTGTAATAACTTGTCCTGTACTTTTCCAGGTTTATAATCTTAAGAATATGATTTTTTGTGCTCGCATTTTCCCATGTAAATAATTTTCTCGGTTATATATCTTCTGGCCAGCAACTATTCTAGAAATACATAATATACCCACAATTAAATTTATTTACTTTAATATAAACCTTGTAAAGTCATAGGAAATGAATGCGATATTAAAAGAATATCATGGTAACTCTGAAAAACAAAGAACATAATCCAACTTTAAACCTCTTTTAAACATTTTAAACATTTTTCTACAATTTTTCTTGAACAAGTGAATAACAAAATCAGGATCAGCGTGAAAAATTACATCAAAATATCGAATTTGAAAATTTCTACTAAATTTTAAAATTTCAAAAACTGTGACAGCAACAACATATCCGTTAAAATCCAAATTGAATGCGGAAACAGTATGAAAGTAACCAACTTGAGGACAGCATCACTAATAAGGTATGGAGCAGGAGCTATATCATGCATAAAGAATTAGGCGAATTTTTTGTTCAGTTTGTTCACTTTATATGTTAATTGTTTGCTTCAATGATTCGTTTCTTTAGAAACTATTGCAGCAAGAAGTGTAAAAGTGTAAATAATAACAAAACAAAAGAAAATTGTGTATTTTGAAAAGTTTGTAATTTTATCTCATCAGAACGCTATTCCATTTCTTTTCAGAGTAAAAGATACTTATTGAGCCATGACTATCCTTAAAAAGATGTTAACAAAAAGAACAGCTGACGAAATGCGTTTATGTCAATTAATTTTAAATATTAATGAGTTACGATACTTAATAGGGCAAAGTAAAACGTGAAGAGTAATGCCCTGATTTCATTTGGTAATATTTCGTTTATTTCTTCAGCTTTTGTGAAGAAATGAGAAAGTGAGGTGCACATTAAATGTAACACTACTTTATATCCTTTTAAGCAGAAAAAAACACAGATTTTAAAAAAGGAAAAGGAAGAGAAAAACAGCTTTGAATGGTCGGAATGCACCGGAGAAGCTAAAGTAAAAGAATAAGGTAAAGTAAACAGATTCAATTATCCACATGCTTTATAGCACACCACCTGTCCAATGGATATTTTTAGAGAAATATACTCCCTTGTAAGCATTCAGGCCAGGTCTTCAGACCGACTCGAACTTCCTCATTGTCGCCAGTCTTGTTGGCCTTGATGTAGGACAAAGGCGGTGTTGTTTCTCTCCTGATGATAACATAAAAATGCGCATTATTTATAAGGTTTTTTGATATATTGCCATTTGTACAGGACTTTAACAAGACAGTCGGTAAGCAGCTGTTTATATATATATACAATTGATTTGTAGCATGTAGCAATCAACTTGACATCTGTCATTTGAACTCTAACTTCCCGCTTGTTTTCTTTATGTTACTGCCTCTATAATGTGAAGTGTCTACTGACAATTAGCAAGGTAATATAATCTGAAACTGAATATGTAGTCAAAATAAATAGCTATGGATGAAAGATAGAGCAACAAAAGGTGCTCTGTTATTAAGATGATAAACTGGAAGTAATAAAAAAAAACATGAAAGTGATGGCGACAAAACAAGAATAGAGGCGAACCTTAAGAGTGACTGAAGTCAACAGTGTGAACAGTTAAAAGAAATATAGATGATTATTAGGATGTTTAAAAAATGATCAAAAATAGAAGTTAGAACAAATATTCAGTGTTGATGAAACAGACCTATTTCCGAAAAGAATATCTCCAGAAACATTTTATTTTCGTCTAAGAAAGTAAACCTCACAACACTGTTTGGGAGGAAATATTAAAGGTGACTTTAAATTAAAACCTCAATGTATGTGTCCGCGCACAGAACACTATTTAAAGGCTAAAATAAGCAATCTCTTTCATTATTTAGGCATTGTACCAAGAAAGAATGATTTCTCCAAAGTACTTTTTAAACACTGGTGACAGAAACATTTTGAAAAGCGAAAGATGTTTGAGAATTTTATTAATTTTACATAATACCTATTTCTTTATTACCCACAAGGGCTAAACACAGAGGGGACAAACAAGGACAGACATAGGTATTAAGTCGATTACATCGACCCCAGTGCGTAACTGGTACTTAATTTATCGACCCCGAAAGGATGAAAGGCAAAGTCGACCGCGGCGGAATTTGAACTCACAACGTAACGCAGACGAAATACCGCTAAGCATTTCGCCCGGCGTGCTAACGTTTCTGCCAGCTCGCCGCCTTTCATTTTACATAATACCGATAATTTTACTATAATTTTACATAATACCGATGGTCATCTGACTGCACTGAGTAATTAGCAAGAAAATGTTAAAATCGTTTTATACCCTCAATACGACAGCCCTTTTACAAACAATAGACCAAAGGGTGATCACAGCTTTTAAGTTTTATTTTTAAGAAAGAACTCATTACACAAGCAAATAAGTTACGATTGATTTGAGTGAAATTCTGGCTGAATACTGGAAATAATTAAATATAAGAGACATCATTGAAAATATTCATGAGTCATATGATTTATTTGGAAGCTCATCATATGAGTTATTTGGAAGCATGTTTTATCTCATATTAATGTTTTGTTTATTTCTCACTTTCGTAAAATCAATGAAATGCTTTACTCATTTTCCATATCAATCTGCAGCCATCCTATATAAATTTTCCCTTCACAGCGTCAATTCTCTGTCAAACATGCATACGCCATATCAATAAGTAAAAGGCGCACGAAAATATAGCATTTATCCCCATACAAATGGTATGTTGTTCTTAGTGAAGCCGGGTATCGACCCCAGAAGGTCAAAAATTTAAAGTTGACATTGGTGAGATATAAATCTATAACGTAGAGCGTTGCTCCTTTGTTGTGACGATTCTGCCAGCTCACTGCCTTCATATAATAATTATAACACACACACACACACACACACACACCACACACACACACACACACACACACACACACACACACCCCTTTATCTACCTACCATTTTAATGTGGCCAAATTAGTGGATCATTCATTCTTCTCCGTGCGGCAATGTAAATAATCGCAGGTAGTTGGACTTGAGGATTAGCTAAACTGTTTTTTCACGTATTAGAAATTATGAAAAGCCTAGGTTTGAAACATATATAGTCATTACTTTATCATTCCCTACATTCTTTGATATATATATATATATATATATATATATATATATATATATATATATACTATTTACATTTGACGGATATTTGTCCTCATCTTGTTTGTTGTTAACACAACGTTTCGGCTGATATACCCTCCAGCCTTCATCAGGTGTCTTGGGGAAATTTCGAACCTGGGTTCTCATTCCTAAGGTATTTTTCGATGTTATTATTATTATTATTATTATTATTATTATTATTATTATTATTATTATTATTATTATTATTATTATTATTATTATTATTTTCCTTCTTTCTTAGAATTTTCTTCCGTTTCTCGCCGAGTATTTTCCGTACACTATGGGCAGAGAAGCTCATTGTATGCATTCCCAGATTACATATGCAAATTCACAGGCAAAATGTGTATTAAAAAATTAATAAACAAATAAATTCATGAATGGATGTTGTTTTCACGGCGATAATGCTCTTCTCAGTACACGAACCGTTCCAGTTAACACGATTTTTTGCACTTCCAGTAGGGATGGTAAGCCTGGTATCATTTTCAAATAGGTGTCAGTACCTTTTTTTATCATTCCCAGAGCTGCCACATTTTTCAATTTCTATTAGCAAGTCTTTATATTTACTGATCTTTATTATTATTATTATTATTATTATTATTATTATTATTATTGTTATTATTATTATTATTATTATTACTATTATTATTCAAGTCACTACCTGGAATCGAACTCGGAATCTTGGGGTTAGTAGCCCGGGTTCTTAACCACTACGCCATATGTCCGTGGGCATTTTAGATTTTGTTGGAGTCTCTTTCTATCATCATCTCTGGTTATTTTCCTAAGTAATAAAGATAACCTCTCTTTGATTTCGTTATTTAGATGTTAAGAGCGCGGGCTACTAACCACAACATTATCGACCATACATTCTTATTGTACATGCGTAATGTGTTTGCCGGTAGGTTGCGATTTTATGTGATGGCGATAACTCTCTCAAACCGCGGGTACTAAAGCACCCGAAAGTCATGGATAGGATCGGCGGGACAACTCACACCGAATCCCATTCAGGAATGATGGACATCGATGTTTCAGCATTTTTGTGGCTTATTAACATCACGTACCCGAACCGAATAGGAGGTGAATCATACCGCCATTCCAGGGGTTATATTTATGTAGTGTAAAAACTTAAGTCGATGATATACATACATCATATATATGTGTGTGTGTGTGTGTGTGTGTGTGTGTGTGTGTGTGTGTGTGTGTGTATTATGGTGAGGTGCGTGAGTGCGTGTCTTTGTGTCTGTGACTGTCTGCCACCACCGCTTGACAACCGGTGTTGGAGTGTTCACAACTCCGTAACTTAGCGGTTCGGCAAAAGACACTGACATAATAAGTACTAAGCTTTAAAAAAAGCAAAATAAGTACTGAGTACTGAGTCTAATGACTGAAACAGATAAAAGATAAAGCAATGCTGAAATTAAGGAAATAAGTAATAGAGCAAAAGATATTTTACTTTATATCTTTTTTTTTTCTGTTATAGAACTTTATATACAGCATTCCACAAACAAGAAATTTTAACGATCAAACAGTCTTCTTTAATTTAACATTTTCATAATTGTAACTCCTGCGCATCCTCATCGTGCTGCAAATTGACTTTGATCAGCAAATGCCTTTATATGTGAAGTCTGGAGTCAATATAAACGACTAACAGCCTCCCCATTGTGCTTATGTTAGGAACAATTATTTAAGACTGGTGGATTTGCAGAATCGTTTAATCGAGGAACAAAATGCCTTGCGGAGTTCATTCCGGCTCTTTACGTGTTGAGTTAAAATCCAGTCAAAGTAAACTTTGCTTTTTATCTCCCCGAAGTCAAAAAAGTAAAGTATCAGCCATGCACTGGATTCGATAATATCGGCTTATACCCTCGCCCCAAATATAACTGACCTTTTGCCCATTTCAGAAACATTTATTATTACTTTTACAGCAAAAGTGTGGCTTTGACATTTCTACTGACTCTACCTCCGACACACGAAGTCGGAGCTATTTACCTTATCTTACTACTGTGACCAGTATGGCGGACTTGTGATAGGGGCAAATATAGAGATTTAGACACTTCTGCACTGATTGTTAAATATCACAATGGAATATGTGACAGTTAAATATACAGCATTGTCGTCAGACTACAAGATCGTCCTGTGCATGCTGAATTACAAATGCGTCACGAAAAGATTAGATCAGACGAATAAATGCTATTATGCAATTGCCTGTTTATATAATGACACTGCAATGTAGCTTGCTTCATTGCTGACATTGTAGTTATTCGAGAGCAAGTATGATAGCCCGGAAAATTATCTTTTTCTTATATACAATTTGTCTCAGTAATAATGCAAGTATGCTTTATCCATTGAACACCATGTTTCAGTGCATATTCCTATGTATGTTTCTGGATCATTTACTTATATCATTTACTAATTGAACTGTCAAAAAGTTGCATCAAAAGCAGTTTAAGTTCTACATTACTTATAAAATGACAGAATCTGATTTAAATACATGAATGGGATTTAAATACCAGTAAAATGCCAGCAATTATACTACTACTACTACTGCTTCTACTGCTGCTGCAGCTGCTGCTTCTACTACTACTACTACTACTACTACTACTACTACTACTACTACTACTACTACTGCTGCTGCTGCTGCTGCTGCTACTACTACTACCACCACTACTACTGTATAAAGAGCGTATAAAAACAATAAATTTTACTACCTTATTCGTAATTTGGGGAAATCTGTAAAAAAGATAGTAGAATCTACTATTACTTGCTCATGAACAACCTTCAAACTAAAACTACTCATTTGCAAAAGTACCCAACATACACCCATCTACCCGCACTGACAGTTCGATTATGGGACAGTTTATTAAATCCTGAAGACTGTAACCAAACTACAACCAACAGAAACAGGTCGTTTGTTACAGTGATCGAAGTATTCACATCGAAAATAACCATGCCTGGTGGGGAGGATGTTAGTCCGGATAAACTTTAACCACAGTAGTTACCATTGACCCAATACGAAGTCATGGCTGTATTTTGCGACAATCACTTTAGGAAATATATAAAAAGGGACACTATATTATTCTAGACTTAATGATATTTTGCATTATTTTTACAAATCAGCTGTCTGTCTCATCTTCACACTCCCAACTTTGAAAGTTTCCAAAATGTAGACTAGGACTTATTTCATTTACAATAACATAACTTTTAGGTGCTTTGATTTGATAATATCATGGCAAAGGTTATCAAACTACCTCAGTTCATTTCTGTGTGTAGTGAGGCAATAATACCCTTGATTTTACTATTAAACATTTCTCATTCCAACCATAATTGTATTCTCTTGTGTTGTATCAATGAGTATGAAAATTCACTTTACTAGTGTAGTCTCCCTGTTTAACACAATATTATGGATGAGATGTATCATGGAGGTTGTTCTCAAGACTGTCTGCACACTTTAATTTGCGCTCTTTTTCGTTTCAGTTACGTTGATAGGGAACAACAGATAACGAAAATTAAGAAAACTTTTTAACAGTGCCTATTTTCTCGATATTTAATAAACATTAATTCTGTTAGTGGGTGGAGAATTTTTTATTTTAAAGATCTGTATTTAATTCAAGCAGTTTTATTTCGAGTACTAGGCATATATTTGTTGATATGATGCACTAAAATTAAGCCTATAGTTTAAAGTTATATGCCAATAGTAACTGTATTTATAGTTTTAAACAGACTGGACATAGATTGAAAAAACATAACAGTATACTTTTTAAAAAAAAGCGCTAGCCCTCACGCTGCTTTCGTTTACTATTCTTTCTTTTCGTGTCATCTCTGTCACATAAGCAGAGCAAAACCTTTCAAAGATACACTTGGGGAGTAGTTGAACTAAGAGCTTCTAACTAACGGACCCGTTGTCAAAATTATTGTTACGCTGGTGTTAAAGCGGTGAGTTTTTTTTTTTCCTCAACAGCAATATTTATTTTCAAATAGGTAGCGCAACCTATTAGAGATGAATTATTCAGTGCCAAGATATAAACTACCGCATTTTCGGAGGGTTATTCGGCCTTATACTCTCAACTGCCAACGATTCTTTTCTATTGTTGTTATGCAATGGAAGGCTATAAAATTTTGTTGTTTGTAAAAATTTATTTGCATAATTCTGTTTAATATCGAGAAACACATAAAAATCAAACTCTGAAAGGTACTAGGCATGCATTAATATAGGCAAATTAAATATGTAAATATATTCTCTGAGGAATCACAATTTGAATTTATTTGATAATTTTCTTATTCATTAATATATTTCCCTGTGATTTATTATGAAATATATTTTCTGTGATTATTCAATTAATCAATAACTGCGGGTTACCTTAATGGAAATTTATGAAAGCATACTTTAAAAAAATCAATCTACATAATTTTGTTCAATTCGAGGACACATAGTAAACCAAGCTGTTACAGAGTGACTTCACTTTAAGGTTTGATATTACGGCCATTAATGTCATTGTTTTCATCGTCAATCTGATAAAAATACACAAGTGTTATGAACGACCTAAAATACTCGGTATCGCTCAGATTAAAGACTCCGGAAAAGAGTATTAATACTAAGAATACTAACGTCTAAAAGTAATCTACATAAATTATACTAAAGCTTTTTGATAGAAAATGAGCAAAAGTCTGGACGAAGCAGCTCTGTAGTATTTTTCCATTTCTTTTTTTTTGGAAAAACAGGTTAGCTGACATGGGAGGACTGGAAGTTATCTGAATATTGGGAAAGAGTTAACTGTATCACTTCAAATATCAAATTGCCAGCATCATGACTGCTGCTCAGTTTTTTGGTGAACACTATAAAGACTGTAAGACGTGATATGGACAGCATCAACGGAAATTACGAAGCTGTGGCCAGCAGGGAAGGACACAGCAAGTGTTCTGAGTGCGTTCACGCGCCAGAATTCATCATCCAACTGCAGGACAAAGTGATAGAAGATCTGAGCAAGGGAATCAGGGCTTTGGCAAGGAAGGTGGGTGTTCGAGTCGTCACTATGAAACTGCCCCTGAATGAGGACCTTCTCTACCACTTGTACAAGAAGTGCAAGGAAAAGATTATGACAGCCAAGGAGAATCGCTTGACGAAGGCAAAGAATCGCCTGTAAAAGTTGAGGCATCCCGTTGAGCCGGGGATGATCTGGTTCTTCTCAGGTAAAAGAACTTCTGTCAGGACCAGTTGCACATCACTCAGTAAAACAGGTAGCATGCCTACAATCTATGTCATGTCCCACGCGTCTTGAAAACCAAGTTCTCCAAAGTGTGATGGCCTTCGAGTGTGTGTCCAGTGAGGGTGACGTCATGCTGCCCCACATCTTTGAACAGGGGCTTAGGCTCAAATTAGACAGATATGTGTAGCTGATGGAGACTGTGATCAAATCCTGGCTGGAGCGAGTTGCTGCTAGAGGACCAAATGTGCGACAGCACGATTCGTCTGCTTGCCATCCCTCCACGAAGCATCAGAAATGGCTGTCGGAGAAGTTTTGCGACTTCAGCCCCAGTTTTGAGCCTACATATTGTCCCGATTGTAATCCCATGGATTACTATGAATGGGGTGCAGTTGATGAAGATACCAACTGTTCTGCGTGCAACATGAAGGCCAAGATCAAGGTGTTCGAAGTTCTTCCCGAGGAATGCATGTACCAGGTTCTGGAGACCTATTGCGGCCGTGGTGGAAACTGAGAGTAGTTACTTTGAGCAAACTATTATCTCCCGGTCATATTCTAGATGTATTTTTGATTTTTTTTAGATACTTTATTTTTGGATGGAACATTGTATTCTCTTTTCCTCTTGTA
The DNA here is from genome assembly GCF_006345805.1 of Octopus sinensis. Lineage (NCBI taxonomy): Eukaryota > Metazoa > Mollusca > Cephalopoda > Octopoda > Octopodidae > Octopus > Octopus sinensis. Next base: position 79,537,036 of record NC_042997.1, read on the forward strand.
CAAACTGTAAAATTTAGCCCGAACACCCTGATATATATATAATATATATCCCGTATCTTCCATCCTCTATCTCTCATTAACCAGATACATAACGAACACTGTGAAAGTGACCGTGCTTTATCAGTAAGTTATCAGGTATAAACCATTCGTTTTATTATCCAATATCTAATAATAATAACAACAACAACAACAACAACAACAACAATAATAATAATAATAATAATAATATATATATATATATTATATATATATATATATATATATATATATATATATATATATATATATATATATATATATGCGCACACACATGCATATACATATAAACTAGCATTTATCTTTTTTTTATAAGCGTCGAAATGTGTATTGTACGATACAAATAAGATATTTTTCGAACGCAGAACTGTCGTTAGAACAGCAGAAATACTGGGTAAATTACCCTTAAAGAGTGGAAAAAATTGTCATTTATGTTGTTGTTGCTATGGCTAATTCGCTTTAGATCAGCCTCGGTCGAGTAGGTCTATCGCATAATTCCATCATTCTTTCAGATACTGTGTATTTAGGACTACATTATCTTATACATGCATGCCTTTTTATAGTGGTGCGTAATATGAGGGCGATTTGGCTATTATTTATAGCTGGTCGAGCTTCTACGCAGAGGCTCCCCTCATTGACTGTGTATATGTATGTGCGTATGTATACCTGATTGTTGTCAATGATTAACATGTCCATGCATTACAGTATTATTTATTGTGTGTGTGTCTGTTTGAGAGAGAGAGTGTGTGTGTGTGTAACAGTATCTGTTTATACGTATATCATAAACTGAAAACCGTTAGCTGTGAAAGGAAATTATAAAAGTATAAATACATTCCTTGTATGCATTCGATGTACGATCATCAGAAGAGGCATATTCCATTTCTTTCCCCGATTGATAGCATTGTGTGTGTGTATGTGTGTGTTTGGGGGTGAATAGTGGGTCAGTAGCTACGTAGGGACTACTGTTCATTTTCCACAGTAACTCCGTTTCAAATTGTTAAATTTGTATTTTTCATCTGGTTTAAAACCTCTATGCCATTCTTTCTTGAAGCGGCGTGTATTTCGTTCAAACACTCACCTACCTCCCTCTAATTTCATGCTTTAGAGCTGAACTGTCAATTCTTATTTTCTAAGTATTAAGGTAATAAATATTTCAGAGAATCATTTTTATGCTATACACATTTTTCTGAACGCCTAAGTAATGATTCATCCGCAAAAATGTAATTAGATTTGCAATACATTTCTAAAAGCACTTAAATAACAACGATTACTGTATAATACCTCTACGATATCATTTAGAAAAACGGTATAACAAGGCATTTTAAATTCTGTTGTAACAGCACTTAACTAAATGTCTGTATTTCTAACTTGAAGACCCACGCATTTAAATTTGGACGATTTTTCCGACAGTCTTTCTGTTCTCTTTGCTCACCTTCCTTACTATGGTAACATGTTGAATCGTTAGAGAACATTCATGTGTTTAACCCATTAAAAATAGAGGGCCAGTGTAAAATTAATTTACATAAAACAATTCAATACTCTATTTTCTACCCCATATAGAATATAAGGTAAGCCTCCAGCAGGTCCAGGGCCAAGCTTCAACTCTTGGTTGTATCTCTTTTCATTTCCTCTCTTTATAATGGATATGAATATCACATCTGCTATTTCTGAATGCTAAAACATTTCAGGAGTCATTCCTACTTGGAGATAACAACTTGAAACCGTCTAGTAAGCTTTAATAGTCAATTTCATTGTCTAACTGCAAGTTACGTGTAGAATCGAATAAACTATTAAAAAGAGAAGAAATTCATAATTAAGATATCAGATTCAGTTCCTCGTATCTGATTATCATCACATCAAGGTTATTGTCTGATTAAGAATTCTGTCCATTCAGATCCATTTTTTAATCCCCATTTTTGAAGTTATATGGCGTTATTGATAATATTTACCACCAAAACATGGCGTTTTTCGGATTATAAAAATCATTTCACGATTAAAGTGGATTCTCAGTTTCTAGACAAACATTGACCGTTAAATAGATATTTTTTATAGATTAGTGCCAATATCATTGAATAATTTATGGTAGAGTGAATGTAATGGACCAACCTAAAGCTTTGCCATATCAAGTTATGTATTTGTACGTTGTGAGTTAAAACTCAGCTTGATTTGATACTATTGAGTTCAAATCAAATCGAGGTTAACTTTGCATTTCATTCCTTTGGGGGTCGGTAAAATAAAGTAACAGTCGAGTACAAAGGTTGATTTAATCAGCTACTCCACTGCAATTTTTGTCTACGTTAGAAATTGGGTGGTTGTTTGTCAGAACTGTTAAAGCATCGGAGAAAACATATGTGGTATTTGTTTTAACTTTTATATATACTTCATTTAAGATATGTAGTTCATGATTAGATTATGCTTTCTTGAGGAAGTCTAATAAAGCCAGAACATGTTTGATATTATCATCATGCTGCTCAAGATCATCAGATTTCCTTCACACCGCATTAATATTTAATATTTCGATTAATTTAAATGTTGAGGTTATCTCTGTTATATTTTTTCAGAATTATCTTTAGTAAAATTTTAAATAATTAAAATCTCATAGTCTATTTCATCAAGTATTCTAGCAACGACTTTATCACACTGCGTAGGGCTGACTTCGCCTTTCATTATGTGGATCAGTAAAATAGATATCAGTAGAATGGATTATCATAAAAAACGTTAATATTGTTTCCTCTGTATTCCAAAGAAGACCCCCTCCCCACCAAACGTAGGGTACTTCAATTAATCATAAACCCACTTGATAGTATGTTATCAACTTAATGTGACAGTCTCATGAAAGGGAAGAATGCTACTGTTATTTAGCCCTAGGAAACACCGTTTCTTGTTGGACTTGACACATTTCCTGTGTCCTTATGTTTTCAAAGTGGAGATAAGCACCTCCACCCAGCAAAGCCAGTACCCAGAGACTAGTTTCAGAGTCATTGCTCATCATCAGTCTGGAGTAGCATGGCCTGCTAGCTGTCGATGCCTATCCGCTTTTGAAAATATACATATTTCAAGTGAAGTACATTCACTGATTTTTTAAAACAGAAATAATACTTTGAAAACGTAAGGACACAGGAAATGTTTCAAGTCCAACAGGAAACAGTGTTTCCTAGGGCTAAATAACAGTAGCCTTCTTCCCTTTCATGGGACTATCACATTAAGTTGACAACATACTGTCACTTTATCATGCTGCTACTGCATAAATCACGCTGAGAGATTTAGAAATGTATTATTTCTATTTTTATAAACCCACTTATTTGAAAACATTTAATTAGAAGGACCAAATGCTGTAAATTCTACTTTTCATTTCTATCTACAAATTCACTTAATGCAAGCAACTCAACTAACATACATATTGCAATACAAATGAACGAAACTTGATTTTCATGAGGGATTTCATGAACTATGGTATTGATGACGATATAAATGAATATAAGTATTTTTCATTCCATTAGATGTGATGCATTTATCATAAAGCATTAGAGAAACTTTAAAATAATTTTGTAATGTCCGGGAGAAAAGGTCAAATAATCATATATATATATGTGTGTGTGTGTGTGTGTGTGTGTGTGTGTGTGTGTGTGTGTGTGTGTGGTGTGTGTGTGTGTGTGTGTGTATATGCATATATAAATATATACATACATATATATATATATACACACACATTGTGTAGATATTCCAATGAATTAACTGTACATGCTGTACATGTTACGCATGTATCTAACCATTAAACAAATCAGTCAATAGCAAATTATACTTACTCTATCGGTCAGAAAGGGGACAGTTAAAATCTACACGTTAGTTTTTGACACCTTTTTCTGAAACCCAAACAGTTTACACTGTCTATCAAGTGATCTGGTAGACACTTGCTGATTTATGTAAATACATTTTATCTGAAACTCGTTATACAATATGAGGTGCGCGATTCCAGTATTTCAAATCTTTGTCTATGCAGTATCCACATAAGCCTTTGTGCATCCATCATGTATATACGCAGGATCAATTTCATTATAAAATTTTGTCACCGTAACCCACAAATCAAGAATAACTGAAAAAACTGAAAAATACCTTTTATTTCCTTGTTAGTAACAAACGGTAACTAAACACTGCTTTATATACTTCGTCTTTTTGGATAGGAAAAAATGGAATCAACCAGACCAGCTTGAATATTTAGTTGTGAATTCATTTGCAAACGAACACCATCTTCAAATGTCCATGGGAAGGAACTACTGCTTATAAACCCATTATTGTTAAACGCTTGATTTCTTTTATTGGCCACACAGGGTCCAACACGGAGGAGACATTACAAGGACAGACAAGCGAATATGCACAGTGTGATTACAATGAAAATGACAAATATAATGAAATCGGATGGGTATTTAAAAATTTTACAGAAATCGTTAAAAATTAAAAATTCCTATTTTGTATATACATCACCGGGTTAAGCCACCGCTGTTATCCGACGTATCCTTTTGTCGCTGAATGGCTACTCTTAGCCATTTCCATTCACTCGCAACTTTCTTACGACTGTCGTCCATCTTTTATTAAACGTACTATGCAACAGGTATCTCATCTCTAGCCGGATACTTTGGAGGTGGTTGTTGAAATAACTAACCAGCCCCTCCGGCCAGAGATGAGGGTACCTGTCGCGAACCCTTTCACACGTGTTCTCAATACCGTCTCTTTCAGTATGGCCACTACGCAGAGAAAAGAAGCCCTCCTCTCTCTGTTCAGGGAGGAGGGTAGAACAATCTTAAATAATAGATTCAGCTGATAGCTGTACTCTTTCTGTCGTTGATAACAGCTGTTCGATATAGGTTGTCAATTCCCTAATTTTCGCACACTGAACGAAGGCATGCAGGACAGTTTCACTGTCCCACCCGTACCTCAAACAGGTCGGTGGGATGGCACAACTGTGCCTTGACAACCTCTCTCGAACAGGTAAGGCTGATTGGTAACACAACTAGGTCAGGGATTTCTGGTAATCATCCAGATACCCCGACCCGAACGTTTTTTCGATCTGGTTGGTTAACTGATTTCTATCGAAGCCCAGAGTCTCCTCCAGGGCATTCTCTGACATGAACTTACCCTCTATAGAAGTCCGCGGTGGAACTCCAGCTGCCGCGGTATTGCCCGCCCGGGAAAGTAGCGTGAGTGCCTGTCAGCACTCTAGCTGTCAATCACCCAGTCTGGGTCTCCGCTTGATCCAAGGACTTAACTCCCGGAGGGAGGTCAGTTGCGGTAAGAAAAACTTCACGAGCGGTGACCACACTTGCTCACTATCCAGGTTGAGCTAGATGTACCTAAGCCTTAGCGCAAACTTGTGCATCTTCAACCATGGCATCCCTAGCCCACCCTTTAACGGTTTTTGGCAGCAGATATAGAGGGCCGTACAAGTCGTGTCCCTCTCCACAAAAAGCGGAAGAGGAAACGCTCCAACTTGCTCAGGCCCAAATCGGAGCAAGGCACGATGGTCAGGCGGTAGGTGATAACGTCCTTCCAAACCAAATCTGGGTGAGGACAGTCACCTTACTTGTGACCTCACTCCAATTCTTCTCTACCTGGAGTTCCGGACCAAACCAGACCTCTAGCATCTTAAGCGGACCTTCCGTCAAACGTCCCACGGCGTTATTGGACGGCATCGACTTACCCCCTCCAGGTGTCGAGTTGCAAGCCGACTAACTTATCCTGGTTAATTTTTGCTACTGCCACTGTTTCGTATCTTCTGATGGCGTTTTCTAGACAAAGTAGCTGCCGGTCATCCGACACGATGATGGTGATGGTGGTGTCATCCAAATGCGCGGTCGCAGTTCTTCCACAGCTTAGATCACGCGAAATGCCCCCTAAAGTCTCCAACATTCGCAGCAATGGCTCAAGAGCCAACACATACAAAAGCGGAGACAGGGGACATCCCTGGCGAAGAGAGCGCTTAATGTCGAACGGTTTCGAAAAGAAACCGCCCACTCGGACGATAGACTCGATGTTGCACTACAGAGCAGCGATCTAGCCGCGGAATGTTGGGCCCAGCCCGCCCACCCGAGAACCGCCGCCAGGTACCGATGTCAGCCCTATCGAATGCTTTAGACTGGTCTAAATGTACCAGTGCCCCACTGGTAAGTTTTCTTCCTATTAACTGAGCCAACACAATCCTGGTGTGCATTCAGGATAGCGTGTAAAATCTCATAACATCACTAATGTATTCGATGTCACACTATTACTAAACGCTTACGTAAATCGGAGAGTCTCATTTGCATTTGTAATAGTTTCCCCTCTCAAAGAAGGAAAATGGATGACCTGATCAATATATTTTAGCTAAAGGAAAAGAATGTTGCCCACTGGTTAAAAGAAATTAAAACATTAAACCTTCTGAATTATCATTTAAAAAAAATATATAACAGAAGTTACATGGAAGACACTGAAACTGTGAAACTGAAAAGTTTTTGATATTCGGAAAATTCAGAACATATAAATATATTCTTAATTATAGTTAAACATAGAAATAAATGAAAAAGAATTATGAAGAAATATTCAGAAGAAATTAAATATAAATTAAGTATCGATTAAACTACCAATATATTCTTAATGCGTTTTTAAGGTATGTGTGCACGTAAACGTATTTGCATAAAATGAAGGAGTTTTGACGTGGCATTATTGAACAATGAATTTATCAAAAATACATTTGTAATTTGTTGAAAATTTAGAACTAATCCATTTTAAGTGTAAAATGCCTTTACAGAATATCAACTTAAATAAATATTTCAAAGTGTCATAGCGAAACACTAAATCTGTTGTGAACTTCATGCAGGTATAGCATGGATTCGATCCTCGATAGCCAAATTTCACTCAACAGTTCAACAGCACTTTTCTCACGGTAAAACATTAGCTTTTCTGTGAATGACAGCAGTTACATTTGCCAGATGCATTCACTAAGCAGAATAATGTCTTTGCCACTTGGCCCTTCTAACTTCTTCTGTTTCACCAATAGCTAGAATAAAGATATCGCAGATCTCCAACGAAATCTATTGTTCCCAACAATATGTCTCTCATTCTAGCTGGTTTTGGATAGCAATAAAAACAAGCACTCCGCAAGCCTCTCATCACCCTCATAATTTAACAGCCACTTTACATGCTCGCATGGGTTGGACGGTTTGACATGAAGGTTGCTGTCCAGACTCCAACTGTCTATTGTAGCATGGTGTCTACGGCTTCCACTTCCTAATGCCAACCACTTAACAACCTAATGCTCTTCCTAACGCCAACCACTTAGAGTGTGATGGGTGTTTCTTATGAGCCATCGATACGGGTATATTTACGCAGCACCAGCACAGGTGTATCAATGCAGCACTGGCACAGGTGCTTTATCAGTGAGTGTGAACGGACAATTAGAATCATGGCCACAAGCAGGCAGCCACTAGAGACCAAACGGCCAGAGGGAGAAAGTTACAATCAGTGACTACGCGAGTCAATTTCTCCCGATTCTCACTTTCACTAACTCATTTTCTTTTCTCTGTAATATTACCACATCTCTCTCTATAAACTATTATGAGATCGTATATGCACATACAGGCCGAAATTAACTCTTTTTTCCTCACATGCTTTTCCATTTACTAACTATACATACTAACTCGTCATGGTTTTGGAAATATACAAAGTAATGGCAAATATATATCTCTTTACAACTTCAATCGCTCTTCATCTTTCATCTTGCATACTGGCAACCAACACCTTAACAACAACAACCGTTACAATTGGTGACGACTCCGACGTTCCATCCTATTGTTTATCAATTATTGTTTAACCGCTATAAATCTATCAGCAATTTATTTTTACACGTGGATTATTTTTTTAAAAAACATTTCAAAGTGTCATTGCCAAACAATATATCAGTCGTTTGAGATATATTCATTCAATGTTATGATGAATAGATCGCCAACCGGGAGGTTTTCTCCTACTTTATGTAACAGTGGCTGTGTAGTTTAAGAGGTTTGCTAGGCGCAGGGATGACGTTGTGTTTAAGAAGTTCGGGTTTTCAAGCACGTGATTTCGGGTTCAGTACTATAGCACTGCACTTTGGGAAAATGCATTCTACTATAGCCCCTCTATGAGGGAATTGGGTAAAAGAAAACCTTGTGTGTGTGTGCGCGCCAGTGTATGCATCTTTGAAGTTGTTCTACTCACCGTTTGACAGCCAATGTTTGTTTACGTTACTGGTTTGACGAAAAGCGACCGATAAAATCATTTACTTACGTTAATGACTCCCTTAAGAAAGGCACTTAAAATGGAAATTCTCTATTTTCTTTTCCTCCCCCTTTTAAATTTAGTGTCGTTGTGCTCACTCAAAACTACGACAAAGTAATTTTTTTAATTCATCATTACAAAAAGTCGATCAGATAGAAAACTGCATTCCTTGAGCCATCAATTTCTGATAGTATAAAAGATGCGGCATCTTGATATACAAGGTACCTTGGATACTTTATACACCCAATTAGTCATATACTATCCCCAGGAAAGAGCACAAGCCAATTTCTACCTAAGAGAAAGAAAGTAGTTAAGGAAAAGGCCGTTCCCAATACTAGATTAGTTCTTTACTGACTCAGGAAGATTGAAAAGCAAAGTTTACATTAAATAGAGCATTCTTCCGCAAGCTGCACTGATTAAATGTGACTTTCTTGCATTAATAAAGGTTGCGAACGCTTAAGTTCATGAATAATATTTGCTTTATAGTCATTTATCTCCTCTAATTATTTGTTTCGCCATTATTTTTCCGCAAACGTCAACTATGAGAGAAAGGGAAAGAGAGAGAGAGAGAAAGAGAGAGAGAGAGAGAGAGAGAGAGAGAGAGAGAGAGAGAGAGAGTAAATAAAAGAGATTAAAATTCGTGCTGTATCCTCAGGAAGTACTTCTGCAAATACTTGTTATCAAATGTCTATCTGTAAATGGTTTATCTTCAAGAAGTAAACTATGCAGAGAATCTGAAATTCTGCGTCAAGTATAATGGTTGCTGAGTATATCAAAAACTGGAATTCATGGTGTTATCTTTAATTCTGTAATTGCAATTATTTCAATAGAACGTGAGAAATCCATTTTATGAGCATAAATATCCCCGTTAATATCAATATAATAAATTCATAATCTTTATATATATATATAAAACTGAGAATGTGTGTCTGTCTGTCTGCCTGTCTGTGTGTTTCCCTAAAACTTGAGAACTACACAACTAATTTCATTCAAATTTTACAGATGCCTTACTTATGGTCCGGGGAGTGTCATCGGCAAAAAAATTAACTTTTTGCCTAGGGCGAGCCCACAGCAATATCATATCTTCTCCACTACGATTCCCTAAACTCGAGAACTACACAACCAATTTCATTCAAATTTTACACATGCCTTACTTAGGGTCCATGTAATTTCATGGGCAAAAAATGTTCAACTTCTTGCCTAGAGAGAGCCCATTGCAATATCATATCTTCTCCACTATTTCAGTATTACGTGTTAAAAGTGAAACAAAAACATTTCTCTATTTTATGTCAGATACTTTCACTTTAACAATAAAAATAATAACAATTGAATTATATGTAGTAAGTAATAATTAAAATCAAACTAAAGTATAATAAACTCGTAACATAAAAAAAGTAAAAATAGCAATTGGCATAAAATTGCATCAATGACTTGAACTTGAATAAGTGGTTTCACATGAATGGGAATAAATCAAAAATAAAATTAGCGTGCAGAAATGGAATAGTCCAGATGGATAATAAAAAATTAAATTAAAGAAAAGACTATTGTCTATAAAGTATACAATGTCGAGAAAAAAGGTCGCGTTTTTTTGCGCTCTGTAAAATTCGGTTAAAAAAGAAAAACAACAAAAAGTGAATTGTGGTTGCGGAATTGGAACGTCGGTTGGTGCGGTTTTGCGTCGCACTGGTTCTGTGCGTCGCACGTTTTCTGTTCGGGAGGCCGTTTTTCGGTCTGAGGCGACTATGAGCCGCCTCTACCAAACGGATGAGATGGAAGGGAGAAATTTCTCTGAAAATTCGTCGACATCTGAGGAGGAGTTGGCGGTGAAAAAAATGGAAAGCACCTATGCAGGTATAACGAAGAAGTCAACAGAAAAAGAGATAGACCTGGCTAAGTTGACGGACTTCCAGGAGTTCATGAAGGAGGAGGAGAACGGAGAGGTTGAGCTGTTGCCTCTAGCAGGGCGCGGAGACTGGTTCCATCGTAGAACCATTAAATATAAAGTATTTATGAATGGAGGTAGAAAAATGGAAGTGATTAACATGGAAGCAATTGAAGAGGCTTTCAAACGGACAGGAGAAGAAATTGTGTACATGACAAAAGGATTAGAATATGGAACCATAACGGTACAATTTAAAAGTGAGAAAGCAGCCAGGAATATAGCAGCCAAGGTGGTGAGTACAGAAAAGTTTTACTTGTTCCCCTCGTATTTGAATAGAAGGACCACCTGAATTAGGGTGGAAGGAATACCTCCACACCTAGAGGGCGAATTAATAACGGCTGCGGTTATCAAAGGAAATGAAGATAAAGTGGACATCCTCCACGCCATTATGAAATATGAAGGCGTGAGAGGTGCCACACTAGTAATGAACATACAGACGGAGGCGGAAGTTATAGAAAAGCTTACGGACAGTATAAAAACTGGAAATATTATTATGAGAGTGTGGGTGGAGGGTAGGGCGCCCAGGTGCTACAAGTGTGGCATGAGGGGTCACATAAGAGCCTACTGCCCTCCACCACTAAAGGAAAAAGAAAAGGAAATCGTCGCGGAAGCCCCAAAAGAGGAAGAAACCAAAGAGAACCAAAGGGAAAAAGAAACGACAGAAGAAGAGGAGATGCAACAAGAGTGGGAAGAAAGAAGAAAAAAGAGAAAAAGAAAGAAAAAGAAAAACTGTGCGAAGCCCCAACCCACCCCAACACCACCCGCACCCTCTGAATCCCACCCTTCCCCTGCAGACAGTGAACCCACCCGCTCCCCTCCAACAAGAAAACAAAAAAGAAAAATAACAATACAGACAGACAAGAGTTTGAAAACGAACCCAGGCCGAACATTTATATTGTGACTGAACAGAAAGAGGTTGAAAGGGTAATGGAGGAGTATGAATGGTATGAAATGGATGGGACCAGATATGCAGTGCTGGAAAAGAAGAATATAGATGAGTTTGTGTTGAGGTGTGAAAGGGAGAATTGGGAGGTGAAAGATACAAGAATGAGCGATGAATTCGTGGAATATATGGAGGACAGTTTCGGAGTAAGAATGGATATGGATGGTCTTCGTATTGGGAATGAACATTCAGGTGACAGTGAAAACAAAAGGACAGGTAAGTGATGCTGGCGGAGGGGGCCGTTAGCATCGCTTTCATATTATCATTTTTTCATTTTCATTTGCTCATAAATTTAATCATATTGTTCTATGTCCCCCATGTTTTGTTATGTCCGCCATTCTTCGTAGCCCCTGGTGGGTAATAAAGAAATAACATGGCGGAAATCTACCCACGTGTGTTGTGAGTTATTTTGTATGTGAAAATTGGAAAAAAAAAACTGTAAAAAATTGTCAAAAAATTGAATCACGCGAGGCGTTTGCCGCTGCGTGTTTGAACCTTTTATAGAAGGTGTGTCGACCCTCAAGTCATGGAGACTTACGCGGGGTTCGCCACAACAAAAAGTGACGAGTCTCTTAGAATAAAAGAAGTGTTCTTTAGAAAAGAACAATTGAAGGAATACGAGAAGTTCGTCAAAAGGGAGGGTGACAGCGTGAAGCTGGTCCCGCCTGTGGAAACAATAGAAGAGAGAAATAACAAGACGATAACGTATAGAACGCAAGATAGAAACACGAGAAAACTGGTGAGAGTGACGATTGAAGAAATAGAGAAATGTCTGGGGGACATCATGAAAAAAGCGACTTTTGTAGACAGAGGAAAGAAATATGGTACGGTGGAGGTGAGATGCGCAACAAAGGAAGTGGCGGCCTCATTGGCTTCCACTGTCCTGAAAGCGGAAAATTTCACCATGTGGCCGACGTATAAAGGAAGACGAGGGGTACGGGTAAGAGTCCCAAAGGTGCCCCCAGATATTAAAACAGAAATGCTGGTAACAGCCATTATTGGGGCAGCAAAAGAGGAAGTAGAAATAGGGTCAATTAAGGAGACGAACGTTGTAAATTGGAAGGGATTCGGAGTAGAGTTGTGGCTGATGGCCACAATGGAAGGCATCGAAAGATTTCCCTTCCAAATAGAAATAGAAAACGAGAAAACAATTAGTGTAATAGTGGAAGGCAGAAAACCGAATTGCTACCTGTGCGGATCAAGAGGGCACATAAAAAAGGAATGTCCGCTGTATGAATTCACAGCGGAGCAAAAAGAGACACAAAGTGGAGAGAAGGAAAACGAACACGAAGGAAAGAACAGCGAAAACAAGGAAAAGGAAATAACGGAGAAACAACAAGAGAAGGGAAGTAACAGCGCACTGAAGGAAAATGAAAACAAAGGGAAGAAGATAGTAGAAAAGGAGCAAAATTCACAGGGTGCAGAAGTAGTGGAGAAGGAGCCAAGGCAGAAGCAAGAGAAAGAAAAGGAAAGTACATTAAGGAAAGAGAAAAAGCAGGAAAAGAACAAGAGAAGGAACAGAACCAAGAGAAAGGAAAAGATGGTATGCAAAAAGGAAAAGAAACAACAGGAAAGGAACTTAAGGCACAGGGTAGAGAGACGGCAGACAAAGAGCCAAAAAGACAAGAGAAGGAAAAAGAAAGAAGAGAAAGCAAAAAGAGAGAAAGAGAGAAACCGAGGGAGGAGAAAAAAGAGGAAGTAAGTCCTAAGAGAAAAACTAGAGAAAACGTAGGTACGAATAGAAAATTCAAATACTATGGAACGTTGATCCATCACAGGCACTGTGAGGAGATGGAAGATTTAATAAACGTAACAAACGGATATACGTGGGTCAGGATGGGCACCGAATGGAAAGAAACAGGTGTACTCGTCCACGAGAACGACGCCGAGGCGTTCATCGAGGCAGCTGGCAAGAACGTGTCAAAACATATGAAATGCCGACTTACAAGGTGGCCTCGAACGATGGAAGTTTACTCAGATTTGGTAGACATAATGGAGTATATATAAAAGAAAAGGTATTGTGAAAACTTTAATTTGGAAATGATAAAAAGAACTTAAATTCTGAAAAAAAAAACAGAAATGTTGAACTTTGTAAAACTTTTGAAATGTATGTTGAAAATGTATAAAATGTTTTATTTGGAAAATATTGTTGACGAATAAAAAACAAATGACGAAATGTAACCGCTCGATTTCGGGGATCGAGTGGGCATTACACCACATTGTACAAACTTCATAATTCATTATTAATTTTCCCGATTGTATTGTCCCATCTATGTAGCCCCTAGTGGGTAATAATAAAACAACATGGAGGAAATCAATTTTTTGCGTTTATTAGTAAGTTGATATATTTTTGCTCTCGTACTATTATCACTGTTATTATATACTGTTGGTCTACCTGTTTTGTCTATTGTTGTCTAACTGACGAAGTCAGCCTTCGCGCGAAGACTTCGCGTTGGTGTTCCCCCCTCCGTGGGGGAAAACTACAATTAATTTGGATTTACCAAAGGCTTGTTAAAGCCATTTGTTCAAGATGGAGTCCCCCATCTCTTATTCGCCCGTGACGAGCGAGGATGAATACCCGGCGTTGTCGCCAAGAAAAAAAGAGGCGTTGTCGCCAAGAAAAAAAGAGGCGTTGTCGCCGAAGAAAAAAGAGGCGGCGTCGCCCAAGAAAATGGAAAAACCAGGACCAGCATCAACTCCAGCAAAAAAATTCGCTGAAGTGGCTGGGAAAAAGATTAAAAATATAAATATAGAAAATTTTGAAAAATTTGCAGACTGTGTAAAAAAAGAAGGCACAGAAGTGACTGTAGCCACAAACATACAAAAACATGACGATATAGAAAAAAAAGGAATAATATATAAAACTTACGACACAACGACAAAAATGATCCAAAAAATCGAAGAAAAAAAAATAGAGTTTTGTCTAAAACCTTTTATGGATAAAATAACGTATATAAACAGAGGAAAAAGATACGGCACAGTGGAGGTGCGTTTTACTACGGAGGAGATAGCGAAAAAACTATCGATGGAGCCAATCAAAGCAGAAAACATTGTCTTGCTACCATTGTATAAAGGAAAAAGGACGTCGAAAATTTCAATGAACAACATACCGCCAGAGGCAGATGCAGAATGTCTGGTGGCAGCAGTGATGGTAGGCCTGGAGGAAAAAATAAACATCCTCCAGGCCACAGTGGAGGAAGAGGAGTTTTGGAAAGGGCAGAAAATAGTGATAGCCATTCAGGCGGAGGTGCAAACACTGGAAGAAATTCCAGAAACGGTAAAGATTAGTGAAGACGAGAAAATAACAGTGTTCGTGGAGGGCAGGAAGCCGAGGTGCTTCGGCTGCGGCAAGAAGGGTCATGTAAGGGCGGAATGCCAACCCCAACCCAAACCGCAGGAAGCACCTAAGCCAAGAGAAAAAGAAGATAATGTGTCACCAGAAGCAGCGTCGGACGGCCCAGAAGGGAAGACTGAAGGTGTGGAGGTGACGGTGACAGCAGAACCAGCGGCGGAGGAAAAAAAACAGAGGAAAAGATAAATGAGGAGGGGTGGGCAAAAATTACCGGAAAAAAAAAAGAAAAACGGAAACCACCCCTCCCAGAGTAATTTTAAAAAAGAAAAGAGAGTCAATGAACTCGTATATGGCCGTAAAGGCAGCAAATAGCAGACTCGGAAATGTGTTGGCAGCCATGGCCAAAGTGGAGAAAGTAGTGAAAAAAAACGACTTTGTAATTTACAGAATAGGCCGGAAGGATTACGGGCGGATAAAGCCAGAATTCTTCCATGACGTAGGCCCACTTAGATTGGATGTGACATCTCCACATATATTCGAGGGCCTAAGTCAGACTCCCCCACGAGGCCCAGAAAAAGAGTTAGAAGAACAAGAGAAAACCGAACCACTGATATAAAGGTAAGTAATGGATTACATTTATGTTGGTTGTTTGAATGTGCGCGGCCTGGGAGCAGGCTGGAAGCAAGGTCGCTTCCTGCATGATATCAGGTCGCGTAATTTAGATGTTATTGTTGCTACAGAAACCCGGTTAGAGGGGCCAAGAGGTCTACTCCCGCTGTTTGACGGCTACGAGGGTTTTTTCTCTCCTGGCAGTCCTACAGGCGGGAGTGGGGTGTTGGTCCTATTAAAAAGAAACCGGGTTTCTGAGAAAAAGTTAATTTTTGCAGATCCAGAAGGTAGGCTGGTCGTCATGGATTTGACGTTCAGTAATGGTAAAGTTATCAGACTGGTTGCAATTTACGCACCCAACCATACAGGGCAAAGTGATTATTTTCGTGAACTAGAAAACTTTCTTGGTACTTCGCATTCATTAGTGGTGCTAGGAGACTTTAACACAATTTGCAAAGCGGATGTAGATTGTGTTGGCTCGCGTCCAGATAGAAAAGGCAACAGTGGCTTCATGGAACTGCTAAGCCGCTTTGAGCTAGCAGATCCTTATAGGCTGGAATTTCCGAACGCTCCATTGTGGACATGGTCAAACAGCGACGGATCTTCCAGGTCATATTTAGATAGAATACTAATTAGAAAAGTAGACAGTAAAATAGCTAAGTGTCCACAGTTTTACCCGATCAGCTACAGTGATCATAAAATGGTCACTTGTAAGCTTGACATAGATAAGGTTAAAAATAGAGGATCCGGTTACTGGAAACTTAATACGTCCCTTTTGGCGATTAAGGAGTACAAAGACCGGATTAGGAATATAATTCAGAGGGCACTATCTGGTACCATCATCAATAACAAATGGTGGTACGCCCTGAAACGAGCCATCAAGTTTGAATCTATTAGATATAGCATAGGAGTAGTGGCTAGAGAGGCTAGAAGGGAAACTACTCTAGTTAAGGAATTAGAGGAAGCCATAAAAACTGGCTCTGCGGCTCAGGTGGCGTCCAAGAGACTGGTGTTAAACCAGCACCTCGAGGCCAAACACATGGGCTGCATTGTCAGGGCTAGAATCCGCCATATGGGATGTGAAGGAATCAACGCCGTGAGATGGGCCCGAGTGGTGGAAGCTCAGCATGGTAACGATGCCACGATTCGATCTTTGACGAACCAACAAGGTGAGTTGATAAACGAACCCGAGGAGATGTGTGAGGCCTTTCAGGAGCACTTCGCTCAGCTTTTCGGTGAGTGCGGCGGACTGGATAGGAGGAGGGCCTTTACGGACCTACTCGACGGGCTGCCGCGCTTATCGGGGCGAGATGCGGAGGGCTGTGAAGGGCCAATCACGCCTGAGTTGGTGGTTGAAGCAATGGCGGACTGCGGCGCGGGCAAGGCGCCGGGTTTGGATGGTCTACCCTATGAGTTATATAAGAGTATGCCAGACTTGTTCGGGCACCTACTGGCGGAGGTCTATGCAAACTGGCAGCAGAACGGGCTTATACCCAGATCTGTGCGCCGGGGAGTAGTGACTCTCGTCAGAAAGGACCCGAGCAAGGGGGAGTGCATTGATAATTTCAGGCCCATCACTCTGCTAAACACAGAGTTGAAGATTTTGGCCAAAGTGTTATCGAAAAGATTGGCGCGTGTCGCGGATGGTCTGATCGGAGAGGCACAGACATGTGCCGTTCCGGGCAGATCCATTCAGGATAATCTCCATCTAATGCGGTACACTATAGAGGGGTTTAATAGTGATTCTGGCAAGGGTGGGGCACTGGTCCATTTAGACCAATCTAAAGCTTTTGATAGGGTCGACCATCGTTACCTGGTATCTGCCCTGGCACAGTTCGGGCTGAGCCTTGGCTTCCTCAGGTGGATTATCCAAATTTACGATAACATCGACTCGGTAGTTCGGGTGAACGGCTTCTTGTCGAAGCCGTTCAAAATCAAACGCTCGGTTCGTCAAGGGTGTCCGCTCTCCCCGCTTTTGTACGTGATGGCTCTTGAGCCATTACTGCGAAAACTGAGCGGCATCCCGAGACAGCCAGGTAATGGAAAATCAGTGTCAGCGTACGCGGATGACATCACCATCATCGTAACCGAAATGGACCACCTATGTAAAGTAGGCAAAGCCATAGAGGTTTACGAGACGGTGACAGGAGCAAAAGTTAATCGCGAAAAGTCAGTCGGCTTGCAACTCGGCACCTGGAGAGGCAAGTCGATGCCTCCTGACAGCGTCGTGGGACGTTGGACGGAGGGTCCGATTAAACTGCTAGGGGTCTGGTTCGGTCCAGACCTCCAAATAGAGAAGAATTGGGGCGAGGTAACGAGCAAGGTGGCTGCAGTAGCCAAGACCTGGTCTTGGCGGTGGCTATCCCTGAAAGGGAGGGCGGAGGTGGCCAATGTGTTTATCGCATCGGTTATCACCTACCGCCTTTCCGTCGTTCCTTGCCCTGATTCGTGGTTGATCAAGTTGGAAAGACAGCTCTTCTACTTCTTGTGGAAGGGCGGGAAACCACTTGTGAAACGCTCTACTTGCTGTCAACAACCGTTAAAGGGTGGGCTAGGGATGCCTTGGCTGATGATGCGCAGACATGCGCTGAGGTTAAGACATCTGTGGCTCTACCTGGATGGTGAACGGGTGTGGTCTTCGCTAGCAAAACTGATGTTTCCCAAGTTCACTAGTTTCGGTGGATGGGAAACCTGGCTGAATCGTAGATCGAAACTTGGTACTTGGTACACGGAGTGTCGCAAGGCTCTCCTGCTATTCCGTCGCTCGGGCAACGCCTGCGGTGGGGGTTCCACCACATTCTTCTATAGAGGGTTGGTAGAGGCGGAATGTGAAGATACCTTGGGGGAAACCCTAGGTCTCGACGATAATCAGCTGGCCAGTCTGTTCCGACGTACGTTCAAGCCGAGGACACTGGACAACTTCCAGAAGTCTCTGGCATGGCAATGCTACAGAGGAGCTCTACCTGTTCGGGATAAACTCGCAAGGCACGGTGGCCAAGACAGTCCGATATGTCCAAGATGCGGGCGGGATAGGGAAACCGTCCCGCACGCTATTGTTCATTGTCCGGACGTGTCTGAGGTGTGGGTTTATGCCGAACAGCTGTTGTCAGGTACACGAAGAGTACAGCTGTCGACTGAGTCGATTACAAAAATTGACCCACCGGATTTCCTCGTGAATGAAGGTAAGTTTCGTTTTCTCGTTGTAGTAGCAATTGCGAAAGAGGTGATATGGAAGACGAGAATGAAAGGTTTACAGTCAGGCAAGTTCATCTCCGGCCCTGGTTTGATGAATTATTTCATCTTTCACCTGAAAAGGAAGATAGGGCTGGAGAGAATATGCCTGACTAGGAGAGTGTATGAAGAACGATGGAAGGATGTAGCACGAAAGTTGCGAGTGAAAGATACAACATAAATGTAATACCAAGCGCAACCAAAAGTATCAGTGGGGAGGCGGGGCTCGTGGGGTCCGAGCTAAACCCGCACCCACTCCACCCGTAATGTCTTCCGGTCTGTCCCATCATTCGATTTCTGTCCATTTATTGTAATTCATGAAAATTTTTAAATTCGATTTATTGTAAAAACCCATTCGTGTGTCTGACCCCATCATCAGATTGTATTGTCCCATCTATGTTCGCCCCTTATGGGTAATAATAAAACAACATGGAGGAAAGCACCTTCGAAAAGTGTCTTGGTGCGACTATGAAAGTTATCTAATCAGAGGCGGTAAACTCGCCACAATAGAAGCAAGGTTCGAGTCAACGGAGCGTGCAAAGGAGTACTCGACTCGAACTTGCAAAGTGGAAATATTCTATTTTTACCTTTATATCTGGGACGTAGGACGTCCCGGAAAAAATTTAAAATGCCCCCCCCCCCCCGAAGTAGAGGTAGGTTGGATTGTAGCCACACTTCTATACAAGAGGGAGGACAAGATACAATTGATCGAAATTACAAGAGACGGGCTAACAATTCCAGTCTGTTATATATTTTGAGTATTGTTATCACTAGCGATATCAAGATATAACTTTGTATTTTGTATTTTATGTGTAGATGTATATACATAGATGTACATGTAATATGTACACATATATATACACATATATACATGCACTAGCACTATGACCCGGCAACGACGGGTCTTTAATGCTAGTATTATAATAACTATACATACATGGGTACTTACAACATGGATACTTACAAAATGTGTGTGAGCGTATATATGTATGTATGTATAATATTTTAAGGCTCCATTACTCAAATTCCATTCACAAAGCTTCAAAACTGTATTTATAGAAAATTAAATTGCATAAATATTACAAGCCGACCGTATTCTCATTCCCTATCAATAACCTACACTTGCATATGCGGGAGTGGATCAGTTAGTGCATTTATGCATAATTTTTTCCGTTATTCCATTTTTAATACGAGAAGGTGCTGAAAAGTTCCTGGCTTTAAGAGTATCACGAAAGGCCTGGTTGGAGGCCCAAACTTCCGAGTCCTTTTACAACAGAGCTTAGAAAAACTGAAGAACCGATGCAATGAATGTGTGAATCTGAGAGAGGAATGTATTGAATAATATCATAATTAACTGATCCTCTTGTATTTCCTTTTTCCTTAAGCCAAGAACTTTTCAGCACCCCTTCATATATCTCACTTTGTGAATTCATCTCCGAACAAATTGCTTTCATTCTCCATTTTAAATGGTTTTAAATACATCTGTGGTAATTCCATATTGGTGCGTATCGCTGATGACGTTTGAATTTTTTTTTTGTCATTTTGCTTTGGTTTTTATTTTGTTACTATTTTAACCGACTTCATTCACATTACAGATGCTTCAATCTCGATATTCTGAAAAGCCCGAGAAAAAAATTATGAATATCCCGTAAATATAAGTTTATACCTTCCTACTCCACATTCAAGAAAGACCGTTTCACACTTCACAGGTTGTGTATTGAGTAATTTCTATTCGTCAATAAGTCGTCTATTGAATAATTTCTATTCGTACATAGAGGGTTATTTACTTGCGCATTTATGGTACTCCTTGAAGTTTGTGGTACTTCTCTTAGCAAGTATGTAATATATTTATAGCAGTTTTATACTTTTATAAAATCAACCAGTTATGCCACGGGCAAAATATTTTGTATTTTACACTATTAAAAAATAAAAATTACTGAGATACTCTTTGAGCAGGTCACGACGAAGATCATACTCAATAAAGGAACTGATTTATAATCATCACCATTCAAAACTATCATTTTTTAGTTTCATGCGGTCGGTAAAAAATATATTTTCTCGATTTTTCGAGACATTTTAAAAAAATTGAATATTGCTACAAGTTAAATTTAAAATAAAATATAGGATCGTTACCTTTTGACCGACAAATTTAAAAAATAATTTTTTGTAACTAAACACTTTCAAACTGCGAACACTGGTAGAATGTGTCATACAAAACATGTTTTACTCGCAGAATTTTTGAGAAAAACTTATATTTACGAAGTTATTTCACGTTTATGTTCTCGTATTTCGGTAATTTCAACCAATGACGTGTATTCAGTTGAATAAAATTACTGCCGTTGTTTGTCAACAACAACTATCGGTGGTGTATTTTTCGTTTGTCACTGTTATTTATGACATCGTTCGTGCGTTTGTACTGGTTTTAAGGTTTGGGGTTAGGGTTAGGGTTAGGGTTTTAGGGTTAGGGTTAGGGGTAGGGTTTTAGGTTTTAGGGTTAGGGTGTTAGGGTTAGGGTTTTAGGTTTTAGGGTTAGGGTGTTAGGGTTAGGGTTTTAGGGTTAGGGTTAGGGTTATAAGGTCAGGGTTAGGGTTTTAGGGTAAGGGTTAGGGTTAGGGTTTTAGGGTTAGGGTTGTCATAAATAACAGTGACAAACGAAAAATACACCGCCAGAAGTTCTTGTTGACAAACAACGGCAGTAATTTTATTCAGCTGAATACACGTTGAAATTACCGAAATTTTACAACTTTAACGTGGAATAACTTCGTAAATATGTTTTTCTCAAAAATGCTAAGAGTAAAACATGTTTTATATGACACATTCTACCAGTGTCCGAAGTTTGAAAGTGTTTAGTTACAAGAAATTATTTTTTTAAATCTATAGGTCAAAAGGTAAAGATCCAAAATATATTCTAATTAGTTTGTATAAACAATGACTTATGGTTTCAGTAGCTTACTAAACTTTCATGAATAAAAATCATGTTTATTACTTTTAGTTTTGTATTTACATATTATATGTATACATTCTTTACCTTCAATTACTATAGTTAAGATACGCTATCAATTCAATTAAATACAAAACAGGTTGTGCGGTAAGTTTGCTTCCCAACCATATAAAGAAGCCTGTCGTGTGTGTGTGTTTGTGTGTGTTTCTTTCCCACCACCACTTTACAACCGGTGTTCGCATGTTTTCGTTCCCGAAACTTAGCGGTTTGACAAAAGTATCTGACAGAATAAATACGAGGTTTTAAAAAATTAGTCCTAGGGTCGATTCGTTCGACTAAAATTCCTCAAGGCGATGTCCCAGTATGGCCGCGGTCTAATGACAAAAACGAGTAAAAGGTAAAACATAATAGATAAATAATGTCATTAATTGTGAATTTCTGAATAATACATTCTAATCCAATGAATATTTTTGATATAATTTAAATTCAAGACAACCTTGTTTGTTCACTCACCAAAAATTTACGATGAGTATATAATGCTAACGAGTCGCCCTGTATTCTTTCATTAAATTTTGCGCAGTAAAGCTTCACGTCACGTCTGATATTTTGTCGAAAGAAGTCCCTCTAAGTTGCTTCATGTGTTATACTTTTCTAGTTTATCTGAGACCATGCAGCGAAACTTGAAATTAAATTGGAAATTAAAACAAGTTAGATAAAATCCAATAGTATGAGGCAAATATTGGTTTCAAGTTTTGGCACAAGGCAAGCAGTTTCGTGGTACGGGGTAAATTGATTACATCGACCCCATTTATCAACTGGTACTTATTTTATGAAAGGCAAAGTCGACCTCGGCGGAATTTGAGCTCAGAACATAAGACGGATGAAATGCCGCTAAGCATTTTGCCCGGAGTGCTAACGATTCTGCCAGCTCGCCGCCTTTATGAAGGTAAATATTTTAGTAAAAAATAGGTTAATCTGAAATCATTCGGAGGGAAGGAGCCGATTTAGCTTTTCTACACAATTACGTGGTATTTAAATCAAATTATGAAACATTGTGTTACTATTTTAATATGGCGGAATTTTTCGACACAGTTATTATTAAATTTTGGATTTGTGGAAATGTACAATCCAAAGTCTATTCTTTTGCAGGAAAAAATTGTAATAACCAGCAAATAATAATCTTAATGCTCGAATATGAAATAAACAAAATTCACTTGCGCCCTCTCGTTTTGAACTTTTAACGACCCCCCCCCCATCCCACTGATTTGAAAAGCTTGTAAACAAATTCGGAATAATGTAAATTTCATGCAAAACGTTTTAGGTATAGAATTCGCTTCACTAACGTGCACGGCAATTTCAATTATAAAACTTGCGATAAAAATAAAGGAGATTTGAGCTACGGCCGTAAATATTTGTTAGATACAGTGAGAATCTGTTTTCGCGCATATTCTAATGAATTATATGACAGGAATCATAATCTGTATCAGTGGCGACTCCGACACTCGGAGTATAAATTTAGTAAAGTGAACATGCATTTGCAAGTTGATTTAATTTCTGCAAGCAGTGACTTCAAACATGTAATTGCAGCCAATAACTCAGGCTCCTTTTATTGAGCCTTGGTCGCAGTTCATTTATTTTCGTTCAGCGTCATTCATAGCAGACGTTCTCGCGACATCGTTCACACACACCTCACTCGGACTCAGAAGTTACAGCCTGAGTTGTTATCTGTAATTGTAAAAATCAAAAGTAATCCAAATTCAATGTTTTATTAAAGCCATAAATTTCTCTAGAGATTAGGATTTAAATTCCAATCTATGAAAGGTTTCCATCCTACAATATTTTTAAGGGAACGAAAAATTATCCAGCAACTCGGGCTTATACGAACGAGCCTGGTAGGTGTAAAAGACTAACTGGCATCTCTTGTCAAGAGTACGGGCGACAGTCAGATCACCGGTGTTTGTTGTGCACTCCGCTGTAGTTATTTCATTGCTGTTGTTCTGTGCGTCTGTGTAAAGATCAGTTGTGTTTTGCAGGGTTGCTTTATTTTCCCCTTAGCTTAGAAATGGAGAAAGACATATTAAAACTATATTTCTGTTTCATTGTTAAATTATCAGTGCACATATAAGTCTGCGGTGCGCATTATCACTCTTACCTTCTTTTATATATGTGTCTTATGCGAAATCTGTGGTGAGCTCGAGTGACGCTGATGACCTGGAGTCGCCTCTGATATATATGTGTACATATATGAATATATATCATGTATATACATACATATGTATGTATACACACACACATACACATTAAAGGAAAACAAAACTATGGAAGGACGAGCATCTCAGGTCAGTGAATTCTTTTATATACTGTAAATTCCCTGTCTGGAACTTTCTTGCATATACACCTTGTCTCTGATGACGGAATACCCAGTGTATGGATATATTGATCCATCATCTGTGATATCCCAGAAACAGCTGTGAAGCATTAATTGTTTTTACTTCTCCATTTTTGATTCACCTTACTCTAATTAAATATTCTGAATGACCTGAGATACTCATCCTGCCTTGGTTTTGTTTTCCATTTCTTCTAAAATATACCAGCTGACTTGGAAGCCTACAACGGATCCCTAGCTCCAGCCTCAGCTGTGAGCTTGGAACCTAAATGATGACCAGTTGTGGCATTTACGCAGTGTACCTATTGGTTCAGATCATCAGTGATATATATAGGGTGTCCCCCCAAAAATGTATATACACTTTAAATAATTGTAAAGTAGGTGTTTATTGAAATACATTTGATTTTCAAATTTTAATAGACTCTACATATATTATTTTATTGTTTTGTAAACGCCTTTTTTCTAACTGACGTTCGTTCTGGTCCAGTGGTCAAGACACAGCTGACAATGTGAAGCAATGGAATCGCAAACATCACGAAGCAATTTGTTTGCTATTTGTGTGCATTCTTGTTCAATGGCGTCTCTCAAATCAGCGACTGTTGCAGGTTTCATAGCATAGACTTTCTTTTAGGTATCCCCATAAAAACAGTCTAGTGGTGTGAGGTCTGATGAACGCGGAGGGTATTCAACGAAATCCCTTCGTCCAATCCACTTGTTTGACAAGATCTCATCAAGGAAACGCGATGGTAGTGTGGGGGTGCCCCATCTTGCTGATAATAACTCCTCATCTTCAGGGTCTTCTCTAATGCTTGGCATGACAGACTGTTGCAGCAAGTTCAAGTAAACGGGACTAGTTACAATAGCATCAATAAAGAATGGCCCAATTAATCCTCTTGATGATAAGTCACACCACACTAAATTCTGGTAAATTAACATGGTGCTCCACCTAACACGCGGATTCTTAGGTCCCCAGTAGATGCAATTGTGATGGTTAATTGAACCAAGTTCCATCTGTAGTAAATCCTTCGCTCGATTTGATCATTTAATTAAAATACTGCACTCTTGGGTCTGAATCATCGTCATTAATAGTATTGACTAATCTTGGAACGTAACTTTTCCATTGAAAACGCTTCAAAATGCGCTGGACCGACGATTTTGAAATAACTACCTCACGACTCGCTTGCCGCACAGATTTTCTTGGACTTTGGTGATACGTTTCCAGCACCCCTTCTTGCTTTGTTGGGGTTGTCGATATTCATGGTCTTGTGGACATTCTGAACAGTTCTATCGGGTTCAAACTTATCTCTAATTCGAGTGATGGTGGATCTGTTTGAATCTACCTTCTAAACTGTCATTGCACTTCAACTGCGATTTCACACTTCCAGTAGCATTTTAGAATGAATTTCATGTGTTCAAAGCTTAGTCTGACTGCCATCATTAATTCTAATGGATTTAATCTGGAAAGTAAAAACATCAATTGAGTTATCAGCTACTAAAATGTGTATATATTTTTGGGAGGGACACCTTGTGTACACACACACACACACACACACACACACACACACACACACACACACACATACACACACACACACACATAATACATACATATATACATATATACATACATACAAGCTCTTTCATGAGAAGACATACTCCTTCTGGAGTAAAAATCTGGAGTGAAGAGAAGGAGTTTAACCAAGATGCTCTGTAGCTGGAAGAAATCCGAAGAAGTTATTCCTCCTTCGTTACATCCAAGTCATACAACATTGATGTGAAATTCTTGCAACTGTGATCCAGAAACTCCAGAATGGAAAAGAACCTGGAAGAGACTTGATTATTGGATATTCTACCGACCATATCTTATCAATCTGTACCAGCAAGCTCTCATTGGGAACAGTAGCATACCACACTGGTTAGCTCTGGCAGAGACAAAATTGATCCCCAAATGCCAAACCACCGACATGGCAAAAAACTACCGGCCAGCTGTATGCCAGAACTTAATGTATAAGATATATACAGCATCTTTAAACCTCTTCCTCCAGGACCAGGAACAAGCAGCTGGGAAGAAGGGAGTCTGGGAATATGCCGAGCAATTGTTAATCAACAAAATTGTGACGTCAGAGTTGCGAGAGCATAGGAGAAACCTAGTTTCAATGTGGCTAGACAACAAGAAAGCTTTTGACTCTGTTCCCCACTAATGGATGCCAGAAGCCCTTCAACTTGATAAAGTTCCAGTGAGAATAGTCAAAGCCATAGCTGACCTGATTTCATCGTCGGCTACCATCTTGAAATTAAACACAAAGAGTGACTGTATTATAACCGATAGAATACAGTATCGCAAAGGCATACTCCACGGAGACAGCCTCTTTGTGATGTTTATACGTTCTGTAAACCCCTTGTCATTCATGTTAAGGAAGTCTGAAAAATATCTCACTGGTTCACAAGGAAACAGAAATACCAAAATTACACAGTTTCTTTGTGGATGACTTGAAACTTATGCAAAGAATATGCATGAGATGAAAAAGAGTTTTGGCCTAGTTACAACATTCTCAAAAGATGTAGGGTTGGGGCTTGGTCAGGATAAATGTTATCATATGGTTGTGAAAAGGGGGGGGACTATAAACCAGACTGGTAACATCTCCATCAATGATTTGACTGTTTCCCCTGTGTCTGACGAGGACTGTTACAGGTATCTAGAGGTGGATGAAAATATCTTACAATGGCACCGGTAACAAAACACGTGTCACTAAAGAATATTACAGCCGAACACAGAAAATTTGTATCTCAGAACTGTTTGCATTCAATAAAACAGTAGCCAACCATGTTTTTGCAGTGCCAGCATTTGGGCTGCTTGATTGGACTCTTGATGTGATCCGAGCCATTGATATGAAAACCCGAAAAATACTAATAAGCACACATAATTTCCACATGAACAGTGACGTAGACCGCCCTTACCTAAAACGAAAACAAGGCAGCAGAGGCTTAACATCGATCCAATATGCCTTTGAATGTTATATCAAATCCCTTCGGCAAGATTTTTTAACCACCAAGTGTCGAAGTGCATCCCTTGACCAAGTTTGCATACATGAGGCTGATAACATCAAAAGACTTGGAAGGCTGCTCCTTGAGCAACATTCTTTGTCTAATAACCTAGAAAACGTGCCCAAAGAAGTCGTATGACTCTACCGCAACATCAGATGATAGGATGAGCCTATATGCGCAGAAGACTATGCATAGTTATGTTAGTTGAAAGCTCCGAGATGATAGTAACATCGATCATGAAAGCAGTTTACCATGGACCAATAACCGGATTACTACCTCCCACTTTGAAGGGTATGCGTTTGTAATCCAGGATCAGGAAATATCCACCAAGTACCTGATGCATAAAAGAAATAGTAATGCAGGAAAGCAGTAAAATTTGACAACCGATGCAGACTTTGTGGAGTTAACACCGAAGATATCACCCATATTATAAGCAGCTGACAGAAAATATCATCACGGTATTATCTACCGATGAGTCATGACGTTGTAGCTAGGACACTCTATAATGAAGGATAACCCGGAAGATAAAGAAATAAGAGCCCACAGTATGGTAGAAGCCATAGCCATTCATAATAAAAAGGAGTACATCCGACTTGATAAAATGATTTGGAACAGAAAAGAGAAACTGTGCACTGTTGTGGAAATTAGCTGTCCAGCGGATGTTAACATAAAGCTGTGAGAAATCCGCAGTTACTCCATCCAGATTACAAGTTCAAGTTTATATCTGTATTGTGGGGGCTCTGGGATATGCAACACACTGCCTAAATACCAATCTTGAGAAATCAAGCTTCTCAAAACCAGAAAGGAGAAAGCTAATTCGAAGACTACAAATCCAGTTCATCACTGAAACTGTAATAATCAGTAAAACTTTCCAGAAGTTTATAATTTAATTATGAGCATGTTTACATATGCAACTATATGCATGAGAATACATACATAAAGCAAAGTATACAAATCTGTTCATATACATACATACATACATACATACATACATACATACATACATACATACATACATACATACATACATACATACATACATACATACATACAAAAATACCCCGTTGTTGATGCTGAAATTCCAATGAAGGAGCCTTGAATCTAGGTTAGAAACCGGCTCGTTCTCTATTCGCAAGAAATCTTGAATTAAAACTGAACAATGACATACACATTGACACATATGTTAGCATAAAGCTAAGGTTAGTGGTTTTCCAAACCTTAACTTTGAAGATATTTGACATCTTCTTTATACTCACTCAAATTTGACTATATTATTTTACGTGTATTTAGGGTAAGACAGAATTTTCTTTGATACCCATATATGTGATAAGGAACTGGCGTTTAGTTATTGATTGATGTTGTTCGGATCTTTCTTTCATGTAGTTTTCTCCATTTCTGAACAGCTCTTAGCTTATTTTGTCATCTATTTCTCTAATTGTGCATGTGAAAAAACAAGTCCTTTTGAGTCCCTTAATTTGCTCTGTATCAGATTCAGAATTTTTATACTTGAAGAATTTTATGCTCGTTTTTATTCAATTACAAATCAGAGATTTGGCTAAAAGATACACATACATACATACACATGAACGCATTATATATATATATATATATATATATATATATATATATATATATATATATATATATATATATTGTCATGAATTGAAATGCTACTGATGAAGCTCAATGACGCAGAAATGCGCATTTAGCGTTCTGCTACAGATATTATGTGTTATTCACAGCCCCTTTATAAGAGATATTATTTCCGGTTGAATACCATAGTTAACTTGACTTTACGTCATACACACACATACACACACACACACACATAGATAGATAGATAGATAGATAGATAGATAGATAGATAGATAGATAGATAGATAGATAGATAGATAGATAGATAGGAAAAATTGAAAATGGAGACAAACACTCAAGATGTTATTAAATCATTTATGTCTATATATCATCGACATATGTTTTCGATGGATGCATTCAAAAAACATCTGACAGGATAAATAATGTTGAGCAATGCATCAATCTTATTAGGGAAGATATAAACAACAGTGTTCATCAATAGACATTTTAACATATAAAAAACTCCGACATATGTGATGCCTATATATATATATAGAGGGAGTGTTTGTCCAGGATAGGACTACACAGCCACAGCAGGAAATGTATCAGGACATGAAATGTAAAAGCCGGACTGGACTATTTTATGCGCAACTCCATTGTCTCCCGAGACAAAAAGGATGCCAACCAATATATATATATATATATATATATACCTATATATATATATACACGTGTTCAGTCACACACTCCTACATACATAAGCATACATACACATACCAACGCACAAGTACATACACACATCCATAAACATGTATATACATACTCATGCATACATACATACACATACTCACACATACATAAGCACATTCATACATACATAAATGTACATGCATATACATTCAGGAACACCTACAAACATACACGTATATACATATATGGAAAGCGAAGTTGTGAAGGGAACGCTAAAAATTGGAAAATGTCGTTGAGGAAACAGACACCATAGGGCGAGAGAAGAAGAAAAGGATCAGAGGAAGAAAGAGGGAGTGAAAGAACAAAATTAAAGAAGAAAGGGAGGAACGAGCAAGAAGAGAATAGAAGACAGATAGAAAATAAAAGATGAAGGGAAGAATATGGGTTATGGGAAGTAAGAATAAAGAATAACGATAAGTTGCAGAAATTGTTATTAGGTGAGGGGTAGATATTATTTGAAAAAGAAAGCGGAAGAGTGTTTTCTCCAATATAAACACCTGTAAGCTCGTTCATTAAATGTGTTTACCAGTTTATGTTTAGAAAAGAAGATAGATAGTTGCTCGTCTGTACAAAGAGGACAAAAGGATTTCCTTTTATCATAGGGGAATGATCTGGATAAAATTTTCCAATCTAAAGAAAAAGTTTGTTGGAGTCTTTAAGGTGCCAAATTATGTATGTATGTATGTATGTATGTATGTATGTATGTATGTATGTATGTATGTATGTATGTATGTGTATACATATATATGTGTGGAGGCACATGGCCTAGTGGTTAGAGCAGCGGACTCGCGATCGAGGGATCGGGGGTTCGAATTCAGACCGGGCGATGTGTATGTTTATGAACAAAACACCTAAGCTCCACGAGGCTCCAGCAGAAGGTAATGGCGAACTTCTGCTGACTCTTTCCTCCTGCATCTAGCTGCTCACCTGCGATGGCCCGGTGTCCCATCCGGGTGGGGAACCTATACGCCAATGAAACCGGGAAACCGGCCCTTATGAGCCAGGCATGGCTTGAGAAGGAACAAAACAAAAATACATATATATGTAGGCATAGGCGTGGTTGTGTGGTAAGAAGATACGTGGCTTACCTCCCTACCACATGGTTCCGGGTTCAGTCCCATTGTGTGGGCACGTTAAGTGTCTTCTACTATAACATCGGGTCAACCAAAGCCTTGTGAGTTGATTTAGTAGAGGGAAACTGAAAGAAGCCCGTCGTATATATATATATATATATATATATTATATATATATATATATATATATATTATATATGTATATATTTACGTATGCGTGTCCTTGTGTTTGGGTTTGTCCCCCCCCATCACTTGATGACCGATGTTGGTGCTTTTATGTCCCCATAACTTAAAAGTTCGGCTAAAGAAACCGATAGAGGCTTACATAGAATTAGTCCTGGGGTCGCTTTCTTGAAATATCCAGTAAAACTATAACTTTGTTTTGTTTACCTTATCTTTTTTGTACTTAACCGTATATCTTCACGTCGTTCCAGCCTTACCCAACAAGTCTCTTTAAAGTAATATCATACAATGCTTCACTAAAACTACTCTAGTTTAATATACATACAGTATATATATATATATATATATATATATATATATATATATATATATATATATATATATATATGTATATGTGTGTGTGAGTGTTTCGTTTTTGCATTTGGTTTACAAAATTCTTTATGTGAATTCGTGTGTTGAAGTATATTTTATTGTGTCTGAAGAGAGTAATTTCTTTTAGTAAGTTATTATTTAGCACACTCACTGGTTCGATTCATATACATACATACATACATAAATACATAAAACATATATACATACATACATACATGCATACATACAATTATATATATATATATATATATATATTATATATATATATAATATAATATTAGGGTGATGTAAAATAACTTATTTCAAAAATTGAAGACGCCCCTAATTTATTTAATTTAGTGCAAAAAAATTAACATGCAAAATTTCAGCAGAATTGAAAACATTTTAGAGGTTACTACCATCCACTGAACATTTTATATATTGTTATTTTTTCAGTTTGTAAATAAATACATTTATTTATTTTGCAGATTTCATCACTCTGAACCTCTTTCCGTAAACCTTCTCATCCCTTTCATTACTATAGATACCGTGGCCGAACATTCTACAATCATTTCTTTGCTGCGTCAGTGTAAGTGCGGCGTCACTGATTCAGTATCGTTGTTGCCTTCGCTGAGAGTGGTTGTATAGAACTATAGCTGTGGCTGATTTGCACTCATGGAGCGGCATACACGTCACAAAACAGCTGTTTGGTTTATAGGACATCCTATAGAGTCCTTAAAAAAACTCAGCTTCCATCTAAGAGGGAAACATTAGCATTGTTTATGAACTACAAGAACAACAAAAAGCAACAGGTGATAACAGCGACTTTGTCGACTGCGTGAAATGCTATGGAGGTGTGGGAAAAGGCACGCATCTCAACAATGTTGAAATGTCATGTCGTGGAGAGAGTAAAGAAACTTAACGAGTGGGAGAAACTAAAGAACAGAAATAATAATACGAAGCAATCATCTACAAAATTTCAAAAACTAGAGTGCTGGTAAAATGAATTGGAAGATCTGTTTGACTTTGCACATGCAAGTGCACTTGACATGATAAAAATAGATGAAGATCGTGAGTTTTTGATGCTGCAACGACAAAAAGGAAGAAAACGCAAAATGGCTGGAGGGGATAAAGTTTTTTCACAAATGGAAGAGATTGCTAAAGAAAAGAAA
The DNA here is from genome assembly GCF_006345805.1 of Octopus sinensis. Classification (NCBI taxonomy): domain Eukaryota; kingdom Metazoa; phylum Mollusca; class Cephalopoda; order Octopoda; family Octopodidae; genus Octopus; species Octopus sinensis. Next base: position 79,568,848 of record NC_042997.1, read on the forward strand.
ACATTGCTTGAAAAGAAAAGAAAGAGGGAAACAGCCGTTTTCGAAACAGCAGTGCTCTTAGGTTCAAGTCCTTCAAATTTGAATCATGATAGTTCAACATCAGAAGAAGAATTTGTTGCTGACCCTCAGCAGATCAACTGCGAGACAAAGTAGATCAAAGTCTAAGAGTGCAAAGCTTGTGGATTCTTCAGTGCTTGTACCTCATGATGCTGCAAAAGTAAGTGATAGAGCTGCTTCGCCAATCTTGATCCAAACAATCAATGCTCTTGGACAAAACCCTGAAGAATGCAGTGTTAGTTATTCATCGATACGAAGAGCAAGACGATAGAACCGCAAGACAATGGTAGAAAGTTTGAAGCAGGATTTTGAAAAAAAATTGCCCTCTCGAAATACATTGGGACAGCAAACTAACAGAAAATGTTGAACGGCTGCCAGTTCTAATTTCCGGCCAAGGAGTTGATCAGCTTTTTGGTATTCCCAAACCTGCTAGAGGAACTGGTCAAATCATTACAGATACTGTCCACCTGTTAGTATTGGAGTGGAATATATCTGACCAAGTGAAGGGCATGCCTTTTGACACCACTGCTTCCAACACAGTTTCTAAGAGTAGAGCTTGTGTGTTACTAGAGCAAAGATTGGATACAGATATGCTGTGAATATTTTAAATCTCCCTCAAAATAAAATAGTTAGGAAACTTAC
>NC_042997.1:79574546-79577046 GCF_006345805.1 Octopus sinensis
TAATAATAATAATAATAATAATGAAAGGAAATGTGTGGCGCCTCCTCATGGGCTGATTAATGATACATCTAGTGATGGTGTTACAATAAAATCATTGGTAATTGCGCAACCTGATAATCGCTACCTCATATTAGTGACAATGAAAAAACAAAATATTGTGAAACTGAAGCCATTGATGGTAATAGTGTTAAACCCTGTAGGCTCAGCGATTCTGGTCCGGCTCCAGCCTGTCGATATCCAGAAAGGGACCACTACACACAGCGTAGATGGAGTGGTCATGGAGTGTTACTACCTGAGCAACCCGGTAGATGAAAATGGTGCTCAAATTAGGGTTTACCGACAACGTATGTATGATGATCATTGGAGATAAAGGGATTGTTTCAACTCACGGAACAGAGACTATGTGATCAAGCTGGAGCAATAAGAAAAATTTGTTGGTTCACAGAAGTAGAGCTCGAAGCTATCAAAAGACGGGTTATGGAAAATAGCAGCAGAGATAACAATGAAAATGCAGTTCTTACTAATAAGAGTAATCTCATAGCACAGGAAAGGAGTAGTGATTGTTTACTTGATGAGAGACATATAGATGATCTAAAAGAAGACAATAAAACTAGTGGCGACATGACAGATGAACAAAAGGTAATCTACGACAGAATAAAGGCAAGACTACAGGAGAACGATAGCGACATTATTTGCAACCATAAAAAGGTTGATCGACGGAAATAGAACCAAGAAACGAAAAATGTCAAGAAAATTCTGAAATACATCAGAACAAACAACACAGAAACAAATAATTTGATCAAGGCAAGAAGTATTGTTGTAGCAGAAAACGTTGGTGTTGATATCAAGAAAAAGAAACATAATGGGAGTAACAAAAGAAAAGATCCATGGCGGAAAAGAAGAAACCAGCCGCTGTTAGACATGCTCTCGGAGGAAATATCTGTGTTACATCGAAAATAGAAAGGAGAGCTTAAAAGCAAACAAAAATACAGGGCGCTGAAAAGGAAGTATAATAATAAAAGGGCCTGAAAGTAGTAATGGAGGAACTGAAGCAGTACCTAGTTGCAAAGAAAGCAAACATGGTAAGATACGACCAAAGAATGAAGGGTTACCACCAAAACAGGTTATTCAGAGTAGATCAGAAGAGATTCTATAAAGAAATAAACGGTGAGTGTACAGAGGAAAAGTTATACCAGATAGCATTGAAAGTCAAAGGTTTTGGAGTGACAACTGGAGCAAAGACAAGGAGCACAAAAAGGATGCTGAATCGTTGCAAGAACTGAAACAAACAGTAGTCTGTCCAAAACAGGCAGAACTAGTCATTTCAATTAGGGAAGTGAAAGAAATCAGCAAAAAATGAGCAACTGGAAGTTTCCGGGACCACATGGAGTTCAAGGATACTGGATCAAAAGATTCGGTGAATGTCATGCACAAATAGTTGCGCAACGTAACACCTTGTTACACCAGAGTGGTTGACATTGGATAGGACATTAGTGTGCCTGAAAAACATCGAAAAAGGCAATACGATAGACAATTATAGGCCGATATCCTTTGACTCTGTATCTTCTGGAGGAGTTACCTCAAGCCTTTATATATTAATAATAATGATAATAGTAATAATAATAATAATAATAATAATAATAATAATAATAATAATAATAATAATAATCTCAAATTTTGCCATAAGGGCAGTAATTTTGGAAAAGGAGATGAGTTGATTACATCGGTCCCAGTGTTCAGCTGTTACTTAATTTATCGAACCCGAAAGAATGAAAGCTAAAGTTGATCTCGGCGAAATTTGAACTCAGAACTTAGCGAAATACTGCTAAGCATTTCGTCTAGCGTGCTAACTATTCTGCCAGCTCACCGCCTAATAATAATAACGACGAGGGTCTCTGCTTGCTTGTGAAATTAACGTGCAAGTGGCTGAGCATTCCACAGACATGTAGTTCTCAAGGAGATTCAGCGTAACACAGATTGTAACACAGGTTGTTAGGACGCCGGGCAAAATGCTTAGTGCCATTTCGTTCTGAGCTCAAATTCCTCCAAGGTCGACTTTGCCTTTCATCCGTTTGGGCTCGATAAAATAAGTACCAGTCAAAATTCCTGACCTTGTGCCTAAATTAAAAATCAGTATTGTATATATATAAAAGTTCTGAACAGCTTTCCAAATGTTGTTTTATTTATATATATATATATATATATATATATATATATATTATATATATATATATATATATAGGGTGATGCAAAAAAGGGGTTAAAAATTCTTTTTTTCAATTTACAGGGAGACACCCTCTTTTTGTATTAATATTCCTAAAAAAGAATTTTATGCGAAATTTGGTGTTGAAAAAGTGAAAATTAGCGGTTGCTACCAAGTTTTAAAAATAAATGTATATCAGTTTGTGCATAAAAATATTGTTTTGTTTATATTTTCGCCGGAACTGCTTTGATATGTACCTAGTTAACCTAGTTTGAAACGATGACATTCTAGGCTATA
>NC_042997.1:79589546-79612046 GCF_006345805.1 Octopus sinensis
CTTGGCGCAGGGCTTAATTTGAACAAATCTAAGTAGCTTAAAACAGGCCATGCCTATAATTTAAATGTTGTCTCTGTATGAGCCTAAGAAATTATGATAAGCCTAACTATGAATGAATGCCGTGTCACATAAGATAACCTAGACATAGTTGTGATTGGAGGTTTAAATATTTTACCTACCTCGAATCCTGCAAGAGATATATTGCAGACTTATAGAATCAGTATAAAATACTCTGATAGAATATGTAGAATCACCTACCAACGTCTGTACAAAACTAAATCCTGTAATCGGTCAAAATGAGGGAGATAGCTAAATAGTGACGGACGAAGGTTTAGTTACCCAAACGACAGCTGATACAATCAATAGCGATCACTGAGTTTTTAAGTATTAGTGAAATATTATTTGCAGAACTACTATCTTGAATTACGCTTTTTAATGCACTTCAGATAATACATTAAGTAATATCATCCAGATGGGAGCGTGTTCTGGTTATGCTCCTTAGAGTATAATATAATATAATATAATATAATATAATATAATATGTCTATGCATTTGTCTGTGTTTGTACCACTGTTGGCGCTGTATTTGTTATTGCTAATAACATAGCTGTTTTAATAATAAGAGATTGATAAATTTAGTACCACACTTAAACAAGTATTGGGAGGAATATTATCAACTAAATCCTGGAAGGCAGTACTCAGCACTTTATATTTTACTTGTTGTGTATGAGGGACAGGATTGTGACCATGGCTTTTGCATGCCCACTTGTATCGGTGAAACTGATATTATTAATGTTCCTCTTGAAACATTGTAAGTCAATACTTAGAGGAAATATATGAACAGAGAAGGCATTCTAGAGGGCCGACATTCTGTGAAAGAATGACAAGATCTGGGGATTTTTTTTTTTTTTGCAGAGCTTGTGGGTTTGGATATAAAAAGGATGATCGGAAGAGGAGAGTCATGTGAAGAAAGCGGAACATTATTTAAAAAAAGAAAAAAACTAGTACCTTCTTGACAGTCAAGATATCGGTGAGCCAAGTCAGCTGCCATTCGGTTGCGATTCCATTTTGGAAACATCTTTCTTTCAACGCAGTTGTTGTAACCTTTGGATAAGACATGACCTACCACAAAATCTAAATTCCACATGAACTTTCAATATATGAACTAAAGCCTGTGTTTTTTGTGGAATAGGAGGAGGTTCTCTTGAATGCTGTTCGTTATTCTATTACAATTTCCAACTGAAACCGTTTCACATTCATCATTAATTTTCTGATCAAGTCATGAAAAATACAATTTTATTAATTTTCCTCTCTATATGGGTTTAAAGCTTTATATTTTTGCATAATTTTATGCTAAATTTAATGTATAAACAGTTAAGTATCCGCTTATCACTCGATTGTTTAATCCTTTTCTGTGACTGTAATGTTTAATTTTTTTATTCTTTCCATCGAAGCTAAATAGTGATATATTAATTATACTAAAGTTTACACTTTCTTTCTATTTTTCAGATTTTAAATGAAAAACCTGTTGTGAAAATGCTACTGAGTCTACGCATGAACAATTTTGATTTCACCATGTCACATTTCGTGCATTTATGAAGAACCTGGTGTTTTTGACATCTTATTTTGCATACACGTGCGAAGAATTCACAAATATGAAATGTGATTTAAATATGCTTCACCTATAAAAATCAAAATCAGAAACTACTTGGTATAAGCGTATACCTGCATTACACAACTGGAACTTTACATTCCATGGTGCACCCCTGTCTTTGGTGCATTGAGTGAAATAAATACATTCCATATTTATAATTTTGTCGCAGTTGGTGAACTGGGAGAATCGACAGAGCGTCGGGCTAAATACTTAGTAACATCTCTTCCGAATCTCTACTTTCTGAGTTCGAATTCCTCCAAGATCAACTTTACCTTTCAGGATCAATAAAATAAACTATCAGTTGAGCTCTTGGGTCGATATGACCACCTTCAACTTAGCCCTTTTAAATACGCCAACATTTAAAACCGCATTTATGATATCGTCATAAAGACTTTCAAAGTTCAGTGTACTTTCTTTTAGAATTAGTTTATATCTAAATTAATAAACAAATTATCTTGCGGTATTAACTTGGTTTTACTTTAGATCGGTAATCTCATAAGTAGAGTCGTTGTTTCCGCCATTAATATTTATGTTCGCCATTAATATTTATGTTCGGTAGTTTTGTGAGCATTATTTTGTAAAATGAGGCATTTATTGTGCTAACACTGCATGAGTATTTATTATATATATTTATTGTGGCATTCTCTTTCCATACAAATACACACACACACACACACACACACACTCACACACACACACACACCACACATACAAAAACAGATACAGAACGCTTCAGAAGAAATTATATCAATATATATACGTATACACACACACATACACACACATACACACACACACACACACACACAGAAGACTACAGAAGAAATTATATCAATATACATATACTTATATACATAAATTTTTAGGGTAAATGTATATATGGTGACAGGAGGATTGACCCAGAATCCGCCGAACGAGTGGTCCTTACTGATGAAGGCTATGGAAATAGCCGAAACTAGACATTCAGTTTAAGGGATTCTCGAGTCGGTGTTTTGGGAGATTGTAGCTCCTCTGAGCGTATAAGTATTCGTCTATGTGCTTTTTCTACAGCATTAGAGCATTTTAGCTCATATTTCTAGCAATGTAGATGTCTTGACACTCTTAGTCGCTTTCAGTGATATTACATTGGACATAGCTTTTCATATTAATTTTTGTATACACATTAGCGATCCTCTAAATCACTCATAAATTTTTTATGGTAAGTACATATATGCTGACAGAAGGATTGGCCCACAATCTGCTGAACGAGTGTTCCTTACTCATGAAGCTTACAGAAATAGCCGAAACTGGATTTTCGTCTAAGGAATTCTCTTATTTCTAGCAGTGTAGGTGCCTTGACTCCATTAGTCGCCTTCAGTGACAATTATATTTTTCCTTTATGGTATTACATTGCACATAGCAGCTTATATTAATATGTGTGTGTGTGTGTATGTATATGTATGTATATATATATATATATATATATATTATATATATATATATATATATATATATATATATATATATATATATATGTATGTATGTATGTATGTATGTATGTATGTATGTATATATGTATGTATGTATGTATGTATGTATGTATGTATATTACCCTCCTTTAGCTATCATCGGTGAATATGTCTTGTTAGTTATAATTTTTATCGTAAGCTTATGCTCATTATTGACTCATTATTGAATCAAAGAACTTCTATGCATTATCATTCATTTGTCAACGAGCTTTTAAGGAAATTACCCTAAATTATTTTTTACTACTTTTGTTTTAACTAGCATTTTTTTTTACTATCTTCATTTCAAATTCATTCTTAACGTACATATCCTCTCACACACATGCTCAAACAAACGAACGAACACACAGATATGCACAAATATTTATATTAATTTAAAAGTTCAAACAAACAAAATTAAGTTTTATTTTCTAGTCAATATTTATAAGTAAATGATAGTTATGTAAAAACATTTCAGCGCGCATTTCGAATAAATATACTGTATTACATTTAGTATTTATTCGCACTGCACTCTCATATCTTAGTTCTGCGCTCTCATATCTATCTCAGTTGTGTGCTATTTAATGATTGAAGAGTAAATGGATATTTATTTGAATTTGTAAATATAAATTAAATCACGTTAAACCTTTTATATAATTTATTTTCAAATAAAATCAATATTTTTCTATATACGCTTTGAGTGATTTTTTACAGTCTGAATTTTGTCTTTTTTATTTTGTTATTTTGAATATTGATATCGATCACAATGTTGTGCCTTTTGGAAGCAAGTGAATGCTTAAGAGCACAAATTATCTTCCATGTTTTATGAGATTGCCATCAGTCTTTTCCCTTCATGCTTGTCAACAATTCTAATGGGAAAGGTATGAAAATTACAATTATATATACTCTTTCTCGAAAAAGACTGTCTTTTGCCAAGTAAAAAATTGGTAGTATATATCTACATGTTCTGAGTAGGTTAAAGCATTGGTGCTCTATGTACAGACATCGTAGTTGTCGATACAATAATTAATGGTTGTATACTGGGGTTGATTATATATCTCCTATCTTGCAAAATAAAATAAAAATGCTGCTGACCCCTATTCAGGCCTAATTGAAAGGAACATTGATCAAACAATTTCCATCTGCAACGATTAAGTCTGTTTGCGAGTATCGAGGACTACGTTTTTAATGCCTACTAAAGACGGTTGGGTGGGACTTGAATGAGATTTGGTTCCAACTTCTAGCAGGTATAGCAACCATTCAGAGGCTCCCTTATTAATTCAAGAGTGCCTAAATCAAGTAACATCCAATTGTTTATCTCGAATTTCAGTTCGTCAAGTTCCTATGGTGTTTGTTGCTTTGCTAACATTACATATTTCTCGTCTATCTAGTTCAAAAATAATTTACTTTATTATTAATATCACTGGGAAAGTTTAACTTCCCATTTAATTTAGCATCTCTTACTTGAGTTAAGTTCAAGGAATTATTTCCTTCGTCATAAAGGCGGCGAGATGATAGAATCGTCAGGACGCTGGGCAAAATCCTTAGCGGCATTCTGAGTTCAATTTTCAGTGAGGTCGACCTTGTCTTTCATTCTTTCGGGATCGATGAAATAAGTACTTGTGGAACACTGGGATCGATGTAATCGAGTAATCCACTTTTCCCAAATTTCAGGCCTTATACCTGGCTCCTGGGTGCCCTGGCATAAATCCACTCCACTGCAAGCATTCGGACTAGATCTTAATCCTTCGGCTAATCAAGTGAAAAATGTATTCCGAAAGCTAAAATGAATAAAGCAATGTGATTGAAATAGCAAGGATCAAGGATCGTAAGCTATGCCCGCTTTCTCTTTCCCCAGTATCGTTAGTTTATTTCTATAAAAACTATAAATAATTTTATTGCATGTGTGTGTGTGTGTGTGTGTGTGTGTGTGTATGTGTGTGTGTGTGTGTGTGTGTGTGTGTGTATGTGTGTGTGTGCGCGCACGCGCGTGCGAATGGATTTGAACGTTAGTGACTTAAAAAAAGACAATCACATTAACTTCAGTTCAGATGTCCTGGCGCCACAAACACTAGAAGCTCATATGCTGCTCCTCAATCCCAGTTAAGTGGAACAATTAGTATTTCCATTTTATTTTATATACATATATATATATATATATATATATATCTGTGTGTGTGTGTGTGTGTATGTGTGTGTGTGTGTGTGTGTGTGTTTGTACGTGCGTGTGTGTGTGTGTGTGTGTGTGTGTGTGTGTGTGTGTGTGCATGTTTTCAGATGAATTGGTTTTATTTAAGTGTTTCGTGGGGTTTTTGTAATTTTGATCTTTCTCTACAACTTTCGTTTATCGTTTTTGAAATTTTAACAAATTTGACACCCATTCAGTCATACGACAATGGAGTAGCAAGTTCAAAACCAAAAACAAAAACAAAAGCTGAAAGAAAAAAGAAAAACAACATTCTCGACACCTACTTCTCTTTGATTTCATTGAAGGTTCCCAAACTGTTAAACCTGCGCCAGATATGTGTGCTGTGTACAGAGAAGGCCTGCACAGAAATCATTTTTACAATTCAAGGAAAAGAAATTCGACTTTATAGACTCTCCGCGTCCCATCTGATCTGTTCAGCTCCATGAGAATCGATTGAACGAGCTCATCCATGAGAATTCGTACCAGTCTACTTGGGAATTGGCCTAGTAAAGGAGATACACTCATTATACTGTCGACCGCCACTTCATTCGATGAGTAGGATGCAAACGACCCGACTGGTGTTACGGTGTGCATCTTCAACACTACAGTGCTCGCCCGTATGTCGCTAATTTGACCAAAAATGCTATTTAAGAGTTCTGCACCCACTCTGTTCTTCCGATATAGCACCTTCAGTCACTCTCCAACAGGCTACGGGAGACCTTTCGTTCAACAACAATGAGGAGTTGAGAACATGGCCCGATGAATTATTCGGTGATTTCTACCGTCAAAACAATGACAAGATCGTGGAATATTGGTAAGAAGTCGTGAACAGTGAAGAAGAATATATTATTGACCGATTTGTTAAAATCGTGATGAAAAACAAGGATCTAAAATAAATGAAAAAAACAAACGAATTCACCAGACAACCTCACAACCCAATGTGTGTGTGTGCGCGCGCGTACATAAGCATGTATGCACACACACACACACACACACACGCATAATATATATGTGTAATGCAATAAAAAGATCATGTGTAATCGAAGATGATAATCCGAAAACATTCCAAAATGATAATCCAGGAGATCCTGAGTTGGTAATCGAGAACATAATTGGATATAGATAAAAGCGAGTCTGTCTGTGTGGCTGTGGTTAAGAATATATTCAAATACATAACAAGTGCGTAGACAATGACAAACACAGTAAGAAGTTTGGCACTGAATGAGTGAAGGAAATATATGTTGGACTTTTAGGACTTATTTGCTCTTGATCGGAAATTCTAAAAAAAAAAAGCACAGTGATATAGAGAGAGGAGGAATAAAGAGAGAAAATGAGAGAAAAAATGGAAAGGTAATTAGTCCATTTGTGTTTATGTAGATAGGTATGTCTATGGATTTGGTGAGTGTTTATTACTGGCATTTGTGAATGCGTCAGCGTCAGTAGTGTGTATATGTTTCCTTTTAATTGTGATAGTGCTTGTGTTTAAGTTGTGTCATAAAAAACAGGTGTGAGTATATGGTTGTATGTATGTGTTTGGCGTGTTTGCATTTAGCATGTTTGTGTATGTATGTGGGGGGATACTTGTGTCAATATAGATTTTTGTATATGTGTGCATATGGTCGCTTTTGAGCATGTACGAGTATCTGTGTGATTTTATAGTATGTAAAGCAGGTCAATGTATACGTGAATGTGTTTGATGTGTATTTAGCGCGTGTGTATGTATACGTGTATCAACAGCAGATAAGCAAGAACGTGTTATATTTGTTGAATAGTGATGGTATTAATGTACAATGTATGACAAAGGTAGATGTGCATTTATTTATAATTGTTTATATGCCAGTTGTAAATGTATTTGCGTGTATGAAAGAGAGAGGAGGCAGAGAAAAAAGAGGGAGAGAGAGGTTTTTGGATTGTGGTAGGTTAGCATGGCAAATTGCGTTTTCTTAAGTGTGAAGTGTGTATATTTGAAAAAGCGATTAGAAACGGAGCGATTGGTAACAAGGTGACAAGGAAGCTGACAGAAGTGCTGGAAATGGGGGAAGTAAATACAAACGCAGATGGAAGGCGTTGACAAAGGAAATAAAGGGACTTGAGCTATTCAATGATAATATATGTCACCCCGGAAAAGCCGCATATATGTCGACTTCATGGCTCTGTGGTGTGTCCAATACATTAGGAGAAGATCTGACCTGAACATAATGAACGGAAAGATTGGGGTAGTTTTACTTCACAAAGTCACCTCAGTGATCTATCGATCTATCGTAAAGATTGAGAAAGAAATGGGAAACAGGAGAAGTCAACACAGAAAAATAAAGAAACACAGAGACTGAAACTGCGCTTGCGCGCTGAATTTTGAAATGTTATAACATATAATAATGAGATACGTGTTATTTGTCTCTGAATTATAAGTTAGTTGTTAAGGCCGGTTACTGATGAGAATTCGCCTAGCAAATTATCTTATTTGCTAAAGAAATTTGAAACCTAGGTATAACCGCAAAAAATAACAAGGTAAAAGTTTTTATTTTTCATTTCCTTCGAAAATTGCTATAAAATGTGGGTTTGGTCGTTTTGGCTGCTTCTTCTAGCGTGTAAAAATGACCTGTTAAAGGGTAGTTTTCTTTTGTGCTTAAATGTACACTATTTTATATACATACATACATACATACATACATACATACATACATACATACATACATACTCGGTTTCACGGGGAAAGAGCAAACTTAGAAATACATATATATATATTATATATATATATATATTATATATATATATATATATATATATATTATATATATCAAATATAAGGATAAAATCTATATAAGAATTTATCAAGTAGTCAGCGTGAAAAACGAGTTAAGGGAAAAATTTATATAAAATATATAATTAATATATTCCCTTTTAAATACATGTATTATATTAAGAGCATTACTACACGTAAATGCCTCACGCTATAAAGGACTTTTAAAGTCAAAGCTGCCGTAATAAATATACAGTTTACCGACAGCGAGGGAATGCTACTAGGAAGTCGTCTCTTAAGAACAGATTCAGCCGCAAATCAGATGATTTCATAGTTAATGTACATAATCCACTTTCTAATCGTCAGTGCAGGCATAATCAGAATAGACATACACAAAAAAATGAACAAAATTCACATGCCAGACGAACACCAAATCTATCCAATAAAGCACATAGAAATGCTCACACTTATATAGCCATGTAAAAGACGGGATTTTCAAATTACTTCTCGGTACACGTGCATGTTCGGAATAATTCAACACTGAATATATGTGCTATGTTGGATACATTTGGTGTTCATCTGGTATGTGAATTTTGTTCATTTTTATGTGTTCTGGTTATGCCTGCACTGATGATTAGAAAGTGGATTATGTACATTAACTATGAAATCATATGATTTGCGGCTGAATCTGTTTTAAGAGACGACATCCAAGTTGCATTCCCTCGTTGTCAATACACTGTATATTTATTATGATAGTTTTGACTTATAGCGTGACGCATTTATGTGTAGTAATGCTCTTAATTGCCATATAAATGTGGCGGACCCATGGGGACGATGCTACTGTTGCTTATAGGCCCAAGAAGACATCTTCTCCAGCTGGCTAACGACACACTGTCTGTGTCTGATTAGTATTTGCGAAGGGAAATCATTGTTCCCATCAAGCAATAATAAATCTCTGAGCGAGAAGTAAACAGTAGCAGCATGGGATAAACAACAGTAGCATCGTCCCCTATGGGCCCGCCACATTTAATTGGCAAATATACTTCACGATTCCGTGCTGCTACTGTTTACTTCTCGCTCAGAGATTTGTTATTGCTTGTTTTCCTTTTTCTTGATCAGCGACAGTTTGTCACTGGAAAAAGCATATAACATTTTGCGTTTGGAATGAGTTCTCACCGCTAGCTGGCGATTATTACACACTGATGACGGGTAAATACCCAGAAATATGGTTCTGTGTGTATCACGTAAGGACGATGATTTCCCTTTGCAAATACTGATCAAACACAGACAGTGTGTCGTTATCCAGCTGAAGGAGATGTCTTCCTGGGGCTATAAATAAAAGTAGCATTCCCCTACGGGTCCGCCATATTTAGATTGCAAAGGGTGTAATAACCTATTTATAAAGGTAGAAATTCTAGGTTTTAGTGAAATGTTTTTAAATAACATAGATAAATAAATAAATGGAGTTAAATGCAGGTGTTATTCAAATCTTTTTACTTCCGACATATGTTTCGAAGAAAACATTGGTATTATTCCAGAAAGAAAAAAATGATGTAAAACAATGCAATCTTCTCACCAGAGAAAGAAAGAAATCAAACACATCAATAAGACATTTTAACAGAATGTAATGACTGCGTATATGATGAAAGGAACGCTAGCAATTTTTTTAAAAACACCGTTAATAGATATAATGTCAAAGGCAGTGTATAAAAAGAGGAGGAGGAGAAAGAAAGAAATTAGCAGAAAACTAATAGTGGAGAGATATAGAGCGATAGGTGATTAGGAATAAAGCTTAAAGTCTTGGAAGTAGATATATTTAGAGGAAATATAATTGTCTACCTTGGTAACGCAGTCTAGATTTAATACACATGACGAGGAGGCCAGTGAGAGACTCTCTAAGGTCTGTGAAACATTGGGGAGGTTGAGGTCTATCAGCGCTGGTGTATGAATGCGAGACCTGAACAACCTACTGCAGACATCTCCAATGTCCCGAGGGATTTCGCCTGCGATGCTTATATAATATCCTAAAGATCTTATGGCGATCTCATGTACCTGTTACGAGAGTACTGCAGTTGGTGAATATGATGAGTATCATGTCCATTATAATGAAACACTATGGTCTTGTCATCATGTCCGTTTAGAGGACACCCACATGCCACAACAAGAACTATATGGCAAACTGGAGCAAGGAAAACATCCCCGGTGCAAGCCATGCAATCATTTCAAAAACAATCTTGTGTGTGTCTGCTTCTCAAAAGCAAGCCGAAGGCGTGGTCACAGCGGTGTGCCTGTCTACCTATGTAATATCTGACATGGTTTCTCGTGCACCTTATAAAGCAGAGTGTGTGGTTTGGTTAGACATTCAGATGGTCGGGCCTCTGCTGCTGGGGTTGACTTGTGGTCGGTGTAGAATGACTTGTAAGTCCCTTGCATGCTTTAGGAGCAATATGAGACGTCTTCAAAAACTTTGAGACGTCTTCAACAATGGAAAAATTAATTGTGATGTTTGTTAGTGTGAAATGGGTCTAGCAAGTGGTCTAATTATGTGTGTGCGTGCGCGCGCAGGCGTGTGTGTGTATGTGTGTATTATATAATTCACTATATCACTGGTGCACGTTCGTTCAGGCAATTAAAAATAACTGCTACAGTCAAGATCTGTAGTCTTGATGGCTTGCATTGAAAATCTTGTATCTAAATCAACTGGACGTAGTTAGCAAGCATATCTTCGGTTCCATAAACTCAAAGCTTATACGTGCCGCTGACTTACTACAATGAAATAGTAATACTGCTGTAATTAAGTCGTTCAGTAGTATAGAAAATGAAGCACTATCGATTCATCTGGTACGGCGAAATTCAAATTATCAATCACAAAAGCCCTTCTCCAGTAAATTTTATAATTTGGTGAAATATTTTCTACAATTAGTGACAGATAATAATGACTATTATGCCTCTCTTATTTAATAATGACACCTTTCAGGTTAAAGGAAGTGAGTGAGAGATGAACACCTTCATTTGTAGTTTCGATGGGCCAAAGTTTACAAATTTTAACTACTTGTACATTTCAGTCATGCTTTAAATAATAAGTTTTTCAGTATAGAATTGTATGGAGATGACAGGATGGCAGTCATCCGCATAAATTGACACGATGTAAATACATTTAGAAAAACGTTAACAGAAATATAGAAAAAATTGAAGTTAAACTTAGTCCTAATTTAAGAATCGTCAACATTTTAGGCAACACACTAGACTCAACTACAGGGAAGCATTACCTTTACAGAAAGTCAAATGAAGACATATTATATACAAATAACTCTAATAGTCTACGCTAAATCATGTAAAAAAAAACACAAGAGCAATGTGAATAGGATATTGAACTGCGACAGCGAAATCATTTAGCCCCGCTGCACTCCACTGCAAGTACATAATCAAAGCGAAGACATTTCAAGAAAAAATTGGAAGAAGTGTTAAATGGACCACAGAGTAGTGTAATTAGGAAAAGGGAGAATAAGTACACAACGTTCGGATAATTGTCTGGTAGGAGTTGGGGATAATTATTTTACTGAGCACTGAAAGATGAAGTTTAATGAACTGAATTCGTTTTTCATGAGAACGGGTCGAATAATTTTTTCCCGAAAGACCTTCAAATGGTTAATTATTTTAAAAACTTGTGCATGATTGTTTACAGCGAACTATGCTTTTATAGGTATGTGTCATATTCAGATGGTGCCACATGACCAACCTATTTTATGACAAATTTTATAAGAGGGTTGTAACTCACTGTAGAACCAAGATCGAGCACAACAGAAAGTGACACGAGACCAGAACGTGAAGCCTAAATAAGTATGACGCGTGTATTGTAAGCTATAAGGCTGTGGCTGCGAAGGGGTTGTTTTGCGTCATCTAGAAATATGGTTCTTAATAGTTTACTGCATTTATGCGAGACGTGTGAGCATACTTGTGTGCTAAGAGAAAATTAAATTGTATGAATGTATGTATGTATGTATGTATGTATGTATGTATGTATGTATGTATGTATGTATTATGTATGTGTGTATGTATGTACGTATGTATGAATGAATGCATGGGTGTATATAAGTAAATTTGTGTGTATATATGTATGTATATATATATATATATATATATATATATATATATATATGCTCTCTCACACACACATACACACACACATATGTGTGTGTGTATGTATATGTGTGTAATTACATACCTACCAGCACATACACTTATATTTGTGAGTAGATAAATAGATAAATAGCTCGCTAGCTAAATAGGTAGCAATCTCGTTGGGAAGCTAGATAAAAAAATGGAGACAGACTAAGAAAGGCAGAGAGTGGGAGGGAGGTGGAGAGAGAGAGAAAGAACGGTGAGGCGATGTAAGAGGAGAAAACAAGAAAGATCGTAGAAAAATAAGCTATCAATATAGATTATCTAGGGCAGTGTATATTATTATGTATAGTTTCTTCGGACATTCTGGAGTCTATCTCGAAACACAGATACACAAAAGACACATGAACGGCCGTAAACATAGATAAACACTTGCATACACACATACTCAAAGATAGCGTGTATGAAAAACAAAAGAAGAAAGCTAATTATCATGTGTATTTAATATATTTTCAATGAGTGTAGATTGATTACCTTAAAGTTAATGATATATTAACGCAATGTTGTTTTTAAATGTACATGGTGAAGAAAGGATCATTAAAAAATATACATTGCTAATTATAACCTTTAGACTGCAGCAAAACCTGACGAGAAGGTCTTTGTATACAAGACGTCCAAAACCTACTACCATCAATAAAAGACACCACGTTTAGTATAAGGTAGTATTCTAAAAGAATAAGCTAGATTATGAAGCAGCGAGCAGCATAGAGGAAAGTTTAAAAGTAGCAGATTCGCAAAACCGAATACGAATAAGATCATGACATCCATCCATCCATCCATCCATCCATCCATCCATCTTCTCTGGAAGGGTCTTGGGGATAGAGTCTTCAGATACATCCTCCATAGGGTCATATCAGAAGCAATCGTCATTTGACTTCCTGCTGCGTTCCCAAGCGTGATGAAATGAGTCTATGGATACCATCTAACCATCTTGATCTTGGTCAACCCCTAAGTTTCCTGCCCGTTGACTCATCTTCAAGAATCCGTCTTGCGATCTTTCTCTGCGACATTTTTATCATATGTCCGTAGTACCGAAGCTGTGACCTCTCAATGAGACGTAGCGGCTCGTCTTGGAAAGACACCCTGATCTCTGAGCCACACATTCTATCGAATAACCTTACTCCAGAGATTCTTTGCAATCATACTCATTCGATCAGTACCCTACATTTATGGCCGTAGGTGAGGATATGCACAGAAACCGAACTGAAAATAGTAAGTTTGGCTTTTTAAACCATTCTGTCCTCTTCTGACCCTCTAGCATAATCTCTATCACCCAATATATTTCGCGTATACATTTCTTTACACTCAGCAAGAAAAAGCATCTGGATCTGCGATCGTCACATTCTGACACCTGTTCCCTTCCGTACCAGTTCCTATTCTCCTTCAACTTTATCTCTACTAAATCTTTACTTAAAGAATATCTCTTGATGTTCCGACAAGTGGTTAAAGAAAATTCAAGAAATCCATCTTCAGCAACTTCAAATAGATTCTGTCTTTATTGATGATATCACAAACGACATGGTAAGCAACAAAAGTTTAAATAGAGTTGTGAAAATTCATCCCAGTAATTACTAAATACGGAAGACTGGGGAACCGCCATGGAGATTTAGTCCAACAAATCGACCCCTAATCTTTATTATTTTTTGAAGCTTGGTACTTATTCTAATGGGGTCTTTTGTCAGGTAAATCATAAGGACGTAAACAAGCCAACTCGGTTGTTAAGCGGTGGTAGACGACAAACACACGCGCGATGGGCTTCTTTCCGTTTACGACTACCAAATCTATTTATAAGGCCTTAGTCGGCCCAGGGCTATAATAGAAGACACTTGTCTAAGTTACCACGTAGTGGGACTGACTCCAAGATCACATGGTCTGGAAGCGAACTGCTTAACCACAGAGCTACGCTTGTACCAAGTAGCTGTTATACAGAAAATTTACTCTAATTTTGCTTATTTTGTCAGAGCTAAAAACCGACAAAATATTGTTAAAAGGATTACAAGGTTCGGCTGAAAAGTCCATAGGCTGATCAAGTTACTCTCATGGAATGTGACCAAATAAGTTTATTTTTCATCATGGTTCCCCTTGCGATCCACACACTTCTTCCATCGGTGTCGCAGTGCTTGGATTCCATTGACGAAAACGCTTTCATCTTGCTCGTAAAAAAAAGAGTCCAACAGCAGATATGACGTCATCATCACTGTGATACTGGTTTTCAGCTGAGTGTTTTTTCATATTGGGGAACAGACGATAGTCAGATGGGTCCAAACCAGGAAAAGAGGGAGAAAAACCACAATCATGCACAAGTGCCATTGAAAACTAGAGCTTGTGTGCTGAAGTATGGTCTTGGTGAAACAAGACTCCTTTAGTCAATTTCCCAGGGCGTGTGGTCTTGATCGTCTTTCGTAACTGCCTTAACAAGTTGGTATTAAACTTTCTATTGATAGTGTGGCCATTTTGAAGTTAGTCAATAAACAAAATGCCTTTTGCATCCCAAAAAACAAGCTATCATCTTCCCTGCAGATGAAATGACATTGGCTTTCTTTGGAGCAAGTGAGGAGGGGTGATTCCAGTGCATGAATTGTCTCTTTGTCTCTAGCTGAAAGTGAAGAAGCCAACGCTCATCCTGCGTCAGGAAATGTTCAAGGAAATCAGTTGGATCTGCGTCAAACAATGATTTTCCCGCGGTGTAGTCAATCTGATGCGCTTTTGATCAAAGTTTTATGTAAATACGATCAATGTTATCCTCGGTTGTGGCAGTTGCAGGACAACAAGACCTTGGGTCATCTTCAAGAGTCTCCCTTCCCCTCCTAAATTCAGCTGCCCACTTTTGCACTGCTGATAAAACTGGAGTGTCTTCTTCTAATGTAGCAATTATGTCAACATGAATATCGTTGGAGTTAAACTGTTTTTCAGTAGGTACTTGGTAACACCAGGATGCCAAATTTTGTCCATTTTCAAGAGAAGTCGCTACTAGTTACATTTGAAGTTTCTTTTGGACAGTCAGCTGTGAGTATCCCTGGAAAGAAACATTGCAGTTATTTACGAGAGGGGTGAAATTAATGCATGCAAGATCTCACAGCTTTAGCATCACTCCTTGATAGTCATCCTATTTATTTTTCAGCCTACCTTTGTATTTAGAGAGTTATAAAAAGAACTCCCTTACAATGAGCTTTATCTTAATCAATACACAGTGATAAATTGATAAAGTTACAAAAAGTCAGGTTAAATTACAAACAGTATACAGTATTGAAATACTGAGGATGTCGGTTTTAACTTCTCTTCCCCCACTCTACGGTTGATAAAATCCGTTCTGCAATCGATTTACTGTTCTAACTAGATGCATGTGACTAGATGTGTGGCCAGTTACTAATGTAAAAATCCTCTATTATGTTCAATACTTTCTAAAATGCATGTACAATGAAATTTAAATTTAACAATACATTCCTAATTATTTTCTTAAAATTCTATTGTTTAAATTAACCAGCACGTTTCAACTTTGTAGCGATGATTTTCAACTCTGTGTAATTATGCAAAACAGTATTCACGAAGTATTCAACTGGTCTGAAACTTACTTGGTAATTTATCCAGCCACGCAATGTCTTGCTGGTTATATATTTACTTGCTATTGTTTAAGAAATAATTCATTTTATATTGATTTAATGGACACAAGAGGATTGACAATTACAATATTAAAAAAAAAAAACCTGAAAGCCGAAGTAAAAAAAAATGCTGACTTTTCATATTGTTAAAAGCCATATTTTGTAGTGTATGAGTTTGTGTAAGAGTGGCAGTATGGTAAGAAGCTTGATTTTTAACCACATCGTTGTGGGCTGTTCCACCTCGTGGCACTTCGGGCAAGTGACTTCTACTGTAGCCTGGATCCGACCAAAGCTTTAAGTGGATTTACCAGACAGAAACTGAAAGAAGCCTGTCATACACATACACACATAAACACACAAACACACACACACACACACACACACACACATGTATATATGTGTGTGTGTATGTGTCTTTATGTCTATGTTTTCCCCCAACATTTTTTGACAACCGGTGCTGATGTGTTTACGTTCTCATAACTCAGTGGTTCAGTGGGGGGAACATTTTTTTTTTCACAACAAATTCTGATACAGTCGGAATCTACGCCATTTGAAGCGTATTTGTAGAGAACTTCATTAAAAATACCTATTTTTCTGAAAGTTACTTGTTGGGGTAGATACGTGAAGGTACGCTGCAGCTAACTCCACCGGCTGCTGTATATCATTGCGCATGCGTTTGAGATGCATATTGCAAATATTGATTCGTGTGTTAAGTGAATCTCTTTTAATTTATGTGGAACCAAAATATCGAGCTTCTTAACGTTTCCAAGACATTTTAAGTGATTTTCAATTGCTGTGTGTGATACATTTAACCTCTCTGCAATCTCTTGCAGTTATATGACAATTATGGCTTTGATTCGGTCATCATAAACTTCAGTAGGTCGACCAGAACGTTGGTCATCTTTGAAAGAAAAATCTCCCGAACGGAGTTTTTAAAACCATTTCTCACATGTGCGTTCTGTTAAGCAATCAACACCATAAACTTCCAATATCTCTTTGTGAGCCTCAGCAGCTTTCTTGCCTTTACAGAAATAAAAAAAAAGCAAAATATGGCAAAATGTTCGTTTTTGCACTCTATGTTAAAATTGACACTAAACTAACTGCTGTAAACAAAATTACGTGCAATTTGCTTCTAAAGTAAGCTAAAGTAACAGCTATTAAACGTCAAAAGGAAAAAAATCATAACTTTGACAAAAGTCTTAAAAACATCGTAACTCTATTTGCGAAAAACGAAATTATTTTCTTGCCAACCTAAACCGCTGCAATATGAAACTTGAGAAACCAACACTTTCATTTATAATAAATATGCTATATTCTACTTTGTTCTAATTTGGTATTGAGTCCTTTATGTAAGTTTCAGTTTTAGTTCCAAAGACCAAATTTATCAGTACATTCATATAATACAATTATTAACATACATAAACACACATAAATACATGGTTATCCATATGCGTGTGAAGATGTATTGTATTTTAAAGTAGATCATTCAGTATGTTGTAGTATCAAATAGCACTAAAATATTATGCTTTCATTTAGAAATTATGTTATGTAAGCAATTATAATGTGACTTATAAATTATCCGATCCATGAGGGAAGACACACAAGGGCGTAGAACCATCCGATCATTCGCACTGAATACTTTAGATGATTTGATAAGGATTTTGAAATTCTTAAGTTACACCAGTAATAAAATGGTAAGTAGTATCATTAATACCCTGTACTCTTTCTAGATGTCAACACTTTTACCAGTGAAATATTTTCAACTAAACAATATTAAGCATGAAAATCATAGTTTCATTTGTTTTGATTTAATATACTTCAGCCTGTTTCTTTTTCAGGAAAGGGCATCGTCTTTAAACTCAGCTTAGAATATTGGTTTCAAATTTTGGCACAACGCCAACAAAATAAGTACCCGTAGAGCACTGAGGAATCGATGGAATCGAATTACCACATTCGATTTCATTGATTCCTCAGTGCTCTACGGGTACTTATTTTATCGATCTTGAAAGGATGAAAGGTATAATTGACTTCGATGGAATTTGAGTGCAGAACGTAAAAACGCATGAAATGCAGCTAAACATTTCGCACGGTGCAGTAACGACTCTGCCTTGCCAACTCGGAATATTGCTAGCATTCATTTCATGGCTTTCTGAAACTGAAAAACAAGTCCGATCTGAAAGAGTTGGATTACATAGTAACGGGTTGCATTCTATTATTTAAGTTAAATAATAGACAGAATTATTGAATAATAGTAATTCCCACTGTACACACAGGCACGTTTGCACGTATACACATATGCACATATGCACAGGCGCTCTTACGCGCGCACACGTGCACACACAACAAACTTCCACCTAAATTTCCGTTCTCGAAATTTTTTCTATTCACCTCAATTCAACAAGGCGACAGGCTCTGACTGTATCTTACCATCACTCTACTGAGATAAATCCCAATTTATAGAAACATGCTATGATGTGCCCAATCCCATTTCCAAGTACCAGAAATATTCAGACCATGCCAACTACCAATCTAACCTTTTATATACAACTCATCCTTCCATTATCTTTGCTTCTTGATTCTTGCAAGAAAATATTGATATTTATTACCTCTATATTTTCTTTCTTCTCAAGTTTCCTTTCTGTGTTAAGCATACAATACATCTTTTCTATATTTATAACTATGTTTCGAACAATTCCGAATCACCAATCTGAAGTTGTTCTTGTTTGTCTTATTACACAATGACATACTAGAGATTATATCGATACCAGTTTAAAATACCTTTAAAAAAACAATGCTCACAATTTTTGATGTCAATAATTAATAAAATTAAAAATTAAATAATTTACTAAAATTAATGATTGAGAAATACACTTATAACAGTTATAATTTATCATTATCGTAAATAATTAAATACTAGCAAGAAATCTGGAGTAGCGAGAGAGGTATTAAGTCTCAACTGGTGTTTAATTGCTTGAGAAATTAATCCTGATGATTCTGTACAAATTTGTTATCTGACACGACGTTTCTAGTTTTAGAACAAAAATACAAAAAAATATGAAGACATGTAACAGATTTTTCATTAAAGTTACGTAATGATATATATATATATATATATATATATATATAGCGTATTCCAAATGAACAGGGTAATGTAATCCGATAGTAGAACAAGTTCCGCGAATTAGGTACTCCAAAGCCAGTTGGAAGGCCGACCGTCCGTGTGAGCGTGCGGTAAATAGTACCCCCCCCCCCCGCCAAAAAAAACCGAAGAGGACGTGATACATGCAAAGTGTTAGCAGACGCTCAGGGAAGGAAAGAAAGTTATCTCTTCGTCAGAAACAGGAGACGAACGAAAGTCCAAGATAAAAGGAAGACGGAGGAAAAAAATCGTCAACGATCCGACATGTGGTTACCGCCTTCCTTTTCTCTTGGTTTTTCATCCGTTTCCTGTTTCTGACGAAGAGCTTTGCACGAAACGTAAAACTACCTTTCTTTTCCTGAGCGTCTACTAATACTTTGCTTGTACCACGTCTTCGGATTATGGTTTTTCCTTGTGTTTGGCCTTCGTTTTTTTGATTTACTATATATATATATATATATATATATATATACACGCACACATTTCATGTGATTGAAGAGATTGACTCTTATGCTTTTCCAGTCACAAAAGGGTGACATGTAGCGCTCTACGTTGGCTCACTGTAAGTAAATTACAGAGGGCAGCGCTAAGCAGTGATAAGTGAAATTGTGATGTTATTGTTAGTCGGAATATGCTTGAGGCACTTTCGAACTGATAATTACCCTATAAATAGAGACTGTTTTAAGCATCAATGGTCTGAGTGTTGTAGATGTCTATGCAGAATGTCATGTCTTCTCTCGCGAAGTTTCAATGTGTGCGAAGCTGCGATCTGATATACACACTCCTTTTTACATAGTGGTTCTAATGACTGCATGCTTATCCAGATATGCGTTATAAGATGGCAAACATGAAACGATACGTATGTTCGTGTGTTAAATCCAGCTTCTGTGCTAGGCTTTTGTTTTCAACTAACATGCATGTTGTATTACGTTTTTCATATCCTGTTGACTCGTTGTGGAGATATGTGTAACTCATAACCAACTTATGCGGTGTAAATTAAATCACATCTAAATGTTTGCAAGGTGTTGTTAAATCATTCACACGTAGCTTCCGCAAACACCACTTACGACATTATATATATATATTATATATATATATATATATATATATACAATATAATGCTTTATCTCCAAGAATTTGAACTGCAGTTTTTACCTCTGTAGAAATGTAATGCTCTATGACTCACGTGGGTGGACAGGGAGAATAATAGATCTCATTCGTATTTTTGGATTCACTAGTACTGGGTGTCTGGCATGGTTTGTCCGATGTTACAGATATCGGACGGGTATGTTTGATTCTTAGTATTTTCAAATCTAAATCAGAAGAAATCTCTGAGCTGATGAAGGAAAAGTGGCGTTTTACCCACAAATCCAGAAACAGACTGTCCTCGGGTATCGTATATGGATGTGATCTTTCATTGTTTTTCCCTTATACCTATGTGAGTTATTTTCTGAGTATGCATTGTCTGGAGACTTTTATTTGCAGTTGAAGAAATAGCCAAATTTTTGGCTGCTATTTCTGAAAAGTTCGGTGTGTGGTAAAGTGAATTTTTTTACTTTACCATATTTTTATAAATTAATACTTCAAATATATATATATATATATGTATATATATATATATATATATATATATATATATATATATATATATCAGGCATGTGATGTCAGTAATTACTCACGGTAAGCAGTTGGTGATGTTTATGGAATAAAACACAAAAAATAAGCGAAACACAGGCGCGCGATTGAGTCGTAGACAGATTTACTTCTGCTTTTTATAGCGCGTAAAGAAAACGTTGTAGGAATGGATGCAGCACGTGTACTAAAGCAGTTCTATGCGTAGCTTTAATAGTGAGATTGAAAGGTAGGAGCAAATTATGTCTACCTAATCTGCAAAAAAATAAAATATTTTGTATTTTATGCAGAGTAACCTTCATAATTTCATTGAATTAGGTGCATATTTTGTCATAAAAGGAAAATATTACTATCGATCTAATTTATTCAGGATAGGCAGTGCCTACCTTGCCTACCCAGGCGGCATGTCCCTAATATATATATATATATATATATATATATATATATATATATATATATATATATATATATATATAGAGAGAGAGAGAGAGAGAGAGAGAAATGAAAGAATGGAGTCGAATGACGATTTAACAAAATTCCTTTATTCTCGACATATGTTTCGAAGACAGCAAATTCTTAATTCCGAAGGAATAAAGGGTGCATTATGCCGCCTTCTCATCAGGAAAGACAAGGAACTTATGTCAGTATCATGACGAACAAAAACTTTTAGATGACTGCCCACACGGAGTCCATAGTGATAATGAGTGTTTCTTTAAAATATTCCGTTATAAGCAGTGACGTCAAAATTGGTTGGATGGAGAAGATTCTAAAAAGTTCAAGAGTTCAAAAATGGTTGGAAGGGGAAAGTTCTAAGAATAGGGGGGTGACAGAGTGCAAGTCGTATGTATGGTGATGCGTTGTTGTTTGCTTTTGCCAATGATATTGAGTGCCTATGTGTGTGTATGTATATAACTGCATTCGTGTCTATGTGTGTGTATGTGTGTGCGTGATTGTTTGTGTGGGGGGATAAATGCCAAATACATCTAGTGGTGAAGTGACAGGTTTGTGTCTGTGTGTTTTATTGTGCTTATGATAGAGAGAGGAAGAGAGAGAGAGAGGGGTAGAGAGACAAAGGTAGAACATACTCCAACGAATTTGGTCGTAGGCCTTCAAGTAACGGAGTATAAAAAAATTTGTCTATGGTGTTGTTATAGAAGTGGAACAAAATTATTAAATTCAAGGAGGTTATCTATATTAATCATCATTCATATGAGTGGTAGGTGTGTTTCTGCCAGTGCATGCACCTATAGGATTTTTCTACCATTGTGTTTACTAAAGGGAATTTGGCGAAAAGTATATAGAAAAGCTCGGAATTACAAACGGCACAATATTTCCTGCCCTTATCAAAAGGAAAGGATACAGACAATATAGACCATTCCAGCTTGAAAGTTATATTGCTGTCCTTAAGACGCAAAACTAATTTACTTAGTCCTGTACTTTGTTGTTTCCTCTTATCTCGGAGAGTTGAATAATGATTGGAAATCCTCTGGGATAATTTAGAAGTAGTCGCCCCAACATAGAAGAAGACACCGGTACCGGAAGAAACCTTACACTGGTAAATGGAATTTCTAATTTTGGAATTACTGGACAAGAACTTTAATCTGTTAGGGTTTACCTCCGAGACTAAGACGGAGTTTTTATTGTTATGATTGCTGTTAATATAACTGCTAGCACTGACCACTATACTATTTCTATTATTGTTATTATTATTAATTGTACTATCGCCGGTAATATCCCTGACTAGAGAAATGCTGCCGTTGTTATCATCAATACTACCACTGTTATTAGAAATGCTATCGTTGTTACCACTAACACTACCACTGTTAATAATCCGACTAATATTATTATTAATATTACCACTGTTGATGCCAACGCTGTTATGA